>NC_086453.1:77510577-77835327 GCF_028390025.1 Pseudophryne corroboree | reverse complement strand
CATAAGTGTCAAGGCCTCAGTTATGAGGGCTTCCATCGTCATGTGAAGCTGAACCACTAGTTATGAACATAGGCCAGGGCCTCAGCCGTTTCTTGCCACTCCGTGTCGTAAATGGCATATTGGCAAGTTCGTGTTTTTCCTCAGACCATTTGAAGTTCTTTTTTGGGGGTCTTTATACTGAACTTTGGCTTTTTGGATTTTACATGCCCTCTACTATCACATTGGGCATCGGCCTTGGCAGACGACGATGGCATTTCATTGTCTATGTCATGACTAGTGGCAGCAGTTTCAGCACTAGGAGGAAGTGGTTCTTGATCTTTCCCTATTTTATCCTCCAAATTTTTATTCTCCATTATTTTTCTGGAGTTATATAACACAATATGCGGCACAGGAATGACTGATGGCTGATGCACAGGACACTACCACTGGTCTGATGCAGGACAACACAGCAACACTGTAAGGGACTTGTTGTTGTTGTTGTTATTATTATTATTATTATTATTATTATACGGCAGCAGTGGACATATAGCAGCAGCGTATACCACTGTGACTGCCTGGTCACTGGAATGACTGATGGCCACGACACTAACACTGGTCTGATGCAGCACAACACAGCAACATTGTAAGGGACTTGTTGTTGTTGTTGTTGTTGTTATTATACGGCAGCAGTGGACATATAGCAGCAGCGTATACCACTGTGACTGCCTGGTCATTGGAATGACTGATGGCCAGGACAATACCACTGGTCTGATGCAGGACAACACAGATAATTATAAAGCAGCACTGGGCATATGGCAGCAGATGACACCACCACTGTGACTGATGCAGCACAACACACCACCACTGTGACTGATGCAGCACAACACACCACCACTGTGACTGATGCAGCACAACACAGCACCACTGGACATATGGCTGCAGAGGACACAAGCACTGTGACTGGACAGATACAGCACAAGACACGGATACTGAGGACACGGAGAGAACGGAGGCACGTCCTCTCTCTACACTCTCCAATGCCAGAGTGAAAATGGCGTGAACGCGTGGCTCCTTATATGGAATCCAAACCCCGCGAGAATCCGACAGCGGGATGATGACATTTTGCCTCGTTCTGGTTTCCGAGTCAGGCGGGAAAACTCAAGCCTGGCTCGGAACCGGACACAAATGGTGAAGAACCGGACCCGCTCATCCCTAATTACAACCCCCCCAAAGCCCCATCACTGCTGTACTCTCTGGGGTCAAGTTCCTCTCTGCTGCACAGTGCATTTTGGGTGGATGAGCGGATGGATGTTAAGACATCATGATGTCTAGGTCATTCCCTTGTAAACGTAGGGCGTGATTCAGACCTGATTGTTGCCATGTGTTTTCGCACAGCGGGCGATCAGGTCATAACTGCGCATTGCAGAACAACAACAGGCATCGCCGATCAGTGTCAGGACTGTGTGAAAAAACAGATCGCTCAGGCATTCGCAAGGTGACTGACAGGAGGAAGCCGTTTGTGGGTGGTAACTGACCATTTACCGGGAGTGTCTGAAAGAATGCAAGCGTTTCCAAGCGTTTTCAGGGAGGGTGTCTGACGTCAGTTCTGGACCTGATCAGCCTGTTTTCATCGCAGTAGAGGAGTAAGTCCTGGCCTGCGCCCCTGTGCCAAGTGCCTTATTTCTGCATTCTAAGCCTAAATTTAAATAGGATAAGTTTACAGAACACTCTTTGCTTCTCTGGTTATATGATTATGGAAAACTGATTCCCTCTGTAGACAGCTCTGCGTGTGACTCATTAAAATTCAGATAAATTTAGATATCCGACCGTGTGATATAGCACCTTAATAGCCAGGAGGGACTCATATGCAAACAAACATCAACTGTTTAGTTGCACAATATCTTGGCAGAGCTACAATGTTTAGCCTACTTGGGTTAGACTGCATAATGTCTACTTCCTCTGTGTAAGGTGACATCACGTATGTAGTTTATGAAATATTGATGTAATTGAGTCATTTTGGCATCCTTTGTATCACCAAAATAACCATTGTACTATATGTGAGTTGTGTTGATTATAAATGTCATGTATTGTCACTTTCATCGATATTCCATTGGTAAATTAGAAACCTTTAATGTAGTCTTCTAGGGAAAAAAGTACATTTTTAATTAATAGATAATATTTGAAAGGGACATTGCTATAATATGATCAATAAAGGAATCTGTGATTATATAAAGTAGCAATTTATTAAAAATCATACATATGAACTAATAAAACAATACACTCCAAATAACTTTATGCATAGCATCTTCAAATATCATAACCAACATGGAGATATACTGTATGCAGTGACGTGCGGTCAGGGTATGCAGAGCATCTCCTGTCATACTCCAGTACACTCCAGAGTTCCATTGACCCCACCGCACCTCACTGGATATATGTATTATATAAAGCCCTTGTGAGGTATATGAACGGGATCAGTATGAAATACCTACAATCAAAATCCTGACAAAGGCAAATTACAGACAAGGTCAAAATACTGACATTTAAAATACAGACAAGGTCAAAATACCGACATTTAAAATGTCAACAGGTCGAAAAGTCGACGCATTTTCATTGTTTTTTTGTGTGTATGTCGACATAGGTTGACATGGACACCGTATAGGTGTGCCGCTGTGCTTCCCATGCTTCGGGCACGGTGCCTCGCAGCGCTCGGCACACTATTATATTCCCCCTCCAGGTCCACTGGGATGGTAAAGTATAAACAACTTGGTTTTAATAAATAAATCATGAAAAACTCATGTCAACTTTTTGAACTGTCGACATTTAAAATGTCGGTATTTTGACCTTGTAGGCATTCAAAATGTCAGTATTTTGGCCATGTCGGGATTTTGGCCTTGTCGGGATTTTGACCATCGGGATTTTGATTGTAGGTAAATTGACCTTATCCCATATGAACTGACACCAATTGTCGGGGACCAGCTCCTACATTACCTGAGGGATGTGTCTATTTCCTAGTGAGTTAAGGGACATTAGAAATGGACCCTCGTAGGCTCGCTTCGCTTGCCATGCTTCGGGCACGGTGGCTCGCTCCGCTCGCCACCTGATTACTAAAGGTAATAGTTGGTGGCGTGGATACTGAAAGTAGTATCCTGCCATCCTTGCTCCGCCCCCTGACATCACGGGTCCCTTAGCCCACTAGGATTTAGCATCTATCATTACCTGAGGGGGATACTTCCTAACAGTGGCGTGCGCTGAGGTCAGTGGCTGGTGAGGCACTACAACCATAATGTCCACTGAGTCCCGCCGATGCCCGCTACCACCCTCAAGCCAAATGCTCGCTACTGCCACTACCAATGGCTGCTGCCCCAGCCAATGGCCTTCAAAATCGCCGCCATCAGCTCCCTGGCCCCCCTTGCCGCTAATTTGCATCTCAGGGTGACAGGAAGAGAGTGACACCATGGAGAGGGTGACAGGGAGAGGGTGACGCCAGGGAGTGTGACAGCGGTGGGTGCTAGGAGAGGGTGACAGCAGTACGTGATGCCAGGGAGAGGATGACACCAGGGAGAGGCTAACAGCTGTGGATGACAGGGAGAGGGTGACAGCAGTGACAGGGAGAAGGTGACGCCGGGAAGAGGGCTACTCCAGGGAGAGGGCGACAGCAGTATGTGATGCCAGGGAGACTGGGAGAAGGTGACAGCATTGGGTGGGAGAGGGTGACACCAGGGAGATTGTGACAGCAGCGGGTGACAGCAGTGGGTGACAGTGGAGGGTGACAGGGAGAGGGTGATACTAGGAGGAAGTTATTACTGTACCTATCTTCCAGAAGTACAGTATAGCATAGGGTCCCCGGGAAACATCACTGGTGACCTTATCCCATGTCAAACTGAAGTCCCCACCACTATCCCCCGCCAATACCGGCCAACCCCTGCCTCCTGCCGCAGTCAGTAACAAAGAAAGTAAACTAACCTGCTCCCTTTGATGTGGCTGCTCGTCCTCCAGCACTCCTTAGTTCCGCCATTCCGCCTGTACAGGGCCGCGCTGGATGATGTGTGCACAGCAGTCTGATGGGGTGCAGGCCGCGGCCCGCGATGCAGAGTTACTGCTGTGTTGCCTCATGACAGGGCTCCAGGTGGGGCTGGTCAGCCGCTGGGAGCCAGTGACAGAAGTGGGGCCAGAGAAATTGGGAGAGGAGAGGGGAACGCGCCCAGGGCCGGCAACAGAAATTTTGGGGCCCGGTACACACAAATTTTTTGGGTCCCCCATCCTCCGATGTAGGTACAGGCTGTCGGCCATTTGCTCATCTTGCTCCAGCCTTATTTCTCCCCCCCACCCCCCCATATCTCTCAGGCTCCCACTCAGCCTGCCCATTCCTAGGAGTCTCTCAGCCTACCGTGTTTCTCAGCTTCTCCATACCCCTGTGCCTCCTCTTCCCCTTTCAGCTCAGCCTTCTCATGTCTTCCAGAATCCCCCTGTGTCTCTGCCACTAGACACATGTCTCCTCAGCCAACACTTACCTCATCTGCATTCACTTCTGAATCTGCTGTTCCATCTTCAGAGATCGCTCAGCTCATATGCTCACTGTCCAGCAGCATGGCGTCATGATGTCATACGTGCTGCGCCGCACTTGGCACAAAATTTTTTATTGTGCCAGCTACCGGCAGCCGGCAAGACAAGCTCCCATTCCTAGGCAAGATTTTTGTTGGTGCCCCCTAGCTAATAATTCCACCACCTTCATTGCAGCGGGTCCCGGTGCAATGCACCGGCTGCACCACCGCTAGTTCGGCCTCTGATCAAGTACCCTATCCGTTAACCCCATACATCCCCTTAATCTCCCACAGATATTGCCCCATATCCAACCTCTATCTCCATATCCCTATACACACCTTACCCCCCCTGCCCCCCTACATACACCGGAAATCCCTGCACAACCTACTTACCATGTCTTACCACATACACGGCACACCCCTCTACCCCACAACATGCCCTACTCCCCCTGTCCCCCCACATACAATAAATATACCTCTGCTCCAATATACCCAGCACTCCAACCCCCCACATACACCTCATATCCCTCTACCACTTACACACCCTAATCCCTTTGTCTCCTCACATAAAACTTATAAGCTCTACCACCACCTCACAATCCCTAGTCTTCCCACATACAATCCTCTACCCCAACACATAAACTAGTCCCCTTATTCCCTCACATACACCCAATAAACCTCTACCCTCACCACACACCCTACTCCCACTGTCCCCCCCACATGCACACCCCATAACCCACCCCTCCCTTCCCTGTGCAGCCCGCACCTGGGTAGTGATCTAATGACCTCATCCATCTGCCAGTCAGCTGGAGCACCAGCAGCAGTGTATGGCCCCTTCAGCTCAGTGTCTGCTAGAGTGTAGCGGCTCTCAAGCTCCGCGTCAGCTCCACTCAGGGTTCCTCAGGATCTCAGGATAGCCGGGTGGGACGAGCGCGGTGCGGGAGCTGAGACAGCTGTGAGCAGGGAGCAGAGCAGTACCCAGCTGGAGGTACTGCTGCTGGCAGTGTTCGTCATTGTTAGGGTCTCCTGCTCTGTGCTGCCACGTCGTCATGGCAACCGGGAGACAAGTGCTAGCGGAGTAACCTGAGCGTAGCTGATACTCCGGTTCGGGTCTTTTGCTGTGCGGTGGTTACAGGCTCTGTGCACGGCAGGGGATCCGGTGCTGGTTTTTGTGCTCACAGTCTGTGAGGTATGAGTGGGGCGTGGACAGCACCTGCTATATAAACCCTCTTCTCAGGTTAGGCAGATGCTGCTGAATCTTTGTTGGTTAGTCAGTTCCTGAAAGCTAGCTAGTACTGTGTAAACTTTGTATTTGTTTGTTGCTTACTGCAAATAGGCCTTGGGATTTGGTATTACACTCTGCCAATCCAGACCTAGCAGTAAGACTGGAGTCAGTCGTTTAACCTGTTGGGGTTCTTTTGCTACTCTGTGAACCTAGCAGGTTTGCGGCTGTATTCTCAGACTTGCCTGCCAAAATCCTTTCTCACTGTGCAAGGTGTTCAGGTGTCAGTTTAGTGGCAGTAAGCTGAACCAGTGCACTGCAAGTGAGGACTAGGATTGTGGAGACTCTCCTTGTGTCTATTATTCCATCTCTGACCAAGGAGTTTACTGCCACACCCGTTGGTAACCCTTTAGGGTTTTGCTGTTGCCCTTAGCAACAGCATTTCGGGTTCTCTACGTATTAAATCACTACATCTCGCTTCTTTCCATCTGAGCATTCCTAATACTAGGGAGACACCTAGTTTCTTAGCCTTTGGGCTTCTCTGTTCACTTTGTGTTTATTTTGTTACCCTATCACCTTCTGTGTATGTAATGTCATATTCCCCAGTCTGTCTGTGAGTTCATTTGTTTTGTATCCCTCACTGTTCAGACACCAGTACATTCCTGCTGGCACTGGTGTGCATAACATACTCAGCAGCCTGATACTCCTGTTGAAATTTTGTGGGAATATGGAGCATACCCCTCAAAATACTTTGCAACAGGTGGTCGATCAGGTGCAGGTCCTGACTCGACAATTTAATGATTTGTCCATTAAAATGCACACCTCGCAGGCCGCTGGCGGAGCTCCCGCAGCAGCAGTACCTTCAGGGGTTAAGGAGCCGAAAGTAAATCTCCCGGATCGTTTTTCTGGAGATCGCTCGCAGTTCTTTTGTTTCAAGGAGAGCTGCAAGCTATATTTCCAGCTTAGGCCTCAGTCTTCTGGGTCGGAGATTCAGCGGGTGGGCATAGTGATTTCCTTGCTACAAGGAGACCCACAGGTCTGGGCATATGGGTTGCAGCCTGACTGTCCGTCGCTTAAAAGTGTTGATGCTTTTTTTACGGCACTGGGCATGTTGTATGATGACCCTGACAAGACGGCCTCAGCCGATGCTCAGATTTCGATCCTTAAGCAAGGGCGAAGGCCAGTTGAGGTTTATTGTACGGAGTTTCGGAGGTTGGCCCATGATACCCAGTGGAATGACCCAGCCCTGAGACACCAGTACCGAAGAGGTCTTTCTAACCAGTTAAAAGACCAACTGGTACAATATCCCTTGCCTGATAGCTTGGATCAGCTCATGCAGTTATCCATTCGGGTGGATAGACGGCTGAGAGAGCGCAGGCTTGAAAGGGAGACCGAGGTTTCCTTCTTTCCCAAGGGAACCTCAGACTCTGAGGAATTTTCCGAGGAGCCTATGCAGATTGGGGCTACCCGCCTCTCCTCGCGTGAGAAGACGCGGAGGAGACAGCAGGGGTTATGTTTGTACTGTGGGAATAAAGGTCATGTTGTAGTATCATGCCCAGAAAAGCCGGAAAACTTCAGGGCCTGAGGGTGATGGGAAATATCCTGTCAGGCCAGAAGTCAGAATTTCCCAAGAAGACTTTTATCATTCCGGTGACCTTGAAGATCCTCGTTCAAACTGTCAAGACTGAGGCCTTTGTGGACAGTGGGGCCGACGGGGTTTTTATGGACCGCCAATTTGCCCTGAAACACTCTGTTCCCTTAGTACCCTTGGCATCGGAAATTGAGATTTGTGGGTTAAACGGGGAACCATTATCCCAGGGTAAAATTACCTCTTGCACTAGCCAGATTTCTTTGTTTATTGGAGCCACACACTCTGAAAAATTGTCCTTTTATGTGACTGTCTGTACTTTTGCCCCATTGGTGTTGGGGTTACCCTGGTTAAGGGCCCACAATCCTCAATTTGACTGGGTCTCTGGGGAGATTCTTAGTTGGGGTACTGATTGTTTCAGGAGTTGTTTGAGCCTTCCAGTCAGGCTTTCGCAGCTAAGTTTGCCAGGATTGCCAGGATGTTATGCAGATTTTGCGGACGTGTTCTCCAAAAGAGTTGCAGAGGTACTACCTCCCCATCTCCCCTATGACTGTGCCATTGATTTGTTGCCGAATGCTAAGCTTCCCAAGAGCAGGTTGTACTCCCTGTCACGTCCTGAGACTCAGGCTATGGCAGAGTACATTCAGGAGAACTTGGCTAAGGGATTTATCAGACCTTCACAGTCTCCAGTTGGGTCGGGGTTCTTCTTCGTGGGTAAAAAGGACGGTTCGTTGCGACCCTGCATCGACTTCAGGGAATTGAACCGTATCACGATTAAAAACTCATACCCACTGCCTCTCATTTCGGTCTTGTTTGACCAGCTTCGTACTGCCACCATTTTTTCTAAGATTGACCTACCCGGTGCGTACAATCTATTCCGAATAAGAGAGGGGGATGAATGGAAGACTGCCTTTAATACCCACTCAGGGCATTATGAATATTTGGTGATGCCTTTTGGGCTCTGTAATGCCCCGGCAGTCTTCCAGGACTTCATGAACGATGTGCTCAGGGAATATTTGGATAGATTCTTAGTTGTATACTTAGATGACATCCTAATCTTCTCCCATTCCCTGGAGGAACATCGGAAGCATGTACGCTTAGTCCTCCAGAAACTCAGAGACCACCGGCTTGGGGCGAAGCTGGAGAAGTGCGAATTTGAAGTTCAGCAAATCGCATTTATAGGATATATTATCTCCCCAGAAGGTTTCCAAATGGAGGGTTCCAAGGTACAGGCAGTCCTGGATTGGGTGCAGCCCACTAGTTTGAAGGCGCTTCAGCGTTTTCTGGGCTTTGCGAATTTTTATAGACGATTTATCGCTGGATTTTCGTCTATAGTGGCGCCCTTGGTGGCACTCACTAAGAAAGGGGCGGATGTTGCTCACTGGTCTTGTGAGGCCAAAGCGGCTTTTGCCCGTCTCAAAAGGGCATTTGTCTCGGCCAAGGTGCTGCGACACCCAGATCCAGAGCGTCCTTTTGTGGTGGAGGTGGATGCCTCTGAGATGGGTATTGGGGCAGTGCTCTCTCAGATGGGGGTGTCTGATAATCGCCTTCATCCCTGTGCTTACTTTTCCCGTAAATTTTCGCCTGCCGAGATGAATTATGACGTGGGTAACCGGGAATTGTTGGCTATTAAGGATGCACTCGAGGAGTGGAGACACTGGCTTGAGGGGGCTAAGTTTGTGGTCTCAATTCCTACCGACCATAAGAATTTGGCATATTTAGAGTCAGCGAAGCGCCTCAATGCCAGGCAGGCACGATGGGCTTTGTTTTTTGCTTGCTTTAATTTTTTGATAACATATCGCCCTGGGTCAAAAAACATCAAGGCTGATGCGCTCTCACGGAGTTTTGCTCCAATCCAGGAGACCACCGAGGAGCCATTGCCCATTGTGTCCCCATCATGTATTAAAGTGGGCATTACCCAGGACCTCTTGTCATTAGTCCTTAGAGCACAGGAGCAGGCTCCTCCAGACCTTCCGGTAGGTCTTTTGTTTGTGCCTCCTAAGTTAAGACAGCGAGTGTTCCTGGAATTCCATGCCAAGAAGTCGGCAGGTCACCCGGGTATTGCCAGAACTCGGGAGTTGCTCTCTAGGGCGGTGTGGTGGCCCTCGGTGGCTAGGGATGTGGATCAGTGGGTTCGGGCATGTGACATCTGTGCCTGAAATAAGACTCCTAGAGGGGTTCCTGTTGGCCCATTACATCCACTCTCTATTCCATCTAAGCCATGGACCCACATTTCAATGGATTTTGTGGTGGACTTGCCCAAATCCTCGGGGATGACAGCCATCTGGGTTGTCGTTGACAGGTTTTCGAAGATGGCGCACTTCGTTCCATTGGTTGGGCTGCCATCGGCCAGACGCCTGTCTGAATTATTTATGCTGCATGTTGTGCACCTCCACGGGTTGCCACTTGATGTGGTCTCTGACTGCGGATCCAGTTTGTGGCCAAATTCTGGAGGGCATTTTGTTCCGATCTCCAGATTTCTGTCAGCTTTTCGTCAGGCTACCATCCGCAGTCTAATGGGCAGACTGAAAGGGTGAACCAGTCCTTGGAGCAGTTCCTCAGGTGTTATGTCTCCAAGTGTCAGACTGACTGGGTTGCTCATCTTTCCATGGCGGAGTTTGCCTATAACAACGCGGCTCACTCTGCTACAGGGATCTCTCCCTTCCTTTGTGTTTATGGGCATCATCCTAAGGCCAATTCTTTTGACCCCCTGGACTCCACGCCTGGTGGACCTCTGTGGTTTCGGTCCTTAGAGGTATTTGGAGGAAAGTGAAGAAAGCCCTTGTGTCTGTGTCATTAGTGACCAAAAGGGTTTTTGATAAGCGGAAAAGACCCTGCAGCTTCAAATTAGGAGACTTCGTATGGTTGTCTACCAAGAATTTGAAGTTGAGACAGCCATCTCATAAATTAGGCCCCCGGTTCATCGGTCCTTATAAGATCACTAGGGTTATCAATCCGGTGGCATTTCAGTTAGATCTACCCCGTTCTTTGGATATCAATAAAACATTTCATTGTTCCCTTTTAAAACGGGCGATTAGTAATCCTTCTTCCAGTGGAAGACCTTCCCCTCTTCTGATACGTGGCCAGAGGGAGTTTGTTGTTGAAAGGATTCTTGACTCCAAGATGGTTCGGGGTCGGCTGTCATTTTTGGTGCACTGGAAGGGGTATGGCCCGGAGGAGCGGTCGTGGGTGCGCAGTTGTGATCTTCATGCCCCCAGACTGTTACGCTCTTTCTTCTCGCAGTTCCCCGATAAACCCGGTGGTAGGGGTTCTTTGACCCCTCGTCAGAGGGGGGGTACTGTTAGGGTATCCTGCTCTGTGCTGCCACGTCGTCATGGCAACCGGGAGACAAGTGCTAGCGGAGTAACCTGAGCGCAGCTGATACTCCGGTTCGGGTCTTTTGCTGTGCGGTGGTTACAGGCTCTGTGCACGGCAGGGGATCCGGTGCTGGTTTTTGTGCTCACAGTCTGTGAGGTCTGAGTGGGGCGTGGACAGCACCTGCTATATAAACCCTCTTCTCAGGTTAGGCAGATGCTGCTGAATCTTTGTTGGTTAGTCAGTTCCTGAAAGCTAGCTAGTACTGTGTAAACTTTGTATTTGTTTGTTGCTTACTGCAAATAGGCCTTGGGATTTGGTATTACACTCTGCCAATCCAGACCTAGCAGTAAGACTGGAGTCAGTCGTTTAACCTGCTGGGGTTCTTTTGCTACTCTGTGAACCTAGCAGGTTTGCGGCTGTATTCTCAGACTTGCCTGCCAAAATCCTTTCTCACTGTGCAAGGTGTTCAGGTGTCAGTTTAGTGGCAGTAAGCTGAACCAGTGCACTGCAAGTGAGGACTAGGATTGTGGAGACTCTCCTTGTGTCTATTATTCCATCTCTGACCAAGGAGTTTACTGCCACACCCGTTGGTAACCCTTTAGGGTTTTGCTGTTGCCCTTAGCAACAGCATTTCGGGTTCTCTACGTATTAAATCACTACATCTCGCTTCTTTCCATCTGAGCATTCCTAATACTAGGGAGACACCCAGTTTCTTAGCCTTTGGGCTTCTCTGTTCACTTTGTGTTTATTTTGTTACCCTATCACCTTCTGTGTATGTAATGTCATATTCCCCAGTCTGTCTGTGAGTTCATTTGTTTTGCATCCCTCACCGTTCAGACACCAGTACATTCCTGCTGGCACTGGTGTGCATAACAGTCATCCTCCTTTTGAGGATGTAAAGGTGCCGGTAGGTGGGTGTGTGAGGGTGCCGCCGCTGGAGTATACAGTGGAGGATTAGGTGTAGGTACAGAGGGGCAGGTGTGTACAGGTGCCGGGTGGAAGGGGAAGTGGGGGGGGGGCCTCTGTACAGTCGCTGCCCACTGCCCAATCACAGCTAACTGAGTGACAGGGGCGTGCTTTCAAATGGGCTGAAAGCACGGCCCTGTCAAAGAGTGCCGCTTCAGCTGCTTTTTTTAATGGGCTTTCGTTGCCCAATGCTTAGCCCCGCCCCCCGCTTCCGGCCATTTCACATTAACAGCGGGAGGCACCGAGAGTGGTGCCTCCGACACACATTTAAAACAGTTTTTACAATGTAAAAATTATTAAAATAATGCAAAGTCTAAAGCATATACTTCTTTGTATTATTATAATCATTAGACAGTGGAGGCACTGCCTCCCCTGCCTCCCCTGACTGCACGTCCCTGCTTCCTAATGCAGAAGATGTCACTTATGGAGATCTTAATTTCTGTACAGCATCTGGGACAGTCCTAATCTCAGAGCTCAGTCCCTGCCCTATAGATCACTGTACAACGGATGTTATCATAAAGTAGCCTAGTCTTAGAAAGTGCTGGGCTCTATGATTAGCTCATCCATACGAGTGCTGACAAATTCCCATATTCAGGCCGGGAACAGTAGCTTAGCAGGCAATTCCAGGAACACAGTGGACAACTATATGACCTGAGCACAAGGTCCCCTTATCCTCTGGGCTCAAGAACAATGGCACCCACTATAACTACGCCCATGTACCTAGGTGATGTACAATGTACTTTATCTTCCCAAGTAGAGGAATAAAACACGGCCGAATGTGTGACCAGAAAGGTGAGTCCAGACACATTTTAAATAAATATTCATATTTTCTAATAGATAAGAAGTGAATTTACAAATTGTTATAAACTGTTCCTGCTGATAAAATAGAGCCAGATTTACCATTTTCACATAACTGTTTTCTTCCTAGCCGCAGTTTTAATAATGGGGCTGATAGGACTGCAGTCCCAGGCCTCTATAGACAAATAGGCCCTTCAGCATGATGATGCACGGTGCCGGCCGCTGTTACAACTTGCAACTTTATTTCAGTTTTAGGAGACTTTATGCACCAAGGACGCCTCTCTATGTTTTGGTCAGCACCGTGACCACAGTGATAAAATGGATGAAATCGGAGCTGTTGCCTAGCCTCTTCCGCAGCAGCGCCTT
The DNA here is from genome assembly GCF_028390025.1 of Pseudophryne corroboree. Lineage (NCBI taxonomy): Eukaryota > Metazoa > Chordata > Amphibia > Anura > Myobatrachidae > Pseudophryne > Pseudophryne corroboree. The sequence goes on along the minus strand of NC_086453.1, from coordinate 77,822,546 downwards.
TCATAGGCCATTGCAGAGCTCAGGTGTAAGGTGCGGTGTATAGAGGTAAGTTGCACTTGCAGCTCTGTGCTGTGGTCTGTGAAGATCCAGAGTGCTGCTGTCCTGCTGCATGAAAAGTGTAAATAAACATACTGAAAATCGGATTAGGTGGTTGGAGGATGGCAGGGCCGGAATAAGGGCCACATGGGCCTGAAGTGGAAAATGATTAAGGGCCTATTATGAGGAGCTGTGACCAGTGCTAAGTGGGTGTGGCCAGTGCTGTGTGGGTGTGGCCAGAGCCATATGGGCGTTACACCCTCTACACTATCAGCACAATGTCTCCCTAAAGGGCCTATACATTATTACTAATGGACCTGTTACACATGCAGAAATGCTGCTTTCCACCTGTTATGTAAAAGGCCTATATTATAAACCTATATTTAGCAAACTCTAAAAACTGAAAGTCAGCCCTGGTTCTCAGAGCCCCGCTCCTTTCTATGTGAGGTAAATAGAAATGCAATTGTAATACTTATGATTTATGGCTGACAGTGTGGTCAGCTGATGGCTGGCCCATCCACCCTACTGTTTATCTGGCCGGAAAGGGGTGGCGCTAGCTCTTGCCTCTATGGCACTGCCCATGAATTATATAGTGCACACTTATTCTGCAGCACTTTACATATTTGGTCATTCACGACAGTCCCTGCACCAGGGGAGTTTACAATCTATGTTCCCTAACACATGTACACACACATTCACGCTAGGGATATAGGGTTAATTTTGTTGGGAGCCAGTTAACCTACCAGTATATTTTTGGACTACCTGGCTTTACCAACAGCATCATTATTTCTTTTAGTTCCTCATCATTTTCAGCTTCAGGCCAGTGGTGTCCCTTACCCATCTGACACCCACGTGCCAATGGCATGCACCATAAATAGGGGGCATGGCTTCATGGGAGGGACGTGGTTTAATGTCCTGACCCCAGTTTTTGGCACTCTGGGGTCCGGTAGATGCGGACGGCTCCCAGAGACTGCAGTGGCTGCAGCCTGCAGTGCCAGCTGCTACACTGCAACAGGAGCTGGGTGCTGCACGTAAAGTTGCCGTGCCACGCCCACCTCCTGTCACTGAGCAGGAGCTGGCATACTAGTGTCACCCATCTACAGGTGACACCAGGGTGCGACTTGCACCCCTGTAGTGACGCCACGGCCCCAGGCCCATCTGGTGTGTGGTAGGAATTTAGATGGTAACTCCACTGGGGCAGGACTGTAAGATGACACATTCTCTGTAAAGCACTGCATAGTCTTTGGTCCTAAATAAAGGTAAGTAATAATGATAATATTGATAGACAGACCAAACACATCACCCTTCCTTCCCTATTCACTATACTGTAATAGAACACAGCAGGAAACCACCAATATCTTACACTGTTGTTACGACATTTCTTTTCTCTGCAAAATTGTGAATACTTAACCAGGGCTGAAAATAAACTGCAAATATTGTATCTTTTTCCCATCTATTCAGGAGCAGAAACATGAAAACTAATGTTTGCAAATCATCCTATTTTCGATTGGAGCAAATTAATTGAATCTAAGAAAATAAAAATAATTATCATAATATATATATATATATATATATAGATATATAGATATATAGATATATATATATACCCCAACAAATATAAAACCACAGCACTCACCACCCCAGAATTGGGGTGCAGTGTCTGCACTCACCACTCATAGGGTGGGGTGCATGTAGCCCATGGCCACCTACTTACAAATTTACAAACAGAAAGTTCAGCACTCACCAAAGCAAGCTCACTTATTTTCACAACATCAATAAATGATGGGGGTTTAGTTAGTGAATTGGCCAATGCACGGAAGCCTGCAAACCGCTCTCCAAGGTACCCCACCTTCATGCAGGTCCTACACTATCACAGAGTCTCAAAAATTAAAACCTAGCAAATGTATCACATAATATAACTGCAAATATGCCCACTTGGTTTACCGTGTATCTGCCAAATACTCCATGGCTTTTAAAGGTACACTAGTCACCTGACACTGGCTGCTAAATTACTAAAGAACAGCTGACTCAGGTTTAAGATAATTGGGCTTGCATAGGGGTGCATGAACAAAGCTTGTGGCCACAGTTAATATGAGTTAACCAAAGATTAACCCTACAATATACCAACAAATATAAAACCACAGCACTCACCACCCCAGAAGCGGGGTGCAGTGTCTGCACTCAACACTCATAGGGTGGGGTGCATGTAGCCCATGGCCACCTACTTACAAATATACAAATTGAGACTCTGTGATAGTGTAGGGACCTGCATGAAGATGGGGAGATGCAGATACAGAGTAAACCAAGTGGGCATATTTGCAGTTATATTATGTGATACAGTTGCCAGGTTTTAATTTTTGAGACTCTGTGATAGTGTAGGACCTGTATGAAGATGGGGTACCTTGACGAGCGGTTTGCGGGCTTCCATGCATTGGCCAATTCACTAACTAAACCCCCATCATTTATTTATTGATGTTGTAAAAATAAGTGAGCTTGCTTTGGTGAGTGCTGAACTTTCTGTTTGTGTATATATATATATATATATATATATATATAAACTGCTCAAAAAAATATTCTTTTTAAATACTTTGTTCTTTACATAGTTGAATGTGCTTACAACAAAATCACACAAAAATTAACAATGGAAATCAAATTTATTAACCCATGGAGGTCTGGATTTGGAGTCACACTGAAAATGAAAGTGGAAAAACACACTACAGGCTGATCCAACTTTGATGTAATGTCCTTAAAACAAGTCAAAATGAGGCTCAGTAGTGTGTGTGATCTCCACGTGCCTGTATGACCTCCCTACAATGCCTGGGCATGCTCCTGATGAGGTGGCGGATGGTCTCCTGAGTGATCTCCTCCCAGACCTGGACTAAAGCATCTGCCAAATCCTGGACAGTCTGTGGTGCAACGTTGCGTTGGTGGATGGAGCGAGACATGATGTCCCAGATGTGCTCAATTGGATTCAGGTCTGGGGAACGGGCGGGCCAGTCCATAGCATCAATGCCTTCGTCTTGCAGGAACTGCTGACACACTCCAGCCACATGAGGTCTAGCATTGTCTTGCATTAGGAGGAACCCAGGGACAACCACACCAGCACATGGTCTCACAAGGGGTCTGAGGATCTCATCTCGGTACCTAATGGCAGTCAGGCTACCTCTGGCGAGCACATGGAGGGCTGTGCGGCCCCCCCAAAAAATGCCACCCCACACCATTACTGACCCACTGCTAAACCGGTCATGCTGGAGGATGTTGCAGGCAGCAGAACGTTCTCCTTGGTGTCTCCAGACTCTGTCACGTCTGTCACTTGTGCTCAGTGAGAACCTGCTTTCATCTGTGAAGAGCACAGGGTGCCAGTGGCGAATTTGCCAATCTTGGTGTTCTCTGGCAAATGCCAAATGTCCTGCACGGTGTTGGGCTGTAAGCACAACCGCCACCTGTGGACGTCGGGCCCTCATACCACCCTCATGGAGTCTGTTTCTGATTGTTTGAGTAGACACATGCACATTTGTGGCTTGCTGGAGGTCATTTTGCAGGGCTCTGGTAGTGCTCCTCCTGTTCCTCCTTGCACAAAGGCGGAGGTACCAGTCCTGCTGCTGAGTTATTGCCCTCCTACGACCTCCTCCACGTCTCCTTATGTACTGGCCTGTCTCCTGGTAGCGCCTCCATACTCTGTACACTACGCTGACAGACACAGCAAACCTTCTTGCCACAGCTCGCATTGATGTGCCATCCTGGATGAGCTGCACTACCTGAGCCACTTGTGTGGGTTGTAGGGTGGTCATACAGGCACGTGGAGGCCACACACACTACTGAGCCTCATTTTGAATTATTTTAAGGACATTACATCAAAGTTGGATCAGCATGTAGTGTGATTTTCCACTTTAATTTTGAGGGTGACTCCAAATCCAGACCTCCATGGGTTAATAAATTTGATTTCCATTGATAATTTTTGTGTAATTTTGTTGTCAGCACATTCAACTATGTAAAGAACAAAGTATTTAATAAGAATATTTCATTCATTCAGATCGAGGATGTGTTATTTTAATGCTCCCTTTATTTTTTTGAGCAGTGTATATATATATATATATATATATATATATACACAGTATATATATATATATATATATATATATGATCAAACTCACTGGGTGGGATGTACTAAAGGGAAAATGGGGGGAGGAGGAGGCGCCGGGGACAGCCTGCTGCCTGCTTCCTGGCAGGTGAGCAGGTGGAGAGGCCAGGAAGGTGACGAGACCCCCCCCCCCCGCACACCACCTCACTGGTATCACGGGGGGCCTCCATCATCACATTGCGATGTTGATCGCATATGTTAGTACATATACGATCAACATCGCTGCTATGGGTGGTGAGGGGCGGCGATGTATGTTAATATATCCCACCCATAGTGATAAAAGTGCTACAAATCTCATTGCTGAAAATCACTGTGGTCGCCTTCAAAGTACTCCACTTGGGAATCTATGCACTGATGCCAGAGCCTACTACTTCCTTCAAAAGAAATTTGGAACTGGTTTTGTGGAACTGCTTTCAGTTACACCTGATATCATCAATGTCATCAAAATGCCTTCCTTACAATATTTCCTTTATCTACAGGAAAGGAAAACATTAATTGGGGGCTAGATCTGGTGAATAGATAGGTGTTCCAACACAGTTATTTGTATACTAGCTAAAAACTCCCTCACAGACAGTGCCGTATGAGCAGGTGCATTGTCATGATGCAAGATCCATGAATTGTTGCCAAAACATTTGGGTAATTTCCATCTTTCTTTTTCATGCAGCCTAAGTTAAGATTTTCTTAACTGTTTCTACAGTATGTGGATGCACACTTGCTCTGCCATGCTCCTGACGGTCAGGTGATGATTTTCACGCACAGTTTGATGAACATATGCAATGTTTTCTTCAGTTCTGCTTGTTGCTGGCCATCCTGATTTCTTATCAACAGTGACACTTTCTCTTCCCTTATACCCCTTTCACACCGCAGCTTGAACCCGGTAAAATGCGGATTTTTAAGGCTTCCTAAACGGTTTGAGCTGCTATGTGAAAGGGTCACCTTCAATTTACCGTTTTCAAAATACCGGTATTTTAAAACGGTAAAAAAGCAGGGTCCTAACCGTTTCAGACCCGTTTCATTGTGCAGTGTGAAAGGGTCTGAAACGGTATTTGCAAGCCCCAGAAGGTGATAGGCTGTCTCCATGTGTAATGTCACCAGGCAGAAGCAGGAAATAAACATTTAAAATGACAACCACTGTTTTGTATGGGTGAAACGGGTTCAGTGTGAAAGGTACCAAAACGGTAATGAAATGGTAATATACTGGTTACAACACTGCTCAGACCCGTTTTAAGAACCGTTTAAAGAACCATTTCAAAAGCAGGTTTTGCGATGTGAAAGCAGCATTAGAAAAACGTTTCACCTGCTTGTAAACTGCTGTTTTCTTCAAGCATTATCCCCGAAAACTTGCACTAACAGCTCTCTGATTTTGATTCCACTCTTTCCAAGTTTATAAAGAAATTTAATGTTAATTCTTTGCTCTAATTCAAGCTCCGGCATTCTCATGATAACACACCAAAACACACACAGACAATAATAGATGCCACTCAGGAACAGACTGCCGTAGATCAACAACCACACAGATGTGAAGCGATGATATGCTAATGTCACCAAACCATACTGAGGGTTCTCGGATTCTGTCCAGTGCTGCCACGGGAAGTACACGGTGGCAAGTTTGTGAACTTAATTGTCAGGCCCGTACATATATATATATATATACTAGGTGATTCATTGCGCCCTATGGGCGCTCTTCACACCGTTGTAAGGGGCTACGACCCCTTAAACCTTGCACACCCTTGTGGCGTGCAATATTTTTATTATATTGAGTATTACCTCCAATCATAATTGTGTGAGTGGTTAAATATTGCACGGACAAAGGGTGTGCAATGGTTAAGGGGTGGAAGCCCCTTGCAACGGCGTGAACAGTGCACGCAGGGCCTGATGAATCACCTAGTAGGTGCTTTGGTTGGGGGAGTGGCGGGTGCGGGGAAGATGCGGATGGGACCCTGGGGTGCCACGGGAGGGGCAGTTGCGGTGTTGCCGCAGGTGGGGGAGGGGCTGGTGCGGTGGTACCACTGGTGGGGGAGGGTGAGTGGGTGCCACGGGTGGTGGTCCGGAGCCACTGCGGGTGGGGGAGGAGCAGGTGCGGGGGTGCCCCGGGTGGGGGAGAGGTGGATGCGGTGGTGCGGCGGGAGGGGCGGGTGCGGGGTTGCTGCGGGTGGGGGAGAGGGTCCGGAGCTACCGCGGATGCTGGAGGGGGTGTGTGGGGGTGCCGCGGATTGGGCCCGGAGGTACTGTGAGTCGGGGAGGGGCGGGTAATGCTTATCCTGCTTCTCCTTCTGTCAGCAGCTAAGCTGCTGTCCTCCCTTTGGCAGTGGTTCTCCCAGAGACTCACCAGCAGCCAGTCACTATTGTTAGCGCTGGTGTCCCAATGCGCCTAATGCTTCGGCGCTAAGGGCTGCTGGGAGCTGTAGTTTATTTACTGCGTCTACTTCCCTGTAGTGCGGCGCGTTGTGACACTTTTGCTAATAGTGACTGGCTGGCAGAACTGAGTGGCTCGCTGAATCAATGTAAAAGGTGAGAGTGCTGTGCAGTGTCAGTGACACTGCACACAGGCCCGGTGCTAGCCGCTCAGCAAAGGGATGCAGTGCAGAGAGGCACCAGGAAGGAGAGGCGCTCTCCCTGCCCTGCATCCCTGTGCTGAGCTGTGCTGCTATCCCTGCTGTTGCTGCCGGCTGCTGTCACACATGCAGCAGCGCGGGAAGCACAAAACCTTCTCTCCCCCTCGGCGCCGGCAGCACAAAGCCTCCTCTCTCCCTCGGCGCCGGCAGCACAAAACCTCCTCTCCCCGCTCCCCTCCCCTGTGTGACATTCAGTGGCCGGGAGGGAGCCAAATGGGGCGGGGCTAGATTGGAGTAAGGGGCGGGGCTACACGGGACCATTGCTGCAGCAGGAGGATGAGCTACTACAGCTTCGGCCAGCCAGACTTCATTAGGTAAGTGTCTGGAAAGAGAGTGAGTGTGTGTGTATATACAGTGTCTGTGTATACTGTATATATGTGTGACTGTGTATGTGTGTAATGTATGCACAGTATGTGTGTGTTTGTGTATATATATGTGTCTGTTGTGTGTATATGTGTGACTGCTGCATAATGCGTGTAAGCGTTACGTGTGTAAGCGGCACTGGTAAAAGGGGCGTTACGTGTGTAAGCGGTACTGGTAGAGGGGGCATTCCGTGTGTAGGCGTCACTGGTACAGGGGGCATTACGTGAGTAAGCGTCACTGGTACAGGGGGGCGTTACGTGTGTAAGTGTCACTGGTACAGGGGGCGTTACGTGTGTAAGTGGCACTGGTACAGGGGGCGTTACGTGTCTAAGCGGCACTGGTACAGAGGGCGTTACGTGTGTAAGCATCACTGCTTCAGGGGGCATTACGTGTGTAAGCATCACTGCTACAGGGATCGTTACGCGTGTAAGCGTCACTGGTACAGGGGGGGGCGTGACATGTGTTAGCGTCACTGGTTCAGGGGGCATTACATGTGTAAGCGTCTCTGGTACAGGGGGCATTACATGTGTAAGTGTCTCTACTACAGGGGTCATTATGTGCACTGTGCGTTTGTAAAGTATGCGAGGGTGCATATTTATAGTTTGCAGGGGGGCGCCGAACACTCTAGCAATGGCCATGACTGCACACCCACTGCACTGCACAGCACTGTCACCTTTTACATTGATTCAGCGTCCAGACATTACCCTCCGCGATATCACCGACTCTATCTGTTACATTAGCCATCTCGGGGCTTCCAGGCCGCAGGCCAGGTGCTGTGTTGCGGAGTCAGGGCCTCTGGGGATCTGGGCGCGGCTGTGGTGGGGAGGCACTTCTGTGACATCACACGCAGAGCAGGCTCCGGGGCTCAGAGAGTATGCGGCGCAAGGAGGGCTATGAAAGCCTTCCGCTGCGCCATTTTCATACACATCTATGCCGGTGGCCGCAGCAGCTTTTGTTCCACCTGCGGCGCGGCTAGGGAGTGGGGATTGTTGATGCCGGAGGGGGCAGGTGGACTGGCAGCAAGACATTGGTGGTCATTCCAAGTTGATCGCTCGCTAGCAGTTTTCTCTGACGTCCTAGTGGATGCTGGGAACTCCGAAAGGACCATGGGGAATAGCGGCTCCGCAGGAGACTGGGCACAAAAGTAAAAGCTTTAGGACTAGCTGGTGTGCACTGGCTCCTCCCCCTATGACCCTCCTCCAAGCCCCAGTTAGATTTTTGTGCCCGAACGAGAAGGGTGCAATCTAGGTGGCTCTCCTGAGCTGCTTAGAGTAAAAGTTTAAATTAGGTTTTTTATTTTCAGTGAGTCCTGCTGGCAACAGGCTCACTGCATCGAGGGACTAAGGGGAGAAGAAGCGAACTCACCTGCGTGCAGAGTGGATTGGGCTTCTTAGGCTACTGGACATTAGCTCCAGAGGGACGATCACAGGCCCAGCCATGGATGGGTCCCAGAGCCGCGCCGCCGTCCCCCTTACAGAGCCAGAAGAGCAGAAGAGGTCCGGAAAATCGGCGGCAGAAGACGTCCTGTCTTCAATAAGGTAGCGCACAGCACCGCAGCTGTGCGCCATTGCTCTCAGCACACTTCACACTCCGGTCACTGAGGGTGCAGGGCGCTGGGGGGGGGGCGCCCTGAGACGCAATAAAAATACCTTAGATGGCAAAAAAATACATCACATATAGCTCCTGGGCTATATGGATGCATTTAACCCCTGCCAGAATACATAGAAAAACGGGAGATAAGGCCGCCGATAAGGGGGCGGAGCCTATCTCCTCAGCACACTGGCGCCATTTTCCCTCACAGCTCCGTTGGAGGGAAGCTCCCTGGCTCTCCCCTGCAGTCACTACACTACAGAAAGGGTTAAAAAAGAGAGGGGGGGCACTAATTACGCGCAGTATTAAAGATACAGCAGCTATAAGGGGAAAAACACTAGTAGATAAAGACAACCTTTCTGTCAAACTTGACAGGTGACACACCCCCTTGCTCCTAGGTGCCGCCCCTTTAATATTAAATGATAGTGTTTTATATCGCTTTAATATAAAATTTTATATAAAATGTTATATAAATTTATAGTGTTCGATATTAAACCGTATTAAAAATTGTTGCGTAACACCAGTCGCAGAGTGTCACGCAACACCAGTCGCAGAGTGTCACACAACACCAGGCGCAGAATGTTCAATAAAGATCACAAGTCAGTTTGTGATGAAAAAATTCACTATTTTGAAGTAACACAAAATGTTCTTACATTCCAACAATTTAAACATCACGCTTGGTACACATGGTGTCGTTTTAAAAGTCATAATGACTAATGACCATGTCCATTTTCTTAGATGTACGGAAACATCACACATGGCAATAATTTAAAAACATATTGCTTTTAATGATGAATGATGATCTGACATCTTTTAATGGGCATGAGTTATGAATGATGATCTGACCATGGCCATTTTCTTAGATGTACGGAACCATCACACATGGCACTAATTTAAAAACATATTGCTTTTAACGGCCAGGGATGATGAATGATGACAGCACATTCTTAAAAAAAAAAAAAAGCAGTTTGTTATCTCTGTAGAAGAACATTAGCGCCACCTACAGGTTTATGTGTTGACTCAAATCGGATTTTCCGTATTTTGGATTAATTAAATATCATAATGAGATATCATGGTGATGAGTCCTAAAACTAAGCACAGAATGCATTTATGGTACATGTACACATTATACACACATGGATATTTATGGAATCATAAAATAATTTGTATTCATGTACATTAGTTCATAAGTACTTCTGTATAATGCTTTTTATGAATTATTTTTGTTATTAAATAAATTTATTCTAAATTTGGAAGGACAGCCAATTTGGTATGTGCTTGAAGAGCTGAGTATGACATGTACGGTACCGCTATCAGATTATATCTTTATTGTAACTGAAAAGCATGATTACATTTACTAATGTATAAACCAAAGATTATATGTTTAAAAACCCCGCCCCAGCATCTTGGAAATGTGGGACGGCATACCACAGGTTGGTGGGGGCCATATGGCTCACAGCAATGGCTATAAGAATAGGAAACCGAGCAGTATTGAGACAGATCACTGAGAAGAAAATTCAAACGAGTTTGCATCGCTATACACACGTGAAGACATTAGGGTAAGTGTTGTTATTATTATTATTTATTATTATTATCATTATGGATCTAGCATGTTATATTTTATTTTTATGTATAATTGTCACCCCACTGAAGGTTGTTTAAATATGTGGTCATTTTAGGAATGCACCGACATTTTTTTTTTATTTTTTTTTATTTTACAAATATTAATTAATTTAATCAATACTAAGCGGTTCCCAATGGTACTTACTAAATACCAATTGTAGATTAAAGTGTAGAGATTATATATGAAATGTTAGGAAGCCTAACATTTCAAATATAATTTCTGCACTTTAATCTACAATTGGTATTTAGTAAGTACCATTGGGAACCGCTTAGTATTGATTAAATTAATTAATATTTGTAAAATAAAAAAAAATAAAAAAAAAATGTCGGTGCATTCCTAAAATGACCACATATTTAAACAACCTTCAGTGGGGTGACAATTATACATAAAAATAAAATATAACATGCTAGATCCATAATGATAATAATAATAAATAATAATAATAACAACACTTACCATAATCTCTTCACGTGTGTATAGCGATGCAAACTCGTTTGAATTTTCTTCTCAGTGATCTGTCTCAATACTGCTCGGTTTCCTATTCTTATAGCAATTGCTGTGAGCCATATGGCCCCCACCAACCTGTGGTATGCCGTCCCACATTTCCAAGATGCTGGGGCGGGGTTTTTAAACATATAATCTTTGGTTTATACATTAGTAAATGTAATCATGCTTTTCAGTTACAATAAAGATATAATCTGATAGCGGTACCGTACATGTCATACTCAGCTCTTCAAGCACATACCAAATTGGCTGTCCTTCCAAATTAGAATAAATTTATTTAATAACAAAAATAATTCATAAAAAGCATTATACAGAAGTACTTATGAACTAATGTACATGAATACAAATTATTTTATGATTCCATAAATATCCATGTGTGTATAATGTGTACATGTACCATAAATGCATTCTGTGCTTAGTTTTAGGACTCATCACCATGATATCTCATTATGATATTTAATTAATCCAAAATACGGAAAATCCGATTTGAGTCAACACATAAACCTGTAGGTGGCGCTAATGTTCTTCTACAGAGATAACAAACTGCTTTTTTTTTTTTTTTTTTTTTTAAGAATGTGCTGTCATCATTCATCATCCCTGGCCGTTAAAAGCAATATGTTTTTAAATTAGTGCCATGTGTGATGGTTCCGTACATCTAAGAAAATGGCCATGGTCAGATCATCATTCATAACTCATGCCCATTAAAAGATGTCAGATCATCATTCATCATTAAAAGCAATATGTTTTTAAATTATTGCCATGTGTGATGTTTCCGTACATCTAAGAAAATGGACATGGTCATTAGTCATTATGACTTTTAAAACGACACCATGTGTACCAAGCGTGATGTTTAAATTGTTGGAATGTAAGAACATTTTGTGTTACTTCAAAATAGTGAATTTTTTCATCACAAACTGACTTGTGATCTTTATTGAACATTCTGCGCCTGGTGTTGTGTGACACTCTGCGACTGGTGTTGCGTGACACTCTGCGACTGGTGTTACGCAACAATTTTTAATACGGTTTAATATCGAACACTATAAATTTATATAACATTTTATATAAAATTTTATATTAAAGCGATATAAAACACTATCATTTAATATTAAAGGGGGCGGCGCCTAGGAGCAAGGGGGTGTGTCACCTGTCAAGTTTGACAGAAAGGTTGTCTTTATCTACTAACACTTATATAAGGTTATCCCTGTATATATATATAGCGCTCTGGTGTGTGCTGGCAAACTCTCCCTCTGTCTCCCCAAAGGGCTAGTGGGGTCCTGTCCTCTATCAGAGCATTCCCTGTGTGTGTGCTGTATGTCGGTACGTTCGTGTCGACATGTATGAGGAGAAAAATGATGTGGAGACGGAGCAGATTGCCTGTAATAGTGATGTCACCCCCTAGGGGGTCGACACCTGAGTGGATGAACTGTTGGAAGGAATTACGTGACAGTGTCAGCTCTGTATAAAAGACAGTGGTTGACATGAGACAGCCGGCTACTCAGCTTGTGCCTGTCCAGACGTCTCATAGGCCGTCAGGGGCTCTAAAGCGCCCGTTACCTCAGATGGCAGATATAGACGCCGACACGGATACTGACTCCAGTGTCGACGGTGAAGAGACAAATGTGACTTCCAGTAGGGCCACACGTTACATGATTGAGGCAATGAAAAATGTTTTACACATTTCTGATAATACGAGTACCACCAAAAAGGGGTATTATGTTCGGTGAGGAAAAACTACCTGTAGTTTTCCTGAATCTGAGAAATTAAATGAGGTGTGTGATGATGCGTGGGTTTCCCCCGATAACAACTGATAATTTCTAAAAGGTTATTGGCATTATATCCTTTCCCGCCAGAGGTTAGGGTGCGTTGGGAAACACCCCCTAGGGTGGATAAAGCGCTCACACGCTTGTAAGGGCTCTACCCTCTCCTGAGATGGCCGCCCTTAAGGATCCTGCTGATAGAAAGCAGGAGGGTATCCTAAAATGTATTTACACACATACTGGTGTTATACTGCGACCAGCAATCGCCTCAGCCTGGATGTGCAGTGCTGGGTTGGCGTGGTCGGATTCCCTGACTGAAAATATTGATACCCTAGATAGGGACAGTATATTTTTGCCTATAGAGCATTTAAAAGATGCTTTTCTATATATGCGTGATGCACAGCGGAATATTTGCCGACTGGCATCAAGTCTAAGTGCGTTGTCCATTTCTACCAGTAGAGGGTTATGGACACGACAGTCGTCAGGTGATGCGGATTTCAAACGGCATTTGGAAGTATTGCCTTATTAAGGGGAGGAGTTATTTGGGGTCGGTCTTTCAGACCTGGTGGCCACGGCAACAGCTGGGAAATCCACGTTTGTACCCCAGGTCGCCTCTCAACATGAGAAGACGCCGTATTATCAGGCGCAGTCTTTTCGTGGACAAGCGGGCAAAAGGTTCCTCATTTCTGCCCTGTGACAGAGGGAGAGGAAAAAGGCTGCAGAAATCAGCCAGTTCCCAGGAACAGAAACCCTCTCCCACCTCTGCCAAGCCCTCAGTATGACGCTGGGGCTTTACAAGCAGAATCAGGCACGGTGGGGGGCCCGTCTCAATGAATTTCAGCGCGCAGTGGGCTCACTCGCAAGTAGACCCCTGGATCCTTCAGGTGATATCTCAGGGGTACAAATTGGAATTCGAGACGTCTCCCCCTCGCTGTTTCCTAAAGTCGGCTTTACCGATGTCTCCTTCTGACAAGGAGACAGTTTTGGAAGCCATTCACAAGCTGTATTCCCAGCAGGTGATAATCAAGGTACCCCTCCTGCAACAGGGAACGGGGTATTATTCCACATTGTTGTGGTACTGAAGCCGGACGGCTCGGTGAGACCGATTCTAAATCTAAAATCTTTGAACACTTACATACAGAGGTTCAAATTCAAGATTGAGTCACTCAGAGCAGTGATTGCGAACCTGGAAGAAGGGGACTACATGATGTCTCGGGACATCAAGGATGCTTACCTTCATGTCAAAATTTACCCTTCTCACCAAGGGTACCTCAGGTTTATGGTACAGAACTGTCACTATCAGTTCAGACGCTGCCGTATGGATGGTCCACGGCACCCCGGGTCTTTACCAAGGTAATGGCCGAAATGATGATATTCCTTCGAAGGAAGGGAATTTTAGTTATCCCTTACTTGGACGATTCCCTGATAAGGGTAAGATCCAGGGAACAGTTGGAGGTCGGTGTAGCACTATCTCAGGTAGTGTTGCGGCAGCACGCAGCACGATTGGATTCTCAATATTCCAAAATTGCAGCTGGTTCCGACGACTCGTCTTCTGTTCCTAGGGATGATCCTGGACACAGTCCAGAAAAAGGTGTTTCTCCCGGAGGAGAAAGCCAGGGAGTTATCCGAGCTAGTCAGGAACCTCCTAAAACCGAGCCAGTCTCAGTGCATCAATGCACAAGGGTTCTGGGTAAAATGGTGGCTTCCTACGAAGCAATCCCATTCGGCAGATTCCACGCAAGAACTTTCCAGTGGGACCTGCTGGACAAATGGTCCGGGTCGCATCTTCAGATGCATCAGCGGATAACCCTGTCACCAAGAACAAGGGTGTCCCTCCTGTGGTGGTTGCAGAGTGCTCATCTTCTAGAGGGCCGCAGATTCGGCATTCAGGACTGGGTCCTGGTGACCACGGATGCCAGCCTGCGAGGCTGGGGAGCAGTCACACAGGGAAGGAATTTCCAGGGCTTATGGTCAAGCCTGGAGACATCACTTCACATAAATATCCTGAAGCTAAGGGCCATTTACAATGCTCTAAGCTTAGCAAGACCTCTGCTTCAAGGTCAGCCGGTGTTGATCCAGTCGGACAACATCACGGCAGTCACCCACGTAAACAGACAGGGTGGCACAAGAAGCAGGAGGGCAATGGCAGAAGCTGCAAGGATTCTTCGCTGGGCGGAAAATCATGTGATAGCACTGTCAGCAATTCCGGGAGTGGACAACTGGGAAGCAGACTTCCTCAGCAGACACGACCTCCACCCGGGAGAGTGGGGACTTCACCCAGAAGTCTTCCACATGATTATAAACCGTTGGGAAAAACTCGACAGGTATTGCGCCAGGTCAAGGGACCCTCAGGCAATAGCTGTAGACGCTCTGGTAACACCGTGGGTGTACCAGTCAGTGTATGTGTTCCCTCATCTGCCTCTCATACCCAAGGTACTGAGATTGATAAGATGGAGAGGAGTAAGCACTATATTCGTGGCTCCGGATTGGCCAAGAAGGACTTGGTAACCGGAACTTCAAAAGATGCTCACGGAGGATCCGTGGCCTCTACCTCTAAGAAGGGACCTGCTTCAGCAAGGACCCTGTCTGTTCCAAGACTTACCGCGACTGCGTTTGACGGCATGGCGGTTGAACGCCGGATCCTGAAGGAAAAAAGGCATTCCGGATGAAGTCATCCCTATCCTGATCAAAGCCAGGAAGGATGTAACCGCAAGACATTATCACCGCATTTGGCGAAAATATGTTGCGTGGTGCGAGGCCAGTAAGGCCCGACAGAGGAAATTCAACTGGGTCGATTCCTACATTCCTGCAAACAGGAGTGTCTATGGGCCTGAAATTTGGGTCCATTAAGGTTCAAATTTCGGCCCTGTCAATTTTCTTCCAAAAAGAACTAGCTTCAGTCCCTGAAGTTCAGATGTTGTAAAAGGGGTACTGCATATACAGCCTCCTTTTGTGCCTCCAGTGGCACCTTGGGATCTCAATGTAGTTTTTGGGTTCCAAAAAGTCACATTGGTTTGAACCACTTAAATCTGTGGAGTTAAAATATCTCACATGGAAAGTGGTCATGCTGTTGGCCCTGGCCTGGGCCAGGCGCGTGTCAGAATTGGCGGCTTTATCCTGTAAAAGCCCTTATCTGATTTTCCATTCGGACAGGGCGGAATTGAGGACTCATCCTCATTTTCTCCCTAAGGTGGTTTCAGCGTTTCACCTGAACCAACCTATTGTGGTGCCTGCGGCTACTAGGGACTTGGAGGACTCCAAGTTGCTAGACGTTGTCATGGCCCTGAAAATATATGTTTCCAGGATGGCTGGAGTCAGAAAATCTGACTCGCTGTTTATCCTGTATGCACCCAACAAGCTGGGTGCTCCTGCTTCTAAGCAGACTATTGCTCGTTGGATTTGTAGTACAATTCAGCTTGCACATTCTGTGGCAGGCCTGCCACAGCCAAAAATCTGTAAATGCCCACTCCACAAGGAAGATGGGCTCATCTTGGGCGGCTGCCCGAAGGGTCTCGGCTTTACAACTTTGCCGAGCAGCTACTTGGTCAGGAGCAAATACGTTTGTAAAATTCTACAAAATTGATACCCTGGCTGAGGAGGACCTGGAGTTCTCTCATTTGGTGCTGCAGAGTCATCCGCACTCTCCCGCCCGTTTGGGAGCTTTGGTATAATCCCCATGGTCCTTTCGGAGTTCCCAGCATCCACTAGGACGTCAGAGAAAATAAGAATTTACTTACCGATAATTCTATTTCTCATAGTCCGTAGTGGATGCTGGGCGCCCATCCCAAGTGCGGATTGTCTGCAATACTTGTACATAGTTACAAAAATCGGGTTATTATTGTTGTGAGCCATCTTTTCAGAGGCTCCTCTGTTATCATGCTGTTAACTGGGTTCAGATCACAGGTTGTACGGTGTGATTGGTGTGGCTGGTATGAGTCTTACCCGGGATTCAAAATCCTTCCTTATTGTGTACGCTCGTCCGGGCACAGTATCCTAACTGAGGCTTGGAGGAGGGTCATAGGGGGAGGAGCCAGTGCACACCAGCTAGTCCTAAAGCTTTTACTTTTGTGCCCAGTCTCCTGCGGAGCCGCTATTCCCCATGGTCCTTTCGGAGTTCCCAGCATCCACTACGGACTATGAGAAATAGAATTATCGGTAAGTAAATTCTTATTTTTAGCAGCCATGCAAACGCTAAACCGCCGCCCACTGGGAGTGTATTTTAGCTTAGCAGAAGTGCGAACAAAGGGATCGCAGAGCGGGTACAAAAAAATGTTGTGCAGCTTCAGAGTAGCTTCAGACCTACTCAGCGCTTGCGATCACTTCAGACCATTCAGTTCCTGATTTGACGTCACGAACACCCCCTGCATGCGGCCAGCGTTTTTCCCTGAAAACGGTCAGTTGACACCCAGAAACGCCATCTTCCTGTCAATCACTCTGCGGCTGCATGTGCGGCTGAAAAGCATTGCTAGACCCTGTGTAAAACTACATTGTTCATTGTAATAGTAAACCGCACGTGCGCATTGCGCTGCATATGCATGCGCAGAAGTGCTGAGTTTTTGCCTGATCGATGCACAGCGAATGAATGCAGCTAGCGATCAACTTGGAATGACCCCCATAGGACGCTGCAGTAAAAGGATTGTTTTTTTCCCTATCTACAGTGCAGAGACTTGCTGCAGATGCAGTGGCATACCCTCCAGCTGCACCTTTTTGGCAGGTACATTCCCTTTTTTTTTATGGTCTGTACCGTTTTTTGACTCTCCAAGCTTCCATTGAAAGTATAGGAAAAGGGGCGTGGCCACACCGCTGTACCCGTGGCCACGCCCCCTTTTCGAATGTGCATCAATGTTTATGTGTAAAGTGTTGGAGGGTATGATGCTGCAGATGCAGGGGGACTATTTTGGGGTGTGGGGCTGGAGCTGCAGCTCCATCAGTCCCATTGCTAATCCTGCACTGTGAAAACAGCAGCCAAAGGGCAGAGCCTCCCATTGGATGTAACCTGTGTGGGAGGGCGTTTCTCGCCCAATCAGCTGTGGACTGGGTGTTGCTGCTAACCCAATGAGAGCTCCTAGCCACGCCCAGCGTTAGAGGGCCAGGCACAGAATCACAGGGCTATTATATAGGAGATATCAAACAATAACAGGTGGCACTCACAGACTTGTAAATTGATGAAAAAGACTTCACCCAGTGAAGTGTTTATTGAAACAAGCAGGTAACGTTTTGGGGACGCATCCCCTTCCTCAGTCAACTTAACAGTGCAAAACAGTGTACATTTATAACATAGATTGAACCCACTTAACCCCGCACAAACGACTCTCAGCTGCGTGGACCACAGGCTTCCCGAGCGTCCCCTGTCCCGCACTTCTGGCATTGGTGTCTCGGCCTGCCCGGAAGTGACGTCATCAGGCTTTGCCGGTCACCATGGGAACGCGCTGAGAGCCCTGAAAACAAAACAAGACATACTGTGACACTTATAACAAACATATACAGTGAACAAAACGGCATACATAAGTAAAACAGTGCTCAATCAGAGCTGGAGTATGCCTTCAAGTGCAATATCACACCACATTGTAAGAATAATAAAAATGGTGTAAACAGAACGATGTGTCATCCACAGCTGGAGTTTATATACAGACTTAGCGGTTCCACACCGCTTGTGTAAACAAATTTTAATTAGGAAACATTATAGAAATCCCTCAAAACAGCCTGGCACAGATGGCTAATCAACAAAGGGAACCTATAAATCCATTAACTGCGACCAATATAAACTGTACATTATAAGTCATGGCAAGATGTAATAATAATTTGTCAAAAAATTTGAAAAATTATAAAGAAAATTATAAAAGAAAATGTTATACAAAGTTGATTAATCCCAGGGACTCGTTTAACCCTCTAGGGGCAAGACAATCTAGGCGGAAAATCCACCTAGATTCTAATTGGAGTAGTTTTTTCCCCTGTCTCCCCCCCGTATGGAGGCTGGTACGTGGTCTATGGCCCTGTATCTAAGACTTGCCAAACTATGTTGATGTGTGACAAAATGTCTTGTCACGAGCTGCTCGCTAGTCCCTGCATTTAGGGCCGCTCGAATAGCAGACCTGTGCTGAGTTAATCGAACTTTCAATTGACATTCAGTTTTGTCCACGTAATAGAGCCCGCACGGGCAAACTATTACCTAGACCACGAATCGTGATGTGCAAGTTAATGGCCACCTGATTTTTAATCGTTGGCCCGTGTGAGGATGTGGGAAAGTCTCACCAACCAGAAAAAAGGAACAGGTAGTGCATCCTAAGCATTTAAAGCAACCATTTTTCTTGCTTAAAAAATGCTTGGATGTAGTTTTAGCATCAAAGCCCGTTATGTCAGTTTTGACAACTAGATCTTTCAGATTTTTGCCCCTAGAATAACTGGGCATCAATTTGCTATTTTGGAAACACTTCAGACCCTGATCTGAAGTGTTTCCAAAATAGCAAATTGATGCCCAGTTATAAATAAATGTGTATTTATTTATTTATACACATATATAAATATGTATATCTCTGCTTCCTCCCCCACACACACACCACAATCTGTCTCCCTCTCTCCTTCTTCCCACACAACCCAAAGTCTGTCTCTCTCAATTACTCCATGCTGAATTCACAACTTACCCACCCCACCCCAAAGCCCTGTAGCCCTGCACCAAGCCGCACCTGCGCTGCACTCCCCAGTAGCCAGATCCTCACACCGTATAGCAGGTACCATACGGTGCTCACACCCCACCAGAAGAGGCCGGCGCAGGGCACAGCGGAGCTTCTGCCATGTCCCGTAAATGCCTGCAACAGAGCTGGACTCGGAAGAATGGATGCACACTTGTACCACACAGTCACTGTGTGTGAGAGGCTTCTGTCACTCTGAGACCCAGGGCCGGCGCTACCATTAGGCAGCTTTAGGCAGCTGCCTATGGGCGGGGGATCTGAAGGGGCGGCCCGCTGAGGCTGCCCAGAAGAAAACAGTGGACAAGTGACAGTAGAAGGTGAATGTAGTGGACCCGCAGCCAGGGGATAAAATGTCGTCATAAGAAGGCTGTGACAGCATGGTGGGTGCAGGGGGCACAGCTTGGTGTACACTGTGTCTGTGTATACCGATCGCCCAATACTCACCTGATGCAGCATAAAGAACCTGCTGTCAGGCAAGCCCGATCTCCGATCTCCGTTCAGCCAAGCTCCTGTGGCTGGTCCCTCCCTTAAGACCAGCCACCAATGAGGTGAATCTCTTTCTAAACAGAGCCCCCCCCCTAAACCCTTTCTAAACGTTCTAACTCCTATCTGACATGCCTAAACACCACATGCCCCGGGCCAGAGCTAGAGACTGATCCTAGAGCTAGCCGCGGATCCCTAGCCGCGGATCCCTTGCGCGTTGTGACGTGAGTTACAGTATATCAGCTCTTCTGGCCAGTCTCATTCTCCTGCTCCCACTGTCTCCTTATCTGTACTCACCCCTCCCCAGGAGCCTTTCATCTAAGAAAAGATTAGGATTTTTGCATGGTTAGGGCTGCTGTTCTGTGAACGGAGGATAGGAGGTCAGAGGTGGTGGGGAGGGCAGCAATATATGTAAAGTTATTTTTGCTGTGGAGACAGCTCCGATCCTAGAACTGCTGGGCTAAGAACACATAGCGCCTGCACAAGCCAGGCATCCAGGGCTGGGGGGCTTTTCAGGGGTCCTGGGGGAGGAAGCTGCTAAAAGTTCAGCTCTAGGAGCAGCACTTTGCACAGTTAGATAAGTAATAGCAGCATCACACATGATCCTGTCCCCTCTCCCTGGTCACACTACACCTGGGCTAATCTGCACACACCACCAGGCAGAATGTACTCCCTGCCCTGTCTCACCCAGGTAAGTGGCTGGAGGTTTGGACACCAGGTCGTTGCTGCCACATGGCTATTGGTGCCTTCCAGTGCCAACTTTCTGCAGGGTCTGGTGCTGTTTGACCCATGCAGACAGGCATGTTTCTTGAAGGTAGATGACCAGGAATGGGTGCCTTGCAATCTCCCAGGCAGGTTCACTACGGCTTGCCGGCGGTCGGGCTCCCGGCGACCAGCATACCGGCGCCGGGAGCCCAACCGCCAGCTTACCTACAGTGTGGCGAGCGCAAATGAGCCCCTTGCGGGCTCGCTGCGCTCGCCACGCTATTTTATTCTCCCTCCAGGGGTGTCGTGGACCCGAACGAGGGAGAATAAGTGTCGGTGTGCCGGCTGTCGGGATCCCGGTGCCGGTATACTGTGCGCCGGGATCCCGACAGCCGGCATACTGAAGACCACCCTCCCAGGCAGCTCTAGTTTCATCAGTGCTTTTACTGTGACCTGTGAGTTTGTAGACATGCCTTTTGCATTGTACATGTGCACACACAGGTGGGATGTACTAACACTAAACTGCACTAAAAGGAAAAATGCAGTTTTCAGAGTTTTGACCTTTTTTTTATTTTTTTTATTGCACAAAGCTCCAGAAAATTGTGCCCAATAGGCAACACCATCTATAAATGGTGTTGCCAAAATAAGCCTTTGGGCTTCTTTCAGTAGAAATCCTTGGACAGGGATCCTTCAAATCCCTCCTTTTCCTCTAAATGCACTGGCCGACTGTCATAAACCTAGATGCCATACAGATGGAGTCACGCAGACGGGCGCAAGAGGCATGCCTAGGTGTGCCTCGGTCCGCCGCCAAGCATACACAGATGCTCCCATTCAAAGTGAATGGGGCACATCTACGACGCACGTGCGTCCCATTCATTCCCGGCGGAGCGCACCTAATCGCAGGTGGAGCCACGATTAACGTAGCTCCATTTGTACATCTGCCCTTAGATATATATAGAAATTGGAATAATCCATGTGACTATAAAAAAATAAAAAAAACTGTAAAGGGGATGAGTCAGGGTACATGCTTAAATTGCAACTCCCGCAAACCCCCCTCCCCCAAAAGAAATGTCTCGGAACTGGCTCTGCAACCACTAAACCCACCAGTATTGATCGTTCCAGGGCCTCAGTAGTGGAAAAACACTGACAGGCCTGGCTCTGCTTATCTGGCGGCACACCTGGAGACTGCTCAGGGCACACTAGTGTGCCACGGCACAGTGGTTGAAGAACACTAGTATAGCAGGTGTGTGATTATAATCCCCCCATCATTGTTTACATTAAGGATCTTCCTCTCTATGGGGGTAATTCAGACCTGATCGCAGCAGCAATTTTGTTAGCAGTTGGGCAAAACCAGGTGCACTGCAGGGGAGGCAGATGTAACATGTGCAGAGAGAGATAGATTTGGGTGGGTTATATTGTTTCTGTGCAGGGTAAATACTGGCTGCTTTATTTTTACACTGCAATATAGATTGCAGATTGAACACACCACACCCAAATTTATCTCTCTCTGCACATGTTATATCTGCCTCCCCTGCAGTGCACATGGTTTTGCCTGACTGCTAACAAATTTGCTGCTGCGATCAACTCTGAATTAGGCCCTATAACTCTAGATCTGGCAATCCTATTGCTTGCTCTCATCATGCTAGATTGAAAGCTATTCTGTTTACAACCTTATTTTTCTGTTCACTGGAGGAAAGAGGGGGTTGGGGGTGTTGCGGGCATAATGTGTAAGGGGCACTACTGTGTGGTATAATGTGTACAAGGGGCTCTAGTGTGCATCTTAATGTGAGCAACGGACATAACTGTGAGGCGTGATGTGAATAAAGGACACTACTGTAGCAGTGACAGGGAAGCTGTCCTCTCTCCCGGGTACAAGTCATACTTCCCCCACTGAGCTCACCCTGTGTCACAGCATTGTCTGGCAGTCATACCTCTGCAGCAGGGACAAGATCCACTAGCGATATTTATCGGTGCGACTTCATTTGACTCTGATGTATTAATGCCAGACCAGAGCTGCTCAGCCATCCACATCCTAATCCGGGAGCCCCTCAGCCGCCACCCTCAGGGAGCAGGTCTGATACACATTATCCACCATGGTCCCCGCTATGCATCTGGAAGCCACTGTACACACTGAACCCTGCAGATACACTACCACTCTCGCACAATCCCCCACATCCATTGACCAATGACAGTGGCAGCAGCTGCGGGAGGTCCCGCACTGTGCACAGGAACAAGTTCACCAGCCAGCCAATAACAGGTCACCGCGCAGTGCCAGCATGGTGCGATGAAGCTGAACCCTGACACAGATCTGTCTCCTCCACGCTTTTTCACCCAAGGGTGTGTGTGAAGGGGGGGGAGCATAAGTTTTGCCTAGGGTGCCAAATTACCTTGCACCGGCCCTGCTGAGACCGCACCCTCACCGCCTACAGCTCGCTGCCTTACTTGGACAAAATGGCTAACATCCCTTCCGGGAACTAAGCTGCATATCCTTGGGGCCCCTCTGATCCTTAGGGCCCGGTACAGGTGTCCCTTTTGTCCCCCTTCCCTGTCGCCGGTCCTGTATCACATGTTACATACAGTTACCTTTCAAATTCAACAAATAACAATGTTTAAAAACAAACAGGAAGTCAGTCTGAAGAAATATAAAACTGATGACAAACAGCTGAAATACATCACTTTTCTTATTTTGCGTTACTGTGTAAAGTCAGGTGTCACAATGTTGGAATGTCACAAGCTTAGTCATTGTGTCACACATTGTAGCTCAGAAAGTTCAAACAGGATTGGAATAATAGTGTGTTAATGATGAAACGTTTACGTTCCACGTTTCCAGTATAACTCTACACGCAGAGCATCAGACAAATCTTTCAAATAATAAACCAGTGACATCCGCTTCTCACTTGTTACAAATAGTGAATCTTGTATCCATTTGATCTACAGTTGTGACTGGAGTTCAGATCTCAACAAATACAAAGGCCTACAGTGAAATATTAACCATGGGGGGAGGATGTGTGTCTTTTAGAGTTGCAGCTTTAGGCTATAATAGTAATACCCAGGGGTTAAAGTGAGTCAGAACGGGGCGGAACTGCATTCCATCAGTTCCACTTGGAGATGGAACGCAGTTTCGCCTCCTCCGGCTCACCTCACCCGATGTGTGTCAGCGCCGCAGGGAGATGCCGGGCGCCCACTGTTACCAGTGGCGCCCAGTACTCCCCGCACAGTGGAAGCCCGGCGGCAGGAGCTCACTACTGAGCTCCTGCTTCCGGCTCCCGGATCTGGTGTGCGCTATGAGAGAGACGTCATGACATCTCTCTCATAGTGCCGGGGAGTAGACGCCAGCAGGATCACAGCGTTCGGACGCTGGAGCAGGGCTTGGTAAGTATGGTGTATTTTTTTTTTAAGGCACGTATACTGGGGGCAAGCTACAGGGGACAAGCTGCAAGGGGTAAACAACTGGGGGCAAGCTACAGGGGGCAAGCTACAAGGGGTAAACTACTGGGGGCAATCTACAGGGGTGCATTACTACTTGGGGCACACTACTGGGGGCATAACCACAGGGGCTAAGCTACTGGGGGCATTACTGTTTGGGGACTAAACTACAAGGGGCATTACTACAGGGGGGCTAAACTACAAGGGGGCAAACTACAGAGGGCATTACTACTTGGGGCAAGCTACATGGGGCTAACTACTGGGACAAACTACAGGGGTGCATTACTACTGGGGGCAAACTACAGGGGTGCATTACTACTGAGGGGGCATAACTACAGGGTCGCATTACTACTGGGGGCATAACTAATGGGGCGCATTACTACTGGGGACATAGCAACAGGGGCATTACTACTGGGGGCAAACTACAGGGGCATTACTACAGCGGGGTTAAACTACAGGGGCATTACTACTGGGGGCTAAACTACTGGGGGCAAAACTACTTGGGGCATGCTACAGGGGGCTAACTACTGGGGGCAAGCTACATGGGGCTAACTACTAGGGGGCAAACTACAAGGGGGCAAACTATAGGGGCGCATTACTACTGGGGGCATAACTACAGGGGAACATTACTATTGGGGGCATAACTACAGGGGGGATAAACTACAAGGGGGCAAACTACAGGGGGGCATAACTACAGGGGCTAAACTACTGGGGGCATTTCTACTTGGGGCAAACTACATGGGGCTAAACTACTGGGGGCATTACTACTGGGGGGCTAAACTACTGGGGGCATAACTGCAGGGGCTAAACTACAGGGGGAATTACCACTGGGGGCTAAACAACTGGGGGCATTACCACTGGGAGGCTAAACTAAAGTGGGGATAAACTACTGGGGTCATAACTGAAGGGACATTACTACTGGGGGCTAAACTACTGGGGGCATTACTACAGGCAACATTAATACTGGGGGCAACACTACACAGGGCCATTACCATTATGGGCATTACTAATAGGGGCACTACTAATGAGGGCATTGTAAAGGGGGCACTTCATAAGGGGCATCACTCCTGGGGACATAAGGGGCACTACTACTGGGGGCATTGCATAAGGGGCACCACTACTATGGGCTCTATATAAGGGGCACTACCAGTACAGTGGACATTGCATAAGGAGCACTACTACTGTGGTCATTGTAAAAGGGGCGCTACTGCTGTGGGCATTGTGTATTACGAGGTGCTACTATTGTCGGCATTATGTGTATTAGGGGTGCTACTACTGTGGGCATTATTACTATTGTGTGACCACGCCCCTTTCATTTTGAGACCACACCCCTTATTTTGGGCGCGCGCAATACTTTTATTGCTTGGGCACCGGGGGGAGGGGGGGGGAGTTCCACCACCTCTCTAGGACCCCTTTAAGCATTGGTAATACCAATTCACAATATATTACAGTTCAGCAAATGCAGTATAAAGGTACAA
This sequence comes from Pseudophryne corroboree, assembly GCF_028390025.1. Lineage (NCBI taxonomy): Eukaryota > Metazoa > Chordata > Amphibia > Anura > Myobatrachidae > Pseudophryne > Pseudophryne corroboree. Next base: position 77,797,135 of record NC_086453.1, on the reverse strand, counting down.
ATCATGAACAGCAGCAGTGTAAACTTAGTGATAAAACTGTATTTTGCAAAGGCTCACATTTTATAAATGTGTTTTTACTAGAGATGAGCAGGTTCGGTTCCTCGGGATCCGAACCCCCCCGAACTTCACCCATTTTACACCGTTCCGAGGCAGCCTCAGATCTTCCCGCCTTGCTCGGTTAACCCGAGCGCGCCCGAACGTCATCATCCCGCTGTCGGATTCTCGCGAGATTCGTATTCTATATAAGGAGCCGCGCGTCGCCGCCATTTTCACTCGTGCTTTGGAGATGATAGCGAGAGGACGTGGCTGCGTTCTCTCAGTTTCTGTGTTCAGTGTGCTGCAAATATCTGTGCTCAGTGTGCTGCAAATATCTGTGCTCAGTGTGCTGCAAATATCTACATTCTCTGCCTGAAAAACGATCCATATCTGTGCTGCATTGTGGTTGTGCGCAGTATATAGTAGGAGGACAGTGCAGAATTTTACTGACCACCAGTATATATATAGCAGTTCGGTACAGTAGTCCATTGCTCTACCTCTGTGTCGTCAAGTATACTATGCCTCCATACCTGTGCTGCATTTTAGTTGTGCGCAGTATATAGTAGGAGGACAGTGCAGAATTTTGCTGACCACCAGTATATATATAGCAGTACGGTACAGTAGTCCATTGCTCTACCTCTGTGTCGTCAAGTATACTATGCATCCATACCTGTGCTGCATTTTAGTTGTGCGCAGTATATAGTAGGAGGACAGTGCAGAATTTTGCTGACCACCAGTATATATATAGCAGTATGGTACAGTAGTCCATTGCTGTACCTCTGTGTCGTCAAGTATACTATGCATCCATACCTGTGCTGCATTTAAGTTGTGCGCAGTATATAGTAGGAGGACAGTGCAGAATTTTGCTGACCACCAGTATATATATATAGCAGTATGGTACAGTAGTCCATTGCTCTAACTCTGTGTCGTCAAGTATACTATCCATATCTGTGCTGCATTGTAATTGTGCGCAGTATATAGTAGGAGGACAGTGCAGAATTTTGCTGACCACCAGTATATATATAGCAGTACGGTACAGTAGTCCATTGCTCTACCTCTGTGTCGTCAAGTATACTATCCATATGTGTGCTGCATGTGCTGTTTGGGGACTATTTTTTAAATCTGCCATCCTGTCTGACACTGCAGTGCCACTCCTAGATGGGCCAGGTGTTTGTGTCAGCCACTTGGGTTGCTTAGCTTAGTCACACAGCTACCTCATTGCACCTCTCTTTTTCTTTGCATCATGTGCTGTTTGGGGACTATTTTTTAAATCTGCCATCCTGTCTGACACTGCAGTGCCACTCCTAGATGGGCCAGGTGTTTGTGTCGGCCACTTGGGTCGCTTAGCTTAGCCATCCAGCGACCTTGGTGCACCTCTTTTTCTCTTTGCATCATGTGCTGTTTGGGGACTATTTTTTAAATCTGCCATCCTGTCTGACACTGCAGTGCCACTCCTAGATGGGCCAGGTGTTTGTGTCGGCCACTTGGATCGCTTAGCTTAGTCATCCAGCGACCTCGGTGCAAATTTGAGGACTAAAAATAATATTGTGAGGTGTGAGGTGTTCAGAATAGACTGGAAATGAGTGGAATTATGGTTATTGAGGTTAATAATACTATGGGATCAAAATGACCCCCAAATTCTATGATTTAAGCTGTTTTTGAGGGGTTTTTGTAAAAAAAAAAACACCCGAATCCAAAACACACCCGAATCCGACAAAAAATTTTCAGGGAGGTTTTGCCAAAACACGTCCGAATCCAAAACACGGCCGCGGAACCAAATCCAAAACCAAAACCCGAAAAATTTCCGGATCACATCACTAGTTTTCACAGAGAAAGGTACTGTAGGTGCGAAGGGAAACAAACCGGAGCAATAAGAAAGAAAGAAAAAAAAAGTTACAAAAAGGGGAATTTGAACCCCGAACATACAATACAGAGGGGAGAGGCACAGAAAGTAAGAACATGGAAATGGCCGACACAAAAAAGGTAGACAATTTTTAAAAAAGTTTTATTAGGTGTTTTGTGACTTTTCTGCCACAAACAAGCCCTATTAGTCTACCGTGTTTGCTCACATGGCGAGCGTAGGTGCCGCGCTCCACTATGGCTGCGCTCGGCACAGGTTACTCTTACCAATCGTAGTCCACGTGGATGGTAAAGTATGAAAAAGTTAAATTAAAATTAAACAAAAAATAAAATACTTGTGTCTACTATGTCTGTCGACCATTGCCATGTTGACCTTTTGACCCTGTCAACCTTTTCACCCTGTTAACCTGTTGAACTGTCGACCTTTTACATGTCGACCTTTTCACCCTGTCGAACTAATACATGTCTACCATTAGTGGTTGACCTATTGACTGTAGACCTTTTTAGTGTAGCTCTATAGTCCGGATACCCTCTTTCTGTTGGCTGCAGCCGGTGGGCACTAGGACCCACCTTGTCCAGCAGTCCGAACTCCTGAGTGCACCACAGTGCATGCATGACTCTGCTACGGGTCTCCACTCATTGGCGTTTCTATAATGGGTGCAGTGTGTGCGGTGCACACGGGCCCCTGAGTCCCGGGGGGGGGGCCACACCGCACACACTGCACCCATTTCTCCTATACTTACCTTTCCGGAGTCCATCGATGACTGTGTGTGGGCCCCCTCCTCTCCCGTATCCATCGCACCGCTGCTAACGCATTGACCACTAGCGCAGGACTCCGGAAAAATGGCGCGGCGGCCTCTGGCGCTGTAGACTCTGGCATGGGAGCGCCAGCAGCGGCGCAACGGCCACGGGAGAGATGGGGGCCCCACACACGTTGTCTGCACATGGGTCCCCTCCTCTCTAGAGACGCCCCTGTCTCCACTGGTGCCTATGGATGTGGCAGCAGCCATGCTTTTCTCTTTCTCTCTGGACTAGTCACTATGCAGCAGCCCAAAGGGCTTCAGAAGACCACTGTGTCACCACTGCTTAGGTGCACAGCTTGTAGGTGAATTCTGAACCAAGCACACTATAACACCCAGCACACCCTGCTTGCACCAGGCTGCCACTGCTACACTGTAATTTCTTTGTATGTGTACTGTATAGCTGTGTTAACCCCTGCATTCCCTGGGTGTTCCTGCATTACCCCTATACGGTATACCTGCTGTTTACATTTATAAATAAAAATGATAATTTATTTATTTTTTAAGTGGAAAATAAGAGTAGGAAAAATCTCAATAAAGGAATGTTTCTAGTATTCAAAGTGCTATTAGCATTGGCTCGCTGACAGTTCCCTTTACTACTATAACAAGCAAAGCCTGGTATAGATTGGTGTCTCCACTCTGTACATCCCGCCTGCATTTACAACAAACAGCTTAGGACATAAGTATTGGTGCTTGTATGACTGAGAGGGAGGGAAAACAATTTTTTATATATACTTTTTTTCTTTTTTATTTATATTCAACATTAAAGCAGCACTCTTCCTTATCAAGTTGAGAATGATGACTGACTGTTCTATTATTCTGAAACTTGTAACATCTCTTTATGCAGATGTATTTATATACTAGACTGGAGTCACATAAGGGTTAATTCCATTACCCACAAATCCCCTCTCGGCGCAGGCAAGTGTGGCTGTATACCACACTTATAGTACATCCAGACTCAGAAATTGTGTATGCAGCCCCATAAGACTGCTTACAAAAGTCCACAAGTCCTGGGCAAGATCTGTCCACGAAGGGGGGTAGTTGAGGTGCTGTTAGCGGTTATAAAGACAACGCACCCCCTCACGTGTAATTAAACTAACCACATAGCATAAGACATATTTAAGACAGAACAAACACATAATTGTGCCATTTTACGTGACATATTTCACATTTATGTTTTGAATGCAAATACGTCCAACTCTGGATGAGCACCTACTGTTTCTCCTCAGTTCTGCAACACCCTGCTACTATTACTGTCAGAGTTCAGTCTCGGGAAGAAAATTCTTACTACCTGGCTCTTCTCCCCACTTGTCACTCTGAATCTGTGGGCGATGTCATTGACACTACAAAGAAGACACCCAGAGTCAGACCAGCAAGACTGCTACTTTCCCCCAACTGCACATATATTACCATATACTGCTAACAACTGACTATGTTTGATATTTATTCCATTGGAACTTCCATCTTCTCTGGATATTTATCCTTGGAGGTACAGTTTGGTTGTTCCGAAATATATTTGGGAATATTTCCTAATTTGATGTTCCAATTATTTACTTAATGCTGTAAGTTCACAAGAACACTGCACTTCTATATCTATATAGGCACTAGGCACCATAATTATACTTTATGTATGTCTGCAGCCCATTTTACGTAATAGTTGTCTAGTTATGGTTTTTCATTTTATTAGATTTATTCAATTTAATTATTACAGTAAATCCAACATATTTATTAATTTCTGTGGAAACCATTGCTCCCATTTATTGTTTTTTAGTTGTACTTTTCCAGTTATTTGCAGTTCCTACTTACAATATGTGAGCAGCTGTTTTTACTAGAGATGTTCGGCGGGCACTTTTCATGTTTTGCGTTTTGGTTTTGGATCTGGATCCCCGCTTGTGTTTTGGATCTGGATAGGTTTTGCCAAAACCCCACTTTCGGGTTTTGGTTTTGAATCTGGATGATTTAAAAAAAAAAAACTAAAATCACAGAATTTGGTGGTAATTTTGATCCTATGCTATCATTAACCTCAATAACATTAATTTCCACTCATTTCCAGTCTATTCTGAACACCTCATGCCTCACAGTATTGTTTTTAGGTCTAAAAGTTGCACCGAGTTCGCTGGATGATTAAGCTAAGCGACACAAGTGTGCGGCACAAGCACTTGGTCCATCTAGGAGTGGCACTGCAGTGTCAGACAGGATGGCACTTTTTAAAAACTAGGCCCAAAACAGCACATCATGCAAAGAAGTAAAAGAGGTGCAATGAGGTAGCTGTATGACTAAGCTAAGTGACACAAGTATGCGGCACAAACACCTGGCCCATCTAGGAGTGGCACTGCAGTGTCAGACAGGATGGCACTTTTTAAAAACTAGGCCCAAAACAGCACATCATGCAAAGAAGTAAAAGAGGTGCAATGAGGTAGCTGTATGACTAAGCTAAGTGACACAAGTATGCGGCACAAACACCTGGCCCATCTAGGAGTGGCACTGCAGTGGCAGACAGGATGGCACTTTTTAAAAACTAGGCCCAAAACAGCACATCATGCAAAGAAGTAAAAGAGGTGCAATGAGGTAGCTGTATGACTAAGCTAAGTGACACAAGTATGCGGCACAAACACCTGGCCCATCTAGGAGTGGCACTGCAGTGTCAGACAGGATGGCACTTAAAAAAACTAGTCCCCAAACAGCACATGATGCAAAGAATAAAGAGGTGCACCAAGGTTGCTGGATTGTTAAGCTAAGTGACACAAGTGTGCGGCACAAACACCTGGCCCATCTAGGAGTGGCACTGCAGTGTCAGACAGGATGGCACTTTTCAAAAACTAGGCCCTAAACAGCACGTCATGCAAAGAAGTAAAAGAGGTGCAATGAGGTAGCTGTATGACTAAGCTAAGCTAAGCGACACAAGTGTGTGGCACAAACACCTCGTCCATCTAGGAGTGGCACTGCAGTGGCAGACAGGATGGCACTTTTCAAATACTAGGCCCCAAACAGCACATGATGCAAAGAAAAAAGAGGTTCACCAAAGTCGCTGGATTGTTAAGCTAAGCGACAAAAGTGTGCGGCACAAACACCTGGCTCATCTAGGAGTGGCACTGCAATGTCAGACAGGAAGGCACTTTTTAAAAACTAGGCCCCAAACAGCACATCATGCAAAGAAGTAAAAGAGGTGCAATGAGGTAGCTGTATGACTAAGCCAAGCGACACAAGTGTGAGGCACAAACACTCCCGTGTAAGACGCCTTGCATACCGCAGTCAGCAGCCCGGCATATTGCTGGGTTGCTGATGTCAGCGGTGACGCAGCGGGGGCGGCGCTAGAGATCACATGATCTTCAAACGTTGCCTGTACATAGAGAGTGAACGGGAGCCGGGGCGCATTGACCCGGCTCCCGTTCACACCGCACAGTGAGCCGGGTTGAACACGAGTTCAACCCTGGTCAAGAACAGGGTTGAAATACCGGGTCACTTTCATACCGCACATGAACACGGGTTATGCGCTTTCATATGCCAATAACCCGTGTCCAGAGGTGCTGGTGTGAAAGGGGGCTAAGCTAAACGACACAAGTGTGCGGTACAAACACCTGGCCCATCTAGGAGTGGCACTGCAGTGGCAGACAGGATGGCACTTTACAAAAACTAGGCCCCAAACAGCACATCATGCAAAGAATTCAAAGAGGTGCAATGAGGTAGATGTATGACTAAGCTAAGTGACACAAATTGCACCAGCTAGCCGTTACTCACCATCTGGCGCCTGTGGTTCCCCGGCTCTATGTTCTTCTCATACTTCCGCCCAGGGGTGGCCAGCTGCAGGCAGCGACGGGTGCCGATGGTGCCGGCGGGGTGACTGGCCTCAGGCCGCAGTGCCTTTGGCACCTGCCCTGCTAGCAAGCACCTAAAACCGCCACTTGTGGAATCCCCCGAGCAGCGACCCTCCCCGTATTGCCCCCCACCCCACAGCCAACACTCCAACAAAGCCCCTCCCAGTGCACACAGTGCAGCCAAATGCACAAGGACCGAGCATCCACAGACGTGCAGGTCACCTGCCTAAGCATATGTAGCCTCCAATGTGAGCAACCCAGTGTCTGTGCACACAACCAACCCCAACAACATGCCCATATCACCACATACACACAAAGCATGCCCCCCCACACATACACAGCCACTCCCTACACACACACAGCCTATTTCCCCAGTCCCTACACATATGCATACACACACACACAAAAAATGCCCCCCCACAAATACACATCCACTCCCTACACACACACACAGCCTATTTCCCCAGTCCTTACACATATGCATACAAACACACACAAAGCCTGTCCCCCCACACACACACCCTACACACACACAGCCTATTTCCCCAGTCCCTACACATACGTACACACACACACACACACACACACACACACACACACACACACAAAGCCTGCCCCCACACACATACACACTACACACAGCCTATTTCCCCAGTCCCTACACATATGCGCGCACACACACACACACACACACACACACACCCTGTTCCCCCCCACACACACACAGCCTATACACACACACAGAGTATATTTCCCTAGTCCCTACACATATGCACACACACACAAAGCCTGTCCGCCCCCCACACACACACACTGCCTATTACCCCAGCCCCTACACATACGCACACATACAAAGCCTGCCCCCCCCCTCACAGCCTATTTACAGGGTCACTACACATACGCACACACACACACACACAAAGCCTGCCCCCCACACACACACTCCCTACACACACACAGCCTTTTCCCCAAGTCCCTACACATATGCACACACACACAAAGCTTGCCCCCCCACACACAGCCTATTTCCAGAGTCCCTACACATACGCACACACACACACACAAAGCCTGCTCCCACACACACACACACTCCCTACACACACACACAGCCTTTTTTCCCAGTCCCTACACATACGCACACACACACAAAGCCTGCCCCCCCACACACACACACATGGCCTATTCCCCAGTCCCTACACATACGCACACACACACACACACACACACACACACACACAAAGCCTGCCCCCCCACACACACAGCCTATTTCCAGGGTCCCTACACATACGCACACACACACACACACACAAAGCCTGTCCCCCCCTACACACACACACACTCCTTATACACACACACAGCCTATTTCCCCAGTCCCCACACACACACACACACACACACACACACACACACACAAAGCCTGCCCCCCCACACACACACTCCCTACACACACACTGCATTTTTCCCCAGTCCCTACACACACGCACACAAAGCCTGTCCTCCCACACACAAGGCCTATTTCCCCAGTCCCTACACATACGCACATACACACAAAGCCTGCACCCCCCTCACACACACTCCTTATACACACACACACACACACACACACACACACACACACACCATATTTCCCCAGTCCCTACACATACACACACAAAGCCTGTCCCCCCTCACACACACTTCTTATACACACACACACACACACACACACAGCCTATTTCCCCAGTCCCTCTACACACACACACACACACACACACACACACACACACAGAGCCTGCCCCCCCCCCCCACACACACACACTCCCTACACACACACACAGCCTATTTCCCCAGTCCCCACACACACACACACACACACACACACACACACACACACAAGCACACACCCTGTTCCTCCCAGCCCCCCCTCCCACATACAGATCCTGACCCCTCTAATTACCATATACAGACAGTCACCCTGTTCCCAACAGCCCTTTTCACTCTCCCCCGTTTCCCCCAGTCACACTGAGCTTTCCGGACACAGCATTGCACACAGACCGACCTGTCGGGGGCGTAACCTAATCACGGACCCTTGACCATGCCCCCTTTGAGGCAACAAACCCATACCATTAAGCTAACACCACTAGCCGGCCAAGCAGAGGGGTCACGGGACCGGACAATCGGCTTGTCACTCTGCGTCCCTGCAGGCAGGTCTACCGCTGCGCTGGCTGCTGTTGTTATGCACGGTGGAGGGGAGGCGCTTGTGGCATGTCTCACAGTGTGACATCACAGCGCAGGGGAGGAGGAGACTCAGGAGAGAAATCTTTCGGCACAGGGGGATCTGTGGGCCTATTTTGATGGGGGTGGGGTGGGGGCGGGGTCTGGAGCTGCAGCTCCACCCGCCCCATTGTTAATCTGGCCCTGCATGTACAGTACATGTTTTAACACTGTCCACCACTGTAAACACACTGTCCACCATGTTTATCACTGCACACTGCCCACCACCACCCAAATCCCTCAGAGCACAAGTGCATTCTGTAATTTATATGTGTCCCATTGCTGGTCCAAAGTGGGTTTAACCTGTTGATGCCCATCTCTTTTACCCGCCACTGTACCCCTATTGTGTCCAATTGCTGACTGCTGTCCCAAAGTGGGTTTAACCTGTTGATGCTTAATGATGACACATTGCTTTCCAAAACAACTTCATTTCTATAAAAAAATGTAAACCATAGAAAACATTTTTAAAAACTAATAAAACAACACTAAATAAACATACATAAAAACATATAACCATAATCATTACTAAAACAAAATTGTAAACTTTTTTTTATCCTTTGTTTTGTTCTTAGATATGTCTTTAGATAAGACCCTTGACTTTATTAGAGGCTTCATAGAATTATTCCAGTCGAAGCAATGCCTTTGGAAGGCAAAGTCCAAGGACTGTGCTACAAGCACAAGGGTCTTGCGGCCAATGAAGATCTGGTCGAGTTCTGAAGCCATTTTATGCCGCCGCCAATGTTGAGTGGGTAAAAAAGTGGCAGTAACTGCAAACCGTGTTCATCAAAGAGCACAAAAAGATGGAGGACTCAAAGCGGCCCAGTGCAGGCACAGACGACGTTTACAAGTCAATATGCTGACAGGATGCCACTGGGGGCCTCTCCCAATGCTGTGAACGGGAACTGGGTCGCATAGACCCAGGTAACCTGTTATCACTGCACCTGACGTGGGAATAGCCCTTTTTTATTCCTGGGTTGAATTTACCGGGTCAGGCGACCCGGGATTTCTTGAGTGACCCTTTCACACTGCACAGCGACCTGTGTCGACCTGGCAATAAACCGGTTCGATACCGGGTTATCTGTGCGGTCGTAGAGGGGTATAAGTTAACACCTTGTAACCTCTAAAATGCTGCCTCTGGGATGTGAGATTCAATCAATAAAAAACAGACAGAACTGAGGGAAAATAAATTTTATTTCAACAAGTAATAAAACTAGAGAGAAAACAATTTCCGTACAACTTCCACAAAGTAATTAAGACAGAGGTGCAATTTGAACGCAGTTGCAGATATGGCAACAATTCCTGTAAGTTCTAATATGACAAACAAAGCAACATGGTGGCATTTGCAGTGACAGCAGCAGTGTTGTGCATGACTGTGACCTTCGTGGTGCCGGACGTAAGGCAGCACCTTGTGCGACTCCTGCGTGGTAACAATCTATGGCGAGTGTAGTGTTAGGAAATCACAACACAGTGTTACATTCTCATACCTCCTGTTTTCCTGTGCTCTATGCCATTTCCCGACTGCAATAACATTTGCTCTCTCCTATGTAGACCCAAATAGTCTTGATCCCATAACAATACAGGGCTGAAAATTTGAGGCACCAGTTGTAAGGGGGTAAGGTTATTTGGGTGCTGTAACCCATAGCAACCACTCAAGATTCCTTACTCATTTTTTAGTGCAGTTTAAATTAAAGCATATGATTGGTTACTGTGGGTTATATAAACGCTTGTGGACTCCGGGTTTTCTTAATGTTCTCCTGCGAATCCCCAACTAAATCACAATATGTCCTCTATTCTGCTACTGAAAAGTTAAAAGACCGTGGAGCCTGAAATATAAATTAATGTTTTATTAAATAGCTGTTGGCAACATTCACAAACGTATAGGTAAAAGTGTCTAGAATAAGCGAGGCTTACACCATTTTTTCTTTTGCAGTCCAGGCGTCTGCTGTAGACACGTTTGTTTTTGTCTACACTGGTGGTAACTGATCCCAGGAGAAGGGGTTGCGGAGGTTGATTTTACATATACGTCAGAACATTGGCCCTCATTCCGAGTTGTTCGCTCGGTATTTTTCATCGCATCGCAGTGAAAATCCGCTTAGTACGCATGCGCAATGTTCGCACTGCGACTGCGCCAAGTAACTTTACTATGAAGAAAGTATTTTTACTCACGGCTTTTTCTTCGCTCCGGCGATCGTAATGTGATTGACAGGAAATGGGTGTTACTGGGCGGAAACACGGCGTTTCAGGGGCGTGTGGCTGAAAACGCTACCGTTTCCGGAAAAAACGCAGGAGTGGCCGGGGAAACGGTGGGAGTGCCTGGGCGAACACTGGGTGTGTTTGTGACGTCAACCAGGAACGACAAGCACTGAACTGATCGCACAGGCAGAGTAAGTCTGAAGCTACTCTGAAACTGCTAAGTAGTTAGTAATCGCAATATTGCGAATACATCGGTCGCAATTTTAAGAAGCTAAGATTCACTCCCAGTAGGCGGCGGCTTAGCGTGTGTAACTCTGCTAAATTCGCCTTGCGACCGATCAACTCGGAATGAGGGCCATTGATGCCTGTCCTGTCTTCTAGGTGTATTGTAGCATGTACACTGAATTTATTGCATGACCATATGGGGATATCGCCAAACTCAGCCAACTCTCCTCCTAACCCTCTTGTATATGCTCACTGTCTACCCCTTCTGTGTCACCCCGGTCTGTTAGCCCCTCACCTTTTAGATGGTAAACTCGCAAGAGCAGGGACTTCTTTCCTCATGTGCCTTTCCTTTTCTTACTTACACTATCTTATACTCCATACTCCCTTTGATGGCACCTAACCCCGGGTTTCTATACCTGCCCTATATTGTATGTACTGTAAGTGCTGTTTTCTTGTTTGCTCATTTGATTATGTACTGTGTAATCGGTGCTGTGGATCCCTTGTGGTGCCATATAAATAAAGGATAATAATAATAATAATAATAATAATAATAATAATAACAAATCTAGTCTTTAGTATTTTTAACCTGATGACATTCCTTGTGGAAAAAGAGACAGCAAGAGGTGGATTCTCCTCTCTCACATGGCCTGAAGCAGCAGAGTCTGAAGTGTGTGAAGCGTCGCAGGGAACATCTGTAAGTATATTGTCATTGTCATTTTAATTTTTAAAATGTCTCACAGTCCGCTTCACTCACACTCCACTCCACTTTACTTAATGGCCTTCTCCTGCCAGTGGACTGCCCCTACTCCATTAAAATAGGCCAGGTACTCTTCCCTGACCTGGTTTGCATGTGCAGTCCCCGTAGAGAAAAGAGGAGGTACTTGCAGGGATGACAACGGTGTAAACTCCTCCAGTTAGTCTGGCTCCTCCGGTGCTGCTGTGCCCAATGTCCCATGCTGGCTGGCTTTCCTGCACAAAAAGTTATGGAGGATACAGCATGCAGTCACCACCCAGTCTATTTTTTCTGCACGGAGGTTGATAGCTGTAAGGGGTTGGACAGTATCCCAAAAGCGTTTTCCACAATACGGCGTGCCCTCGATAGCCTATAATTGTAAATCCTCCTCTCCTTCTTTGCGGATAGGGCTTCATTATGTTTTCGTGGAGTGTGAAGGCCTCATCCGCCATAAAAAAATTTTTAGCCCATGCCTCGTTTCCCCCATCGAAGGAAAATTCATTGTGTTTGTGGTGACTCTTTTGTAGAAGGCAGTATTCTTCAGGGAGCCACCGTCCAAAGCCCGACCATTTTTCCCAACATCTATAAAGATAAACTCGTAGTTAGCATTGACCACCGCCATCAGAATGATGCTGAAGTACCCCTTGTAGTTGTAATACAATGAACCGCTGTTGGCAGGAGTGATAATGTGGACGTGGTTACCATCAATGGCTCCACCGCAATTAGGGAAATGCCACCTGGTTTCAAACTCCATTGCGATGGCTTGCCACTCTCCTACACTTGCAGAGAACTAGAAAAAAATAGAAAAAAAATATTAACACGTGATAAATGTTTTTGTATTTGACCCTCAGATTTCCACTTCCGAGCATGATGTGACTGGTACCCCAGACCACAGCCTTCTTGCAGACCCTGAGGACTCATCACAAGTGCCACCAACACTGCAAGAAAGCACTGCACCTCAGCCTTCAGCCATCCTTCCCCAAGCTGCACCCCAAGCTGCAAGGAAGAGAGGCAGGAATAGATAGCACACCCAGGATGATGATGAGGAGGCCATGTGCTTTCACCAGGTTAATAGGGCATTTAACCCCCCCCACCCCCCACCCCGACCGGTTTGACCAGTTTGGGACATACACTGCCGCATCCATACACCCTGCCCCTCTCGATCAAGTGGACCACTTCGAGAGACTGGCTAATGAGCAGAGGCCGTTTTGATGATGACATGGTGATTGGTCACCATTCTACTACACTCTGCTTATCCCACCCAACTCCAGCCTATTCCTCCCACGCAACTCCAGCCTATTCCTCCCAACCAACTTCAGCCTATTGATCACACCGAACCACAGGGTTTTCCTCCCACCCAAGCCCAGCCAACAGCCTACACACCTACTCTTCTGCTATTTATACAGCTATGCTGGAGGCAGAAGATGATGATGTGCACAATTTTTCTGCCCTTTTTTTTTAAAACTTTTTAATTCACAATAAATATGGTGCTGTATGGTGCTTTGGATGCAGACTTTTGGTGGAGGATACACACATGCTGCAAGTGCATAATCATGTGGCCAGGACATATTGATTCTGCACTTACAGCATGTGTATATTCTCTCTGCAGCCAAAACACCATATATCCCTCAGAATATATATACCGCACCATATTTATTGTGAATTAGAAGGATTGGGTAAAAACTAGAGATGTGCACTTGAAATTTTTCGGGCTTTGTGTTTTGGTTTTGGGTTCGGTTCCGCGGCCGTGTTTTGGGTTCGACCGCGTTTTGGCAAAACCTCACCGAATTTTTTTTGTCGGATTCGGGTGTGTTTTGGATTCGGGTGTTTTTTTCAAAAAACACTAAAAAACAGCTTAAATCATAGAATTTGGGGGTCATTTTGATCCCAAAGTATTATTAACCTCAAAAACCATAATTTCCACTCATTTTCAGTCTATTCTGAATACCTCACACCTCACAATATTATTTTTAGTCCTAAAATTTGCACCGAGGTCGCTGGATGACTAAGCTAAGCGACCCTAGTGGCCGACACAAACACCGGGCCCATCTAGGAGTGGCACTGCAGTGTCACGCAGGATGGCCCTTCCAAAAAACACTCCCCAAACAGCACATGACGCAAAGAAAAAAAGAGGCGCAATGAGGTAGCTGTGTGAGTAAGATAAGCGACCCTAGTGGCCGACACAAACACCGGGCCCATCTAGGAGTGGCACTGCAGTGTCACGCAGGATGGCCCTTCCAAAAAACACTCCCCAAACAGCACATGACGCAAAGAAAAAAAGAGGCGCAATGAGGTAGCTGTGTGAGTAAGCTAAGCGACCCTAGTGGCCGACACAAACACCTGGCCCATCTAGGAGTGGCACTGCAGTGTCACGCAGGATGGCCCTTCCAAAAAACACTCCCCAAACAGCACATGACGCAAAGAAAAAAAGAGGCGCAATGAGGTAGCTGTGTGAGTAAGATAAGCGACCCTAGTGGCCGACACAAACACCGGGCCCATCTAGGAGTGGCACTGCAGTGTCACGCAGGATGGCCCTTCCAAAAAACACTCCCCAAACAGCACATGACGCAAAGAAAAAAAGAGGCGCAATGAGGTAGCTGTGTGAGTAAGATAAGCGACCCTAGTGGCCGACACAAACACCGGATGCGGTCACTCATATAATCCTCCACCATTCTTTCAATGGGGAGAGAATCATATGCAGTGACAGTAGACGACATGTCCGTAATCGTTGACAGGTCCTTCAGTCCGGACCAGATGTCAGCATCAGCAGTCGCTCCAGACTGCCCTGCATCACCGCCAGCGGGTGGGCTCGGAATTCTGAGCCTTTTCCTCGCACCCCCAGTTGCGGGAGAATGTGAAGGAGGAGATGTTGACAGGTCGCGTTCCGCTTGACTTGACAATTTTCTCACCAGCAGGTCTTTGAACCCCAGCAGACTTGTGTCTGCCGGAAAGAGAGATCCAAGGTAGGTTTTAAATCTAGGATCGAGCACGGTGGCCAAAATGTAGTGCTCTGATTTCAACAGATTGACCACCCGTGAATCCTTGTTAAGCGAATTAAGGGCTCCATCCACAAGTCCCACATGCCTAGCGGAATCGCTCCGTGTTAGCTCCTCCTTCAATGTCTCCAGCTTCTTCTGCAAAAGCCTGATGAGGGGAATGACCTGACTCAGGCTGGCAGTGTCTGAACTGACTTCACGTGTGGCAAGTTCAAAGGGCAGCAGAACCTTGCACAACGTTGAAATCATTCTCCACTGCGCTTGAGACAGGTGCATTCCACCTCCTATATCGTGCTGAATTGTATAGGCTTGAATGGCCTTTTGCTGCTCCTCCAACCTCTGAAGCATATAGAGGGTTGAATTCCACCTCGTTACCACTTCTTGCTTCAGATGATGGCAGGGCAGGTTCAGGCGTTTTTGGTGTTGCTCCAGTCTTCTGTACGTGGTGCCTGTACGCCGAAAGTGTCCCGCAATTCTTCTGGCCACCGACAGCATCTCTTGCACGCCCCTGTCGTTTTTTAAAAAATTCTGCACCACCAAATTCAAGGTATGTGCAAAACATGGGACGTGCTGGAATTTGCCCAGATTTAATGCACACACAATATTGCTGGCGTTGTCCGATGCCACAAATCCACAGGAGAGTCCAATTGGGGTAAGCCATTCCGCGATGATCTTCCTCAGTTGCCGTAAGAGGTTTTCAGCTGTGTGCGTATTCTGGAAACCGGTGATACAAAGCGTAGCCTGCCTAGGAAAGAGTTGGCGTTTGCGAGATGCTGCTACTGGTGCCGCCGCTGCTGTTCTTGCGGCGGGAGTCCATACATCTACCCAGTGGGCTGTCACAGTCATATAGTCCTGACCCTGCCCTGCTCCACTTGTCCACATGTCCGTGGTTAAGTGGACATTGGGTACAGCTGCATTTTTTAGGACACTGGTGACTCTTTTTCTGAGGTCTGTGTACATTTTCGGTATCGCCTGCCTAGAGAAATGGAACCTAGATGGTATTTGGTACCGGGGACACAGTACCTCCAACAAGTCTCTAGTTGGCTCTGCAGTAATGATGGATACCGGAACCACGTTTCTCACCACCCAGGATGCCAAGGCCTCAGTTATCCGCTTTGCAGCAGGATGACTGCTGTGATATTTCATCTTCCTCGCAAAGGACTGTTGGACAGTCAATTGCTTGGTGGAAGTAGTAAAAGTGGTCTTACGATTTCCCCTCTGGGATGACCATCGACTCCCAGCAGCAACAACAGCAGCGCCAGCAGCAGTAGGCGTTACACGCAAGGATGCATCGGAGGAATCCCAGGCAGGAGAGGAATCGTCAGAATTGCCAGTGACATGGCCTGCAGGACTATTGGCATTCCTGGGGAAGGAGGAAATTGACACTGAGGGAGTTGGTGGGGTGGTTTGCGTGAGCTTGGTTACAAGAGGAAGGGATTTACTGGTCAGTGGACTGCTTCCGCTGTCGCCCAAAGTTTTTGAACTTGTCACTGACTTATTATGAATGCGCTGCAGGTGACGTATAAGGGAGGATGTTCCGAGGTGGTTAACGTCCTTACCCCTACTTATTACAGCTTGACAAAGGCAACACACGGCTTGACAAATGTTGTCCGCATTTCTGTTGAAATACTTCCACACCGAAGAGCTGATTTTTTTGGTATTTTCACCAGGCATGTCAACGGCCATATTCCTCCCACGGACAACAGGTGTCTCCCCGGGTGCCTGACTTAAACAAACCACCTCACCATCAGAATCCTCCTTGTCAATTTCCTCCCCAGCGCCAGCAACACCCATATCCTCCTCATCCTGGTGTACTTCAACACTGACATCTTCAATCTGACTATCAGGAACTGGACTGCGGGTGCTCCTTCCAGCACTTTCAGGGGGCGTGCAAATGGTGGAAGGTGCATGCTCTTCACGTCCAGTGTTGGGAAGGTCAGGCATCGCAACCGACACAATTGGACTCTCCTTGTGGATTTGGGATTTCGAAGAACGCACAGTTCTTTGCGGTGCTTTTGCCAGCTTGAGTCTTTTCATTTTTCTTGCGAGAGGCTGAGTGCTTCCATCCTCATGTGAAGCTGAACCACTAGCCATGAACATAGGCCAGGGCCTCAGCTGTTCCTTGCCACTCCGTGTGGTAAATGGCATATTGGCAAGTTTACGCTTCTCCTCCGACAATTTTATTTTAGATTTTGAAGTCCTTTTTTTACTGATATTTGGTGTTTTGGATTTTACATGCTCTGTACTATGACATTGGGCATCGGCCTTGGCAGACGACGTTGCTGGCATTTCATCGTCTCGGCCATGACTAGTGGCAGCAGCTTCAGCACGAGGTGGAAGTGGATCTTGATCTTTCCCTAATTTTGGAACCTCAACATTTTTGTTCTCCATATTTTAATAGGCACAACTAAAAGGCACCTCAGGTAAACAATGGAGATGGATGGATACTAGTATACTTATGGGTGGACGAGCGACTGCCGACACAGAGGTCGCTACAGCCGTGGACTACCGTACTGTGTCTGCTGCTAATATAGACTGGATGATAATGAGATGAAATCAATATATATATATATATATATAATATCACTAGTACTGCAGCCGGACAGGTATATATATTTATTATGTAATGACTGATGACGGACCTGCTGGGCACTGTCAGCTCAGCAGCACCGCAGACTGCTACAGTAAGCTACTATAGTAGTATGTATAAAGAAGAAAGAAAAAAAAACCACGGGTAGGTGGTATACAATTATGGATGGACGAGCGACTGCCGACACCGAGGTAGCTACAGCCGTGGACTACCGTACTGTGTCTGCTGCTAATATAGACTGGATGATAATGAGATGAAATCAATATATATATATATAATATCACACTAGTACTGCAGCCGGACAGGTATATATATTTATTATCTAATGACTGATGACGGACCTGCTAGACACTGTCAGCTCAGCAGCACCGCAGACTGCTACAGTAAGCTACTATAGTAGTATGTATAAAGAAGAAAGAAAAAAAAAAACCACGGGTAGGTGGTATACAATTATGGATGGACGAGCGACTGCCGACACTGAGGTAGCTACAGCCGTGGACTACCGTACTGTGTCTGCTGCTAATATAGACTGGATGATAATGAGATGAAATCAATATATATATATATATAATATCACACTAGTACTGCAGCCGGACAGGTATATATATTTATTATCTAATGACTGATGACGGACCTGCTGGACACTGTCAGCTCAGCAGCACCGCAGACTGCTACAGTAAGCTACTATAGTAGTATGTATAAAGAAGAAAGAAAGAAAAAAAACCACGGGTAGGTGGTATACAATTATGGATGGACGAGCGACTGCCGACACAGAGGTAGCTACAGCCGTGGACTACCGTACTGTGTCTGCTGCTAATATAGACTGGATGATAATGAGATGAAATCAATATATATATATATATAATATCACACTAGTACTGCAGCCGGACAGGTATATATATTTATTATGTAATGACTGATGACGGACCTGCTGGACACTGTCAGCTCAGCAGCACCACAGACTGCTACAGTAAGCTACTATAGTAGTATGTATAAAGAAGAAAGAAAAAAAAAACCACGGGTAGGTGGTATACAATTATGGATGGACGAGCGACTGCCGACACAGAGGTAGCTACAGCCGTGGACTACCGTACTGTGTCTGCTGCTAATATAGACTGGATGATAATGAGATGAAATCAATATATATATATATAATATCACACTAGTACTGCAGCCGGACAGGTAGATATATTTATTATGTAATGACTGATGACGGACCTGCTGGACACTCTCAGCTCAGCAGCACCGCAGACTGCTACAGTAAGCTACTATAGTAGTATGTATAAAGAAGAAAGAAAAAAAAAAAAACACGGGTAGGTGGTATACAATTATGGATGGACGAGCGACTGCCGACACAGAGGTAGCTACAGCCGTGGACTACCGTACTGTGTCTGCTGCTAATATAGACTGGATGATAATGAGATGAAATCAATATATATATATATAATATCACACTAGTACTGCAGCCGGACAGGTAGATATATTTATTATGTAATGACTGATGACGGACCTGCTGGACACTGTCAGCTCAGCAGCACAGCAGACTGCTACAGTAAGCTACTATAGTAGTATGTATAAAGAAGAAAGAAAAAAAAACCACGGGTAGGTGGTATACAATTATGGATGGACGAGCGACTGCCGACACAGAGGTAGCTACAGCCGTGGACTACCGTACTGTGTCTGCTGCTAATATAGACTGGATGATAATGAGATGAAATCAATATATATATATATAATATCACACTAGTACTGCAGCCGGACAGGTAGATATATTTATTATGTAATGACTGATGACGGACCTGCTGGACACTGTCAGCTCAGCAGCACCGCAGACTGCTACAGTAAGCTACTATAGTAGTATGTATAAAGAAGAAGAAAGAAAAAAAAAAAAAACGGGTAGGTGGTATACAATATTATATATATATTATATACAATTATATATATATATATATATATATATATATATATATATATATATATTAAACTGGTGGTGATTATTAAACTGGTGGTCAGGTCACTGGTCATACTATCAGCAACTTGCAAGTAGTACTCCTAAGCAGACAATCACAATATATATTATACTGATGGTCAGTGTGGTCACAATGGCAGTGTGGCACTCTGGCAGCAAAAGTGTGCACTGTACGTTATATGTACTCCTGAGTCCTGCTCTCAGACTCTAACTGCTCCCCACTGTCAGTGTCTCCCCCACAAGTCAGATATACATTATACAGTCACACTATCTATCTATCACTTCAGCAAGTAGTAGTACTCCTCCTAATGCTCCCCAAAATTACTACTGTGTCTCTCTCTACTCTAGTCTCACTCTCTTCTCTATAAACGGAGAGGACGCCAGCCACGTCCTCTCCCTATGAATCTCAATGCACGTGTGAAAATGGCGGCGACGCGCGGCTCCTTATATAGAATCCGAGTCTCGCGATAGAATCCGAGCCTCGCGAGAATCCGACAGCGGGATGATGACGTTCGGGCGCGCTCGGGTTAACCGAGCAAGGCGGGAAGATCCGAGTCGCTCGGACCCGTGTAAAAAAACCTGAAGTTCGGGCGGGTTCGGATTCCGAGGAACCGAACCCGCTCATCTCTAGTAAAAACCAGACAGGGCCAGATCCCCGAACGCTAGACTGTACTGAACCCCCACACTAATCTTGACCACTTTATGGAAAAAGTACTGCAGGTTCCCATTCGGGGAATGTCTTTGCCTGAGGGGTTTATGTGGCAGCAGTCATTGTGGAGAAAGGGAGGGAGAGATTACAGCTGTTCTGCGTGATACAGGAATGTGTTTTAAAAAAAAAAAGGAACAACCTAGACCATACAGAGATGCTGTAATCTCTCTTTCCCCGTGTTCCTCAATGACCGCTGATATATACGCCCCACCGGGCTGGAGACCCCACAAACTGGGACGTATGGGGATGTGCAGTACTATTTCCAAAATTGCTGGGATTGCTGCAGGGAACTGGTCTGGTGTGGCGTAGGGGTCTCCGGACAGTTCTGGCTTTTACCCAATCCCTCTAATATTAAAGTTTTAGTATTTTATACTGTTTATAAGGGTGTATTTATGCTTGTTGAAAGCCATGTTGGCTTCAATGGAAATATGTGCCATGTTGGAAAAAAAACCAACACTTTTTACCTTAAAATTGTATGCTACTTTAGAAAAAATTTTTATCTCTTAACTTAAGCCATGTTGGCTACACTGAAAAAATATATGCCATGTTGGCACTTATACTGCACTTTTTCGGATGTTTTATCCTACGATAAAATGTTTTACTACTGAAGTAAACAAGTGTGTCGTGTTGTTTTTTACTTTTAAATACTAGTTCTGTAGCACCTTCACGATGGCCTTGCAGGTGTCAGGAATGATCCACCCCAAAGTTTGAGCAGAGATGAGGGTCCCAAACTTTAGGTCTTCCAGTGAACGGCCGGTAGCCAGATACCTCAAGGTAGCCATCAGTCTTTCCACAGGCGATATGGCCCTCCGCATCTTGGTATGCTGCCTCTGAATATAGGAAATCAACAGGGCCAGTAACTCCTGGAATGTATCATCATCCATACGCAAGTAGTTATGATAGTCCTCTGGGTTGTTCTCCTTAATTTCAGTCAGGAGAGACATGTGAGAGAGAGTGTCCCTCTTCGTCAGCAAGTCCTTTGTCCAGCCGGACATTACCCTCCATCTTTTCTGAGCCCTGTCATGTATCCCCTTCAGAAAGCCATAGGATAGCAGGAGTTTATAGCGATAGGGATCCATCACAGAATACGATATACAGTAGCATTTTGTTGAGACAATCCAAACAAAGCAGTGCACGGTTGCAATGTGGAACGCTCGGTAGGTGTATAAACCAGCCTCACTAATCACTAAGCAGAGTGTGCCCAGAGTTAATAATGGCTGCTGTTTACATATGCTTATTTAGCCCATCCCACCAGATAAATCTGATGTGTAAATCGTATGTTAAAAATGTCCTTTCAGATATATCACATCAGATGGATTCACGCTTGATAAATCGGATGCGATACATCAGATAAAAAAAAAAAACACTACTTGTAGATCGTAATCGCAAGACTCCCGGAAGCTGCCGAGAGGGTCGGGGGAAAATCGGATCCAACATTCAGTCCAGACAAGTCTCACTAGTGGACGTGGGCCTTGACAGATAATATGTAAATGAGGAGGCTGTGTGGTGTTATGTTTTGTATTAAGTAACAGAAATTGATAACCTGATGCTTAAGCTACAATATTGTCTCTGAGTAGTCATGGCTTTCTGGGACTTGTAATTCCCCAATACAGTGGCAAACGCAGGATTTCTAGAAGAGGGATTCCAAATGCAGTCCACCATCTCCCACTTTGGATAACATTGGAGCACGTGCGGAAGTCTGGGTAAGCGGTAAAAGAACCTTGTAATGATCCTGGACATTAATGTAAACACTGGTCTTTTTATACACTTATGGGGAGATGTACTAAGGCAGGGGTGGCCAACCAGTCAGAGACAAAGAGCAAACAAATCTTGTTAGGTACGTCAAAGAGCCGACATCAAGCCGAAGGCGCATGTACAAAAATGGGCTGTGACCTTGTGCCTGCTAGGCCACACCCCTGGTATAAAATACAATGAAAATGCCAGATCCACATACATTGAAAAAGACACTTCCACATAAAATAATAAAAAAATCCAGATCCACATAAAGTATATTGAAAAAGCCATATTCACACAATACACTTCAGCTCCTCCATGTGTCACTCCAGCCAGCTCCCCTATGTGTCAATGTGTCACTCCTGCCAGCACCCTCCTGTGTCACTCCAGTCAGCTCCCCCATTATGTCTCTCCTGCCAGGATCCTTTTGTGTCACTCCAGCCAGCTCCCCCTTGTGTCAATCCAGCCCACCCTCATATGTCACTACAGCCCAGTATCTGGCTCACTCAGTTTTCAGTTGCTGTGGTGCTGCTGTGTGTCTGGTTGGAGTGCACCAGTTTCCAGGATCTGTTGTGGTCAGATGGCTTTGAGTGTCGGGAGCCACATTTGAATAAAGAAAGAGCCGCATGCGGCTCAAGAGCCACAGGTTGGCCCCGGCTGTACTAAGGCTAAGCAATGAGGAGAGTGGAGTAGTGAGCCAGTGGAGAAGTTGTCCATGGCAACCAATCAGCATTGAAGTAACATTTATAATTTGCATACTATAAAATTATACAGAGCAGCTGATTGGTTGCCATGGGCAACTTCTCCACTGGCTCACTTCTCCACTTTTTTCACTGCTTAGTACATCTTCCCCTTAATACTGTGTGGAATACAGAATTAATATTTAACACTATATATGGTCTATAGTCAGGGTTAGACTGGCCCACAGGGGAAACCTCCAGTGGGCCTCACTGCCTGGGTCCCCCTCCACCTCTAGGAATCAGGTTCCAGACTGTGCACTTGAATTATACATTATACATATATTACCTTATACTGCACATGACTAAGGTGTATTTTCTACAGTATGTTGCTGTTATTAATCTGGTATATTAATATCATGCATGCACTAGCAGTATTTGCTATATATATTTATCAAGGAGCCCAGACCATGCTCTCTTAATTATTTATTATTAACAGTTTCTTATATAGCGCAGCAAATCCATTGTGCAGCTGCTAATGGTTGCCAAACCTCTGTGGTGGCTGGCCACACACCCTCTGGAGACTGACCACACCTGTGGCACCCCACTGTGGGGACTATAAACTTGTGACCGTGATCTGTGTCACTTGTAAACTTTGAGAGCTCCCTGACCCGGTTGCTAGGCAACCCTGATCTCCAATAACAGGCAAGCTGACAAGCGCTAAGACCTAGGGGAGGAAAAGTGTGCCTGGAAAGAGAGCGGGAAGCCTGAGGGCAGCTGGATTGGCTAGCACGGAAAACGTGACATCAGACGCCGGCAGACGTGTGTGTGTGTTCAGAGGAGTAAAGAGCGGGATACACAGCAACGCCGCGGAGAGTGACAAATGCCCTGTCTGAACGGCATGCTGCTCACCCGAGAGTAGCCGCACCACGAGTGGTAGATGCTGACCTGCATCCTGACACCCGGCATACCCTTCAGTGACTGTATGCGGGAGAGAACGGAGTGACGTGAAGTCTGCGGGTTCCCGGCGGCAGGGAGGAGAAACAGTACCGGGTCCGCGTGGAGCACAGCACAGTGCTGTGGGGAGGTCCCGCTGCATCCAGCAACTCCGCAGAGAGACGAGAACATCTGACTACAGGGGCCAGCTACCCCGCAAACAGCGTGAGTTCAGTTGTATTAGCCCATTGTTTGTGAAATACTTACCCAGAAAGGTTGGGACAATGCTATCATCACCTAGGGGGTCATTCCGATCTAATCGCACGCTAGGTTTTTTCGCTGCTGTGCGATCAGGTTAAAACTGCACATACGTACGGGTACAAAGCGGATCATTGCTGAGCGATAGATTTAACAAAGAATCCATTCGCACAGCTGACCACAAGGAGATTGACAGGAAGAAGGCGTTTTCTGGGAGTGTTTGGAAAAACGCAGGCGTGTCATGTGATCGCAGTGGCTGAGTAAGTTCAAACCTACTCAGAAACTGCACAAAACTTTTTTGTACCGCTCGGCTGCACATGCGATCGCACACCTGCAAAGCGAAGATACACTCCCATATAGGCGGCGCTGCAAAAAGTAGCTCGGAATGACCCCCCTAGTTCCCTTACTGTTAGAGGGGAACTGCCAGGGACACTTGCAGGATTACAGATATAAGGGGGGCCTCCCAACCACCCTCGCGACATGTGGAAGGGAAGGTAAATGGACACCCCACTCAATGCCTTAACTGGTAGCAGGAGGACTTGCTGATTTTCCGTCTGTTTCAACTCAGCCCCACATACTGTTCTTGTATACCAGGCTGGATCGAGAAAGAACCACGGCCATTAGTGTTTTAAGTAACCGTGTGATTTGTGGAACCACAGTCAGGCTGGGACAGAGAAATATAAGCCAGGCTCCCGCAGTTATTAAAGCAACAACGCCGTCTGACAGTGGTAGGTGATCTCATGGCCATTTGCTCTAATTTAGTGAGAGACTTCACAGAACTACTGCAGACTCAGCTCTCTCAGCCAGTAACTCCCCCATTTATCCTCTTTTTCCGGATAAAGTTGAGTGACTTATAAGTAGAGATGTACAGCAGGCATTTTTCGTGTTTTATGTTTTGGTTTTGGATTCGGGTCCGCGGTTGTGTTTTGGATTCGGACGCGTTTTGGCAAAACCACACTTTCGGGTTTTGGATTCGGATGTGTTTTGGATTCGGGTGATTTTTGAAAAAAACACAAAAACAGCTAAAATCATAGAATTTGGGGTAATTTTGATCCTATAGTATTATTAACCTCAATAACAACAATTTCCACTCATTTCCAGTCTATGCTGAACACCTCACAATATTATTTTTAGTCCTAAAATTTGCACCAAGGTCGCTGGATGACTAAGCTAAGCGACCCAAGTGGCCGACACAAACACCTGGCCCATCTAGGAGTGGCACTGCAGTGTCAGACAGGATGGCACTTAAAAAAATAGTCCCCAAACAGCACATAATGCAAAGAAAAAAAGAGGTGCACCAAGGTCGCTGGATGGCGGTTACTGGATGGCTAAGCTAAGCGACACAAACACCTGGCACATCTAGAATTAGACTCCAGTATCATGTGAATTATAAGGCAATATCACTGGAATTATTCGTTATAATCAATGGAATTATTGGTCCAAATCACTGGAAGAAAATGACAAAATCACTACAATTGAAAAGCCAGTATCACAGAAATTATTCATTTTAATCAATGGTATTATTGGTCCAAATCACTGGAAGAAAATGACAAAATCAGTGGAATTAAATGGCAGTAATGTTGGGAATTATATCAAATGGCAGTACCACTGGACATATACGGAAGTGTCAGACAGAATGGCTCTTTTAAAAAAATAGTCCCCAAACAGCACATGATGCAAAGAAAAAAAGAGGTGCACCAAGGTCGCTTGGATGGTGTTCGCTGGATGGCTACGCTAAGCAACACAAACACCTGGCCCATCTAGAATAAGACTCCTGTATCATGTGAATTATAAGGCAATATCACTGGAATTATTCGTTATAATCAATGGAATTATTGGTCCAAATCACTGGAAGAAAATGACAAAATCACTAGAATTAAAAAGCCAGTATCACAGGAATTATTTGTTCTAATCAATGGTATTATTGGTCCAAATCACTGGTAGAAAATGACAAAATCACTGGAATTAAATGGCAGTAATGTTGGGAATTATATCAAATGGCAGTACCACTGGACATATACGGAAGTGTCAGACAGAATGGCACTTTTAAAAAAATAGTCCCCAAACAGCACATGATGCAAAGAAAAGAGAAAAAGAGGTGCACTGACACTGAGCACTGACCAGTGATTCTGAGCACTGAGGATACTACTGAGCAGTGATACTGAGCACTGATGATACTACTGAGCAGTGATACTGAGAACTGACACTGAGCAGCACAAGACACTGAGCACTGACCAGTGATACTGAGCACTGATGATACTACTGAGCAGTGATACTGAGCACTGATGATACTACTGAGCAGGATACTGAGAACTGACACTGAGCAGCACAAGACACTGAGCACTGACCAGTGATGCTGAGCACTGATTATACTACTGAGCAGTGATACTGAGAACTGACACTGAGCAGCACAAAACACTGAGCACTGACCAGTGATACTGAGCACTGATGATACTACTGAGCAGTGATAATGAGAACTTACACTGAGCAGCACAAGACACTGAGCACTGACTAGTGATACTGAGCACTGTTGATACTACTGAGCAGTGATACTGAGCACTGATAATACTACTGAGCAGTGATAATGAGAACTGACACTGAGCAGCACAAGACACTGAGCACTGACCAGTGATTCTGAGCACTGATGATACTACTGAGCAGTGATACTGAGCACTGATGATACTACTGAGCAGTGATACTGAGAACTGACACTGAGCAGCACAATGCAGCACAAGACATTGAGCACTGACCAGTGATACTGAGCACTGATGATACTACTGAGCAGTGATACTGAGCACTGATGATACTACTGAGCAGTGATATTGAGAACTGACACTGAGCAGCACGATGCAGCACAAGATACTGAGTAGTGACCAGTGATATTGAGCACTGATGATACTACTGAGCAGTGATACTGCGCACTGATGATACTACTGAGAACTGACACTGAGCAGCACAATGCAGCACAAGACACTGTACTAGTATTAGTATTAGTGAGCAGCACAAAAGCACTCTGGAATTGTCACCCCCCAGATACCACTGTGACTGGAATGATGATGACCGATGCACAGTCACAGGACACTACTACCACAGCACCCTACAGCAGCAAGATGCAGCACAAGACACTGTACTAGTATTACTGAGCAGCACGATGCAGCACAAGACAATGAGCACTGATACTGAGCACTGATACTGAGAACTGACACTGAGAGAACGTAGCCACGTCCTCTCTGTACTCTCTACAATGCCCGAGTGAAAATGGCGGCGACGCGCGTCTCTTTATATGGAATCCGAATCCCGCGAGAATTCGACAGCGGGATGATGACGTTTTGCCTCGTTCAGGTTTTCCGAGTCAGGCGGGAATAACCGAGCCAGGCTCGGAACCGTGTTTGACACGTAGGGTTCGGTTCTCGGTGAACCGAACCCGCTTATCTCTACTTATAAGTACTGACTTACATGCACTATATGGATACAAAGAGCCACTGTGGATTTACAATAGAAACCCTGTGCATAGGTCTAGTCTTAGACTGGAACATTCAGGCCACTACGTATGTTTGGGCACCCGATAGTGGAACATTTCCTTATGCCTGTGTGGTTATTATATTTGTGTAAGTGTACAATTTGAAGTGATACATGTAACCTCATGGAAGTTGTCGATTGTCTGGAGTGATATTGCTGGGCTGCACGCAGGTACGGAACTCCATATTTTGGTGTAACCATTTAGTACACTTTTAGCTGCCGCATTCAAGCCAGTGTTACTCAGTCATACCATAAAGGACGTACATGCCACATCGACTAAAGATATAGTATAAAGGTGACCACGTATTTCATACCAGCTCTTGTAGTATTTTACCTGACACTAGTTAATGGTTAAAAGGACGCCGGAAGCGTGGTGTTTGTACTTAAAGTTATTGCTTGCCATTGTAAGTTTCCTGCTGTATTGCCATTGTGACAGTATTTATCTGTATACCTCTATAAGGGCATAAGGAGTTGTGGGGCTGAATCACCCTACTTAAGTGATATACGCCTTGATCACTGAATTGAATAAACTTACGTTGCTAGCCATTGTTGTCCTCTATTTCCAAAAGAGAAACGCGTGAGCGCGCCATCCTGACCTCTGTGTGAAGACAACAAGAGCGACATCTTCGGCCTGAAGTCCGGTAAGACCATTGACCGAGGTGTTTACCTCTAGAGTGCTACACACCCCTAAACATGGGCCCCTACTACTGCATTCCACCAGTGCGTCCTTCATGCCCCAGTTCGACACTGTCTATAGGCTGTATCAAACATTTAAATAATATAAATAAGTTGTCAGGAAAAGGTTAAACATACCATAATAACTAAATAGACAAACATAATTTCCTACTATTGTGTTGTTCCCAATGGCAACCACTGAGCAGCAGAGACAGTTTTGCTGTGACCCACACAATCAATGCTGTCACTGAGGCGTATGACTTAAGTCTTGCAGCTGAGTGTTACCTGGGGCTTGTAGTTCTACATTGCACTGCCCCATAGACTGCTAGTCATAAAGGCTGAATATAGAGCTGTATTAGAGAACAGTTCTAAATAGAGGAAAATGTATTTTGTGCTACTGGAAATGTTTTGTACAGAATTCAGCCCTCTACAAACAGATAGAAGAGTGAGTAACACATCTCAGTGGGGAATGTTTGTATTACTTCCCCATTTGTATCTCCCAGATATAGGACGGCCCCGTACAGCCATGTGATAGAGCTACCGAGAGGCAGAGGAGAGGCACACTGAGACAGCACGGAGCAGGAGGAAAAGTTCTAATGAAATGAGAGATCTCTACTAAATGTAGCATTGGATAATAGGAGACCGAGTAATACTGTACATCTAGAGTGCTACAGAGATTACACGGATCAGGGAGATGCCAGTTCCAGGATAAGGGAGAAAAGAAAGTTTGTTGTTAATGTTTGTGTTCGTGGACTGGATATAATGTGTTCCTGGAGGCAGCACCTCAGTCACTGTGCTATTCTATCAGGTAAGAGACCAGCTGTAGGGTGGGGATGTGACAGATTATGAGTCTCATACAGAGTAGGATTTAAGGAGATTTTCTATCTATCTATCTATCTATCTATCTATCTATCTATCTATCTATCTATCGTCGGACTGGGGCATGAAGGGCCCACCGGGGAAATGCAGTGATACGGTGATAGGGGCCCATACTTAGGGGTGTGGTCAGCCTGCAAAGGGGGTGTGGCCAACCCCCACAGAGGCTTGAAATACACAATAGACTTGTGCGGAGTAATGCAACATATCTACCATGTATAATACAAGTGCACAATCTAGAACCTGATCCCTAGAGGAAGGAGTGGGCCCCCAGGCAGTGGAGCCGACCGGTGGTTTCCCCTGTACCCCTATGAGCCAGTCAAACCCTGTATCTATCTATCTATCTATCTATCTATCTGATGCGTTTAGCATCCCAGCAGTCGGGATGTCGACAGTCATGTGACTGACTCAGGAATCTCGACACCACTCATAATCTTTTTTTGGGGGGGGGGGATTAGGTACTAAAGGAGGGGGGGGGGGGAAGGTTTAGCCGTATTCGCCACTCCCCGAGTCTTAGCCCTAGTCACCACCCCTGAAGTCTATATGTACAGGTACAAAAAAAAAATCAAGATTAGGTGAAAGCCACAACAGTCCAGACTCCAAAACGCCAGACCGGACCCAGGGACAGATCTAGGCGGGGTGGGGCTGTACATCTCCCTCAGAGCCGGCCCTAACCAATATGATGCCCTAGGCAAGATTTTGGCTGGTGCCCTCTAGCACCACCGCTGGTTCTGCCTCTGACCTTGCACCTCTTTCCCAGCACCATCACCCCTCACCCATAGCAGTCCTTGTACCCCCTATATTTTAAATAGGAACAGTTCGCACATTTGACACACAGCCCAAAAAGGGGCATCTTCTTGCTGGGAAGGGGCATGGCCACACAATAGTAACCCCAATTCCAATTCCGCCACACAGTACTGCAACTTTATTCACATTTTATCTTGCGATAGTGTCCATAATTCATATTACATCCCACAGTAGTATCACTTTACCTTATAAACGTTACTCCTCACAGTAGAGCCCCTTATTCACATTACATCACACCTTATTGCTCTTTATTCACATTAGATGAGACAGTAGTGCCCTTTCTATATGCAACGCCACATAGTAGAGCACCTTATACACATAATGCCACACATTAGCAATGCATTTCTACACAATTCCACACAGTAATGCCCCTTACACATATGAGACACATTAATGTCCTTATAAACATAATGCGCCTTACACATTATGACAACCTTTATTAATGCCCTTATACACATGTCCCTTACACATATGCCGCACATTATTAATGCCCTTATACACATAATGACACACATAGTGCCCCCTACACATTTGCTGCACATTATTAGTGCCCCTATACACATAATGACACACATACAGTAGTACCCTGTTACACATATGCCGCACATTATTAATGCCCTTATACACATAATGACACACATAGTGCCCTTTACACATATGTTGCACATTATTAATGCATTTTTACATGACACACATAATGCTCCTTACACATATTCCGAACACTACTGCACAACCAACCCACTCACATGCACACAGCACTCACACTTCCACTAACACTGTGACCTCTGCCTCTGCTTGGATACAGATGTGTCCTCACAAATCTTGTATCAATGCTAACGTCGGGCACATTTTTTTTTAATGAAAATGCATCTTATTTGCATTGCTATGTGGCTAGGATGCACAAGCAGCTTCTGCTGATTAAAATGATATGCAGAATGCCTATATACTGTGTGAGACTGTGGCTGTATCTGCATATGAAATGCTACATACAGAATATATGCGTGCCGCATATCATTTTAATCAGTAGAAGCTGCTGATGCCCCTGGGCATATCAAATGCCCTAGGCAATTGCCTAGTTTGCCTATGCCTATGGCCGGCTCTAATCTCCCTACACCATTTGCTGTGTGCCATACAAGATGACAGGCACAAAGAGATCCACAGCGGCACAGGTAGCTGCAGGGAGACGGTCTGTGTTCTGGCGTTAGGACAATTCTGGCTTTCAAAAAAATTGTGTATCCATCCATAACTAGGTTCAGACGCATTCGCGCTTGCAACTCCATATACTTATAAAGGGATGCTAAGGGAGGGGTGGCAGGTGTACAAGTGTTGCTCGAGACCGTAACAAAGACACACATGTGGCTGTCAGGAGGTGTGTAACTTGTAGTTGCTCAACACTGATGATTATAACGATCAGCAGCTGCTTCTGATAGTCCGAGTGTGTCTTTATTCCACCCAATGATACTATTACTGTTATTAGAATGGCTGCTGAAGTCTAAACACTGTATTTATTTGTTATTTGCATTCAGCCTGTGGCAGAAGAGAAGATTCTCATTTGATTTGTAATTCATGTATATTACACTTTATGTCAGTACGATATTGTGTACAGATTGTGCACGGTGGGCCTGATTCAGGTGTGTTAGCAAAGCAAATAATCTCTCTTCATATGTTACATCTGCCCCACCTGCGGTGCAACATGGTTTTGCCCGGTTGTGTGCTTTTTTGCTTTGCTAACAACCTGAATCAGGCCCTGTGTTTGGCATTTACTACTAACTCTGTTAAGACTCTACGTGGCACATATTGTATACTACTGACCGCTCCTGGCCTATGCCTAGTACAAATACTGTAGTACTGATCTCTACTGGTATCTTCCTGGTGCATATACTACTGATCTCTCCTGATATTTATCTAGCACATATACTACTGCTCTGTCCTGGTATCCACATGTTAGATGTTCTACTCATACCTCCTGGCATCTACCTGGCACATATACTACTGTTTTCTCCTGGCATCTACCTAGCACATATACTACTGCTCTCTCCTGGCATCTACCTAGCACATATACTACTGTTCTCTCCTGGCATCTACCTGGCACATATACTACTGTTCTCTCCTGGCATCTACCTAGCACATATACTACTGTTCTCTCCTGGCATCTACCTAGCACATATACTACTGTTCTCTCCTGGCATCTACCTAGCACATATACTACTGTTCTCTCCTGGCATCTACCTAGCACATATACTACTGTTCTCTCCTGGCATCTACCTAGCACATATACTACTGTTCTCTCCTGGCATCTACCTAGCACATATACTACTGTTCTCTCCTGGCATCTACCTAGCACATATACTACTGTTCTCTCCTGGCACCTACCTAGCACATATACTACTGTTCTCTCCTGGCACCTACCTAGCACATATACTACTGTTCTCTCCTGGCATCTACCTAGCACATATACTACTGTTCTCTCCTGGCATCTACCTAGCACATATACTACTGTTCTATCCTGGCATCTACCTAGCACATATACTACTGTTCTCTCCTGGCATCTACTGTACCTAGCACATATACTACTGTTCTCTCCTGGCATCTACCTAGCACATATACTACTGTCCTCTCCTGGCATCTACCTAGCACATATACTACTGTTCTCTCCTGGCATCTACCTTGCACAAATATTGATGATCTCTCCTGGCATCTACATGGCACATACTGTAGACTGCATTTTTTTTTACCTGTCATCTGCATGGCCCATATATCACTCTCTCCTGGCACCTACCTAGAATATATATTACTGATAAAATCTGTCACCTTCCTGGCACATATACTACTGATCTATCCTGACATCTACCTGGCACATATATTACTGATCTATCCTGGCAAATAAATTACTGCTATGCCCTTGCACCTACCAGGCACATATATTACTGATCTATCCTGGCTTATACAGTACACTACTGCCTTCTCCTGGCATCTTCCTGGCAAATATACTACTGTTCTCTCCTGACATCTACTTGGCAAATATACTACTGTTCTCTACTGGCATCTACCTGGCAAATATACTACTGTTCTCTCCTGGCATCTACTTGGCACATATATTTCTGTTATCACCTGGGATTTACCTCACACATGTACTACTGCTCTCCCCTGGCATTCACATATTACATGTAATACTGTCTCCAGTACAAAGGACACAGAGAGAATATTGTCGAGACAGGACATTTATTTATTTATTTATTAACAGTTTCTTATATAGCGCAGCATATTCCGTTGCGCTTTACAATTAGAACAACAGTAATAGAACAAAACTGGGTAAAAACAGACAGACAGAGGTAGGAAGGCCCTGCTCGCAAGCTTACAATCTATAGGGAAATAGGCATAGATACACAAGGATAGATGCTACCTATTGCATAATGGTCCACCAGATTGCTAGGTTCTTAATGGGTTGTATGATGATACCCCACAAAGTTATCCAAGTGTCAGGAGGGTGTGAGACTAAAGAAAGACAAGATATGTGATGTTATGAATATTCTACAGAGGATGTAATTAGATAGGGAAGCACTGAAGGTTATGTCGGTGGGTCTGGAATTTGATAGGCTTGTCTGAAGAGGTGAGTTTTCAGGGAACATTTAAAGGTTTGGAGACTAGAGGCGAGTCTTACTGTGCGTGGGAGGGCATTCCACAGAGTGGGTGAAGCCCGGATAAAGTCCTGTAATTTTGAGTGTGAACAAGTAATGCGTGTGGATGAGAGACGTAGATCTTGTGCAGAGCGGAGAGGTCGGGTAGGGAGATATTTTGAGATGAGTGAAGAGATGTATGTTGGTGCAGTTTGGTTAATAGCCTTGTATGTGAGTAAAAGTATTTTATATTTAATACGGTAGAATACCGGTAACCAATGGAGGGACTGACAGAGCGGATCTGCAGACGATGAACGTCTGGCAAGGAAGATTAGTCTCGCAGCTGCATTCAAAATGGATTGTAGTGGTGAGAGCCTATGTTTGGGAAGACCGGTCAGGAGACTATTACAATAATCAATGCGGGAGATAATGAGAGCATGGATTAGAGTTTTTGCTGTGTCTTGTGTAAGATAAGGGCGTATTTTGGATATGTTTCTTAGATGTATGTAACATGATCTTGAGACAGATTGAATGTGGGTAACAAAGGACAGTTCAGAGTCAAGAATGACACCTAGGCAGCGAGCTTGTGGGGTAGGGGTGATTGCAGAGTTCTCAACAGTGATAGAGATATCAGGTTGGAAACTACTATTGGCCGGTGGAAATATAATTAATTCTGTTTTGGAAATATTAAGTTTGAGGTGGCGAGATGTCATCCAAGATGAAATGGCAGAAAGGCATGCAGTGACACGGCCCAATACAGATGGTGACAAATCAGGGGAGGATAGGTAGATTTGAGTATCATCCGCATACAGATGGTACTGAAATCCGAAAGAGTTGATTAGTTTGCCAAGAGATGTGGTATAGATAGAGAAAAGCAGAGGACCTAGGACTGAGCCTTGCGGTACTCCAACTGAGAGAGGTAGCGAAGGAGAGGTGGAATCAGAGAAACGAACACTGAAGGAGCGATTAGATAGGTAGGATGAGAACCAAGAAAGGGCTGTGTCCTGAATACCTAGGGATTGTAGTGTTTGTATGAGAAGAGAGTGGTCAACAGTGTCAAAAGCAGCAGAGAGATCAAGGAGAATAAGTAGAGAGAAATGTCCTTTAGATTTAGCAGTGACCAAATCATTCACTACCTTAGTCAGTGCTGTCTCTGTGGAGTGTTGGGCACGAAATCCTGACTGAAGTGGGTCCAGTAGGCTGTGTGAGTTAAGAAAGTGTGTGAGGCGAGTGTAGGCAAGTCTCTCCAGTAGCTTGGAGGGGCATGGGAGCTGAGAGATGGGACGGTAGTTAGAGAGAGCGTTCGGGTCAGAGTTGTGTTTTTTCAGAATGGGAGTAATCACTGCATGCTTGTATAGAGAAGGAAAGATACCAGTAGACAGGGAGAGATTACAGATTTTTGTTAAGGTTGGGATGAGCACAGTAGACAGAGCTTTACTAATTTGTGAGGGTATAGAGTCAAGGGGAGAGGTATTAGAGTAGGCAGATGAAAAGAGTGCAGATACTTCATCTTCATTTGTAGGATCAAAGGAAGAGAAGGTGTTAGAGGGTTCAGGCAGGGAATTGAGCAGGTCACTTGCTGTGGAAGAGCATACCATTTCATTTCGAATCTTGTCAATCTTGTCCTTGAAATAGGAAGCAAGATCTTGCGCACTGACAGTGGCTGGTGGGTTAGGTGAGGGAGGGACAAGAAGTGATTTAAATGTATTAAAAAGTCGCTTGGGGTTAGAGGCTTGAGCAGAGATGAGAGATTGAAAATATGTTTGTTTGGCAGTGTCCAGAGCAGTACGATAAGAGTGGTAGGTGGTCTTATATGTGAGAAAGTCACTTGAACTACGAGATTTACGCCACTGGCGTTCAACTTTTCGTGAGAGTTTTTGTAAGTGTCTAGTGTATTTAGAGTGCCACGGTTGACATCTAAGTCTACGTGGAGTGTGATGAGTAGCTGGAGCCACTTCATCAAGTGCTGTTACTAGAGTTTGGTTAAGGTGTGACACAGCGGTCTCTGGAGAGGTGAATGTAGAAATTGGTGAAAGCAGTGGTTGCAGAGAGGTAGATAGTTGTTGAAAATTAATAGCGTTAATATTTCTGCGGGTAAGAGGTGTCCTTGTAGACGTTATGGACATTGAGTTTGAAGTAATGGAGGAGAGCATGCATGTGATAAGGTTGTGATCTGAGAGAGGGAAAGGAGTGTTAGTGAGTTCAGAAACAGAGCATAGTCTGGTGAATACAAGATCAAGGCAGTGGCCCTCCTGATGAGTAGGGGAGTCAGTCCATTGGGAGAGGCCAAGAGAGGAGGTTAGAGAGAGTAGTTTAGAGGCATGGGGAGATTGTGGACTGTCAATAGAGAGATTGAAATCACCCATAATGATGGTGGAGATGTCAGAGGAAAGAAAGTGAGGGAGCCATGCAGAAAATTCTTCCAGAAACTTTTTGGGTTGCCCAGGTGGGTAATAGATAGCTGCAACACGCAGAGAGAAAGGGGTGAAAATCCTAATAGAGTGTACCTCAAAGGATGTAAATGTGAGTGAGGGAACAGGTGGTAAAACAATGTGCGTGTAACATTTGGATAGTAATATTCCAACACCCCCTCCTTTGAGGTTACCAGGCCTGGGGGTGTGTGTGAAGTGGAGGCCACCATGTGACAGTGCTGCAGGGGAGGCAGTGTCTGATTGTGTGAGCCAGGTTTCTGTTATAGCGAGCATATTGAATTTTTTTGCTATGAAAAGGTCATGAATAGCTGTTAATTTGTTGCAAACAGAGCGTGCATTCCATAAAGCACATTTTAGTGACTTGGAGGTAGATGGGAGACAAGTGATGTTGATAAGGTTTGTTGATTTTATATTCTGTTGTGAATCAGCTGAATGTGAGCGTGGTATGTGGATGGGACCTGGATTTGGGGATATGTCACCAGCTAGTAGAAGCAGAAGAAGAGAGAGATAGGTATAGTTGGGGGAGGTGTGTGATAGTTTATGGTGACAGGTAGAGGATGTGACAGTTAGTTTACATAGATAGGTTAAAAGCTCATGAGTGTTAATAAGAGGGGAGTGGATTAATGAGGCTGCAATGTGTACAGAGCGATAAATAACAGGAATAGTGAAGGACGATGTCATTTTATAGAGGATACCATGAAGTGCTATGAGGAAAATCAGTTTGTGGAGCATGGTGTTTATAAAGAGAAAAGTATAGATAGGAAAATGCTTATGGAAATTGTTAGTTAAATGGTAGATTTACCTGCTTTCCAATGTTTTTCAATGTTTGTTCAACTGTTGGTTTAACTGTTCTTTTTAAAATTTCCTAACTTTGTCATTTCCAAACTTCGTATATTTCTAAGCTTCAGACAACTGCCCCCGCAGACAACTGCCCCATAACTGAATGCAAACATATACTAGTTCTAATTTACAAAGGCTTCAGCTGAAGCTAATTGGACATCTAATCAAAGGAATTATATTACCCTGTGTTAAGTAAACACCAGGCCATGTATGCTAATAAACTCCACTCCACTGACCAACATCAATACAAGAGAGAATATCAGCTATAAGCAAGTACTAATATTCTACAAATACAATTACATACACTGCTAAAATATACATTGGTGTGAATATAGATCAAGAGTTATAGTTCGCAGGGATCAGCAGGCAGACATCAACATACTTTGAAAATATAGCATGGAGATGTCTGTGGGTTATTGCAGAGGTGTAGGGATCAGCAGGTAGAAATCAACATACTTTGAAAATATAGCATGGAGATGTCTGTGGGTTATTGCAGAGGTGTAGGGATCAGCAGGCAGAAATCAACATACCTGTGAGATGAAAAGATATATATGGAGAGAATATTGTCGAGACAGTACATGGAGAGAATATTGTCGAGACAGGACACGGAGAGAATATTGGTGAGACAGATATGGAGAGAATATTGGCGAGACAGGACACGGAGAGAATATTGGTGAGACAGACATGGAGAGAATATTGGTGAGACAGGACATGGAGAGAATATTGGTGAGACAGGACATGGAGAGAATATTGGTGAGACAGGACATGGAGAGAATATTGGTGAGACAGGACATGGAGAGAATATTGGTGAGACAGACATGGAGAGAATATTGGTGAGACAGACATGGAGAGAATATTGGTGAGACAGACATGGAGAGAATATTGGTGAGACAGGACATGGAGAGAATATTGGTGAGACAGGACATGGAGAGAATATTGGTGAGACAGGACATGGAGAGAATATTGGTGAGACAGGACATGGAGAGAATATTGGTGAGACAGACATGGAGAGAATATTGGTGAGACAGATATGGAGAGAATATTGGCGAGACAGGACACGGAGAGAATATTGGTGAGACAGACATGGAGAGAATATTGGTGAGACAGGACATGGAGAGAATATTGGTGAGACAGGACATGGAGAGAATATTGGTGAGACAGGACATGGAGAGAATATTGGTGAGACAGGACATGGAGAGAATATTGGTGAGACAGACATGGAGAGAATATTGGTGAGACAGACATGGAGAGAATATTGGTGAGACAGACATGGAGAGAATATTGGTGAGACAGGACATGGAGAGAATATTGGTGAGACAGGACATGGAGAGAATATTGGTGAGACAGGACATGGAGAGAATATTGGTGAGACAGGACATGGAGAGAATATTGGTGAGACAGACATGGAGAGAATATTGGCGAGACAGACATGGAGAGAATATTGGTGAGACAGGACATGGAGAGAATATTGGTGAGACAGGACATGGAGAGAATATTGGTGAGACAGACATGGAGAGAATATTGGTGAGACAGATATGGAGAGAATATTGGCGAGACAGGACACGGAGAGAATATTGGTGAGACAGACATGGAGAGAATATTGGTGAGACAGGACATGGAGAGAATATTGGTGAGACAGGACATGGAGAGAATATTGGTGAGACAGGACATGGAGAGAATATTGGTGAGACAGGACATGGAGAGAATATTGGTGAGACAGACATGGAGAGAATATTGGTGAGACAGACATGGAGAGAATATTGGTGAGACAGACATGGAGAGAATATTGGTGAGACAGGACATGGAGAGAATATTGGTGAGTCAGGACATGGAGAGAATATTGGTGAGACAGACATGGAGAGAATATTGGTGAGTCAGGACATGGAGAGAATATTTGTGAGACAGGACAGGGAGAGAATATCGGTGATACAAGGGCGACATGGCAAAAGGTCGACATGAGTTTTTAATATATTTTTTGTGTGTCATTTTCTCCGTAATGTGACTGGGAACCCATATTAGTGCACCATGTCCCCTCGCATGGCTCGCTTCACTCGCCATGCTTCGGGCAAGGTGCCTCGCTCTGCTACCGCTGCATTCGGCACAGGTTACCGTACTCAATTGTAATCCATGTGGATCATAAAGTATGAAAAAGTTAAAAAAACTGAAGAATAAAAATGGAAAAAACTCATGTCGACCTTTTCCATGTCGACCTTGTTCATGTCGATCTATTGTCAGTGTCGACCAACTTCAGGTGTCGACCTAAGGTGTGTCGACCATTTGGTGTTAACCTAAGTGGTGTCGACCTGGAGTCCGGATACCAATAGAACTAATGTGTTTATAAATCCTGAAATACTATTTATCATGGAGAGTGCAATCTCACAATAATAGACATTAAATAGTATCACAGTATCTTATAAATATAGTAGACATTTGAAAAAAATAAAAAATAAACAATAAACACACACAAAAGATACTCTTTAAAAATAAAGTATAAAAACAAATATACAAAATGCTGTTAACTCACTGGTGTTGCTCAGCAGAATGTTGCTCACCAGAGTGAGATAACAAAATGTAATATATTTTATATATGCTTTATTTGTTTTTTTAAAGAACATCATTGTGCTCCTTACCTAAATTTTCATTGACAAAAACCTGCTTTATTTATTACATAGATACTGTGACACTTTTTTTTGTCTATTATTGTGAGATTGCACTTTCCAAGACAAATAACATGTATGCCAGTGGTTTCCAAGCTTTTTTGAATCACGGCACCCTAGAATATCAGAATTTTTTTCACAACACCCCTAGGCCAAAAATTACTTATTGATAAATTTAGAAAGAAATATTACATTAAGTAGATCGCGTTTATTTATATGTCATCCTTAGGGTAAGTTGTGTGGCTAGGGACAAGATTTGCTTCTGTTTGGCCACATATTTTATGACTGGCAGCCACCAGCACTGGTTTTGCCTATTATATTGACCATGAATAATTTTAATTGGTCCTGGACCACCAACCCAGGGCACCCCTGCAAGTGTCCCGAGGCACCCCAAGGAGCCACGGCATACAGTTTGGGAACCTCTGCTGTATGCTCTTTAGAGATTCATGTCCACATTAGTTCTATATATAAATACAATTTTAATTGTCCTCTTGGATGGACAGTCTGTGATTTCGCCTCATATATGAGTAATTGGATTGTACCATCACTCTAAACTAGAGATGAGCGAGTTCAGTTCCCTGAGAACCGAACACTACCGGACTTCACTACCCGAGCCCGGATCCGAGCCCGGCTTGGGTTTTCCCACCAGACTCGAAAACCAGATCGAGGCAAAACATCACCATCCCGCTGTCAGATTCTCGCGGGTTTTGGATTCCATATAAGGAGCCGCGCGTCACCACCATTTTCACTCCGGAATTGGAGAGTGTAGCGAGAGGACGTGTCTCCTTCCTCAGTGCCTGTGCGTGAGGGAAAGTGGGGTGGCGATTCCAGTGCTGTCTTGTGCTGCTCAGTCCAGTGTAGTCTCCTATGCTACATCAGTCCAGTAACAGAGGTGGTGTCCTCTGCTGCCATATGTCCAGTGTAGCTGTATAAGTCCAGTGCAGTGTTGCTGTGTTGTCCTGCATCAGTACAGTGGTAATGTCTTGTGCTGCATCAGTCCTGTCACAGTGGTGGTGTCCTCTGCTGCCATATGTCCAGTGCTGCTGTATAAGTCCAGTCCATTGCAGTGGTGCTATGTTGTCCTGCATCAGTACAGTGGTGGTGTCCCTGTGCTGCCACATAAGCCCAGGGGTACTGCCGTATAAGTCTTAGGGTACTGCCGTCAGTAGCGGATCTTGCCACGGGCAAGCAGGACTTTTGCCCGGGGCGCCGCCTTTCGGAGAGCGCTGGCGCCATCCGGAGGGCGCCGCACCGTGGCAAGATCCGCCACTGCTGCCCGCTGTGTCCCCCGTCCGCCTCCGCTGCCCGCTGCCGTCCCCGTCCGCCTTCTGTGAAGGGAACTAGACGCTATGCGTCTAGTTTCCCTTCGTGGAGAGTAACTTTGCTGAGCGGTGCGCGATGACATCATCGCGCACCGCACAGCAAAGGTCCTCTCCACGAAGGGAACTAGACGCATAGCGTCTAGTTTCCCTTCGTGGAGAGGACCTTTTGCTGTGCGGTGCGCGATGACGTCATCGCGCACCGCTCAGCATTCAATCAGCGCTAGCAATGTACAGGGGGCGTAAGTGACCACGCCCCCTGTATTAGACCACACCCCTTTTCCTGCCCGGGGCGCAGAGCGCCCTTGAACCGGCCCTGACTGCCGTATAAGTCCAGTACAGTGGTACAGCTGTATAAGTTCAGGGGTACTGCTGTATAAGTCTTGGGGTACTGCCGTATAAGTCCAGTACAGTGTTGCTGCTATATAAGATCAGAAGTACTGCTGTATAAGTCTAGGGGTACTGCCATATAAGTCCAGTACAGTGGTGCAGCTGTAAAAGTCTTATGGTACTGCCGTATAAGTCCAGTCCAGTGGTGCAGCTGTGTAAGTCTAGGGGTACTGCCGTATAAATCTAGGGCTACTGCCATATAAGTCTTGGGGTACTGCCATATAAGTCTAGGGGTACTGCCGTATAATTCCAATGATACTGCCGTATATGTCCAGTGGTACTGCCGTATAAGTCCAGTGGTACTGCCGTATAAGTCCAGTGGTACTGCCGTATAAGTCCAGTGGTACTGCCGTATAAGTCCAGTGGTACTGCCATATAAGTCCAGTGGTACTGCCATATAAGTCCAGTGGTACTGCCATATAAGTCCAGTGGTACTGCCATATATGTCCAGTGGTACTGCCGTATATGTCCAGTGCTACTGCCGTATATGTCCAGTGCTACTGCTGTATATGTCCATTGGTACTGCCGTATAAGTCCAGTGATACTGCCGTATATGTCAATTGGTACTGCCGTATAAATTCAGTGGTACTGCCGTAAAATCCAGTCCAGTGATACTGCCGTATATATGCCCAGTGGTACTGCTGTATAAATCCAGCGGTACTGCCGTATAAATCTAGTCCAGTGATACTGCCGTATAAGTCCAGTGGTATTGCCATATAAGTCCAGTGGTACTGCCGTATAATTCCAGTGATACTGGCGTATAATTCCAGTGATACTGGCGTATATGTCCAGTGATACTGCCATATAAATTCAGTCCAGTGGTACTGCCGTACAAGTCCAGTGGTACTGCCGTACAAGTCCAGTGGTGCTGCTGTATAAATCCAGTCGAGTGGTACTGCTGTATAATTCCAGTGGTACTGCCGTATAATTCCAGTGATACTGGCGTAAAAGTCCATTGATACTTCCGTATATGTCCAGTGATACTGCCGTATAAATCCAGTCCAGTGGTACTGCTGTATAAGTCCAGTGGTACTGCCGTACAAGTCCAGTGGTGTTGCTGTATAAATCCAGTCCAGTGGTACTGCCATAAAATCCAGTGGTACTGCCGTATAAGTCCAGTGGTACTGCCGTACAAGTCCAGTGGTACTGCCGTACAAGTCCAGTCCAGTGGTACTGCCGTATAAGTCCAGAGGTACTGCTGTATAAATCCAGTCTAGTGATACTGCTGTATGGGGGTAATTCCAAGTTGATCGCAGCAGGAAATTTTTTAGCAGTTGGGCAAAACCATGTGCACTGCAGGGGAGGCAGATATAACATGTGCAGAGAGAGTTAGATTTGGGTGTGGTGTGTTCAATCTGCAATCTAATTTGCAGTGTAAAAATAAAGCAGCCAGTATTTACCCTGCACAGAAACAAAATAACCCACCCAAATCTAACTCTCTGCACATGTTATATCTGCCTCCCCTGCAGTGCACATGGCTTTGCCCAACTGCTAAAAAATGTCCTGCTGCGATCAACT
This sequence comes from Pseudophryne corroboree, assembly GCF_028390025.1. NCBI lineage: Eukaryota > Metazoa > Chordata > Amphibia > Anura > Myobatrachidae > Pseudophryne > Pseudophryne corroboree. Next base: position 77,754,701 of record NC_086453.1, on the reverse strand, counting down.
TGGAATTACCCCCCATATGTCCAGTGGTACTGCCGTATAAGTCCAGTGATACTGCCATATATGTCCATTGGTACTGCCGTATAAATTCAGTGGTACTGCCATATAAATCCAGTCCAGTGATACTGCCGTATATATGTCCAGTGGTACTGCCGTATAAATCCAGCGGTACTGCTGTATAAATCTTGTCCAGTGATACTGCCATATAAGTCCAGTGGTACTGCCGAATAAGTTCAGTGGTACTGTTGTATAAATCCAGTCCAGTGATACTGCCGTTTAAGTCTAGTGGTACTGCCATATAAGTAAGTCCAGTAGTACTGCCATACAATTCCAGTGATACTGCCATATAAGTCCAGTGGTGCTGCCGTATAAGTCCAGTGGTACTGTCGTATAAATCCAGTCCAGTGGTACTGCTGTATAAGTCCAGTGGTACTGCCGTATAATTCAAGTGATACTGCCGTTTAAGTCCAGTGATACTTCCGTATATGTCCAGTGATACTGCCATATAAATCCAATCCAGTGGTACTGCCATATAAGTCCAGTGGTACTGCTGTATAAATCCAGTGGTACGCCGTATAATTCCAGTGATACTGCCGTTTAAGTCCAGTGATACTTCCGTATATGTCCAGTGATACTGCCATATAAATCCAGTCCAGTGGTACTGCCGTATAAGTCCAGTGGTACTGCCGTACAAGTCCAGTGGTACTGCCGTACAAGTCCAGTGGTACTGCCGTACAAGTCCAGTGGTGCTGCTGTATAAATCCAGTCCAGTGGTACTGCCGTATAAGTCCAGAGGTACTGCTGTATAAATCCAGTCCAGTGATACTGCCGTAAATATGTCCAGAGGTACTGCCTTATAAGTCCAGTGGTAATGCCATATAATTCCAGTGATATTGCCTTATAAGTCCAGTGGTACTGCCGTATAAATCCAGTGGTACTGCCGTATAAATCCAGTCCAGTGGTAATGCTGTATAAATCCAGTGGTACTGCCATATAATTCCAGTGATACTGGCGTATAAGTCCAGTGGTACTGCCGTATATGTCCAGTGGTACTGCCGTATATGTCCAGTGGTACTGCCGTATATGTCCAGTGGTACTGCCGTATATGTCCAGTGGTACTGCCGTATATGTCCAGTGGTATTGCCGTATAAGTCCAGAGATACTGCCGTATAAGTCCAGAGATACTGCCGTATATAAACTCTAATATCCAGATCAGAATAAAGGCACACCTCAACGCTGTTCTCAAATCCGTCTCCAGGGAATTTTAACACTCAGAGACATAATCTACTTTTTATATCCACTTTAGTAGTAAGTATTTTCAAAAGAGTCCAGCAAACAAAAGGTAACGTATATTTAAAACACACACTTTTTTTTAAAATCCTCTGTTAAAAACTTCCTCTTACTTGCACAAAGTAATTCAGTCTCGCAGGACAGACGGATTACAGGTCTGGTTTAAATAGATGTTCCCAAGTGGGAGCTCACCGTATCCTCTGGACGCCGTTGTTACTAGTGGTGCTTCCTACACCGGGATATGCTTTACCCGTGGACACTGACACTTCCACCGCTGGCTGCCCTCCGACCGTGAACTTCCCAGCGCTGCATGCGCTACCAGACCACTCCGCTCTCCTCCCGTCTCTGAACGCTCCCCGTTGCACACAAGATAGTGAGCAAATCCACCTGCTGCTGCTGACGCGTTTCCACCCTAATTGGGTCTCTTGCCTTGACAAAGACCCAATTAGGGTGGAAATGCGTCGGCGGCAGACTGAATTGCTCTGTGCAAGTAAGAGGAAGTTTTTAACAGAGGAATCTAATAAAAACGTGTGTGTTTTAAATATACTTTACCTTTTGTTTGCTGGACTCTTTTGGAAATACTTACTACTAAAGTGGATATAAAAAGTAGATTACATCTATGAGTGTTAAAATTACCTGGAGACGGATTTGAGAACAGCGCTGTGGAGTGCCTTTATTCTGATCTGGATATTACAGTTTGTATTGGAAGCAGATTGAGCTGATCTGCCTCAGATAAACGAGTGCAGCTGCAGTTGGATACAAGCACTCGATAAGGAGGACTAACATTTTTATTGTATTTAATACTGCCGTATATGTCCAGTGGAACTGCCGTATAAATCCAGTCCAGTGATACTGCTGTATATGTCCAGTGGTACTGCTGTATAAATCCAATGGTACTACCGTATAAATCCAGTCCAGTGATACTGCCGTATAAGTCCAGTCGTATAGCCATATAAGTCCAGTCGTACTGCCGTATAAAGAGATGTGCGGCTGGCACTTTTCGTGTTTTGTGTTTTGGTTTTGGTTCTAATTCCACTTTCATGTTTTGGTTTTGCCAAAACCACCCTTTCATGTTTTGGTTTTGGATCTGGATGATTTTTGAAAAAAACATAAAAACAGCTAAAATCACAGAATTTGGGGGTATTTTTGCTCCTACGGTATTAACCTCAATAACATTAATTTCCACTCATCTCCAGTCTATTCTGAACACCTCACAACTCACAATATTGTTTTTAGGCCTAAAAGTTGCACCAAGCTGGCTGTATGATTAAGCTAAGCGACACAAGTGTGCGGCACAAAAACCTGGCCCATCTAGGAGTGGCACTGCAGTTGCAGACAAGATGGCACTATTCAAAAACTAGTCCCAAACAGCACATAATGCAAAGAAGAAAAAGAGGTGCAATTATGTAGCTGGATGGCTACGCTAAGCAATACAAGTGTGCGGCACAAATACCTGGCCCACTGCAGTGGCAGACAGGATGGCAGATTTAAAAAATAGGCCCAAACAGCACATGATGCAAAGAAAAAAAAGAGGTGCAATGAGGTAGCTGGATGACTAAGCTAAGCGACACAAGTGTGAGGCACAAACACCTGGCCCATCTAGGAGTGGCACTGCAGTGGCAGACAGGGTGGCAGATTTAAAAAATAGGCCCCAAACAGCTCGTGATGCAAAGAAGCAAAAGAGGTGCAATGAGGTAGCTAGATGGCCAAGCTAAGCAATACAAGTGTGCGGCACAAACACCTGGCCCATCTAGGAGTGGCACTGCAGTTACAGACAAGATGGCACTTAAAAAAACTAGTTCCCAAACAGCACATGATGCAAAGAAGAAAAAGAGGTGCAAGATGGAATTATCCTTGGGCCCTCCCACCCACCCTTATGTTGTATAAACAGGACATGCACACTTTAATAAACCAATCATTTCAGCAACAGGGTCTGCCACACGACTGTGGCTGAAATGACTGCTTCTTTTTTGGTGGGGGACCAAAAAAACTAATCAATCTCTCCTTGCACAAACTGGCTCAACAGAGGCAAGATGTCGACCTCATCCTCTGATTCCTCACCCCTTTCACTGTGTACATCCTCCTCCTCACAGAGTGTTAATTCGTCCTCACTGGAATCCACCATCACAGGTCCCTGTGTACTTTCGGGAGGCAATTGCTGGTAAAGGTCCTCCCGGAGGAATTTATAATTCATTTAGTGGAAGTAACCTCCTACGCCGATCGCTGACAAGGTTACCGGCTGCACTAAACACTCTTTCGGAGTACACACTGGAGGTGGGGGGGGGGGGGGGGGGGGGTTTAGGCAACTTAGGTAAAATAAAGCCAGTTTGTGCAAGGGCATCCAAATTGCCTCTTTTTCCCGCCAGTATACATACGGACTGTCTGACATGCCTACTTGGATGTTGTCACTCATATAATCCTCCACCATTCTTTCAATGGTGACAGAATCATATGCAGTGACAGTAGACATGTCAGTAATCTTTGGCAGATCCTTCAGTCTGGACCAGATGTCAGCTTTCACTCCTGACTGCCCTGCATAACTGCCAGTGGGTGGGCTAGGAAATATTATCCTTTTCCTTGCAGCCCCAGTGGCGGGAGAAATTGAAGGACAAGCTATTGATGGGTCACGTTCCACTTGAGTTGACAATTTACTAACCAGCAGGTCTTTGCACCTCTGTACACTTGTGTCTGCTGGAAAGAGAGATACAACGTAGGCTTTAAACCTAGGATCGAGTACGGTGGCCAAAATGTAGTGCTCTGATTTCAACAGATTGATCACCCTTGAATCCTGGCAAAGCGATTGAAGGGCTCCATCCACAAGTCCCACATACTTTGCGGAATCGCTCCTCCTCCTTCAATTTATCCAGCAGCTTTTGCAATAGCCTGACGAGGGGAAGGACCTGCCTCAAGCTGGCAGTGTCTAAACTGACTTCACGTGTGGCAAGTTCGAAGGGTTGGAGAACCTTGCACAAGATGGAAATCATTCTCCACTGCGCTTGAGTCAGGTGCATTACCCCTCCTTTGCCTATACCATAGGTGGATGTATAGACTTGAATGGCCTTTTGCTGCTCCTCCATCCTCTTAAGCATATAGAGTGTTGAATTCCACCTCGTTACCGCAATTTTTCGGGTCACCGACAGCATCTCCTGCACACCCCTGTCATTTTTCAAAAAATTCTGCACCACCAAATTAATTGTATGTGCAAAACAGGGAACATGCTGGAATTTGCCCTGATGTAATGCACACAAAATATTGGTGGCATTGCCCGATATCACAAATCCCCAGGAGAGTCCAATTGGGGTAAGCCATTCTGCAATGATGTTCCTCTGTTTCCGTAAGAGGTTGTCAGCTGTGTGTCTCTTACGGAAAGCGGTGATACATAGCGTAGCCTGCCTAGGAACGAGTTGGCGTTTGCGAGATGCTGCTACTGGTGCCGCTACTGTTGTTGCTGCGGGAGGCCATACATCAACCCAGTGGGCTGTCACAGTCATATAGTCCTGAGTCTGCCCTGTTCCACTTGTCCACATGTCCATGGTTAAGTGGACACTGGATACAACTGCATTTTGTAGGACACTGGTGACTCTTTTTCTGACGTCTGTGTACATTCTCGGTATCGCCTGCCTAGAGAAGTGGATCCTAGATGGGATTTGATACCGGGGACACAGTACCTCAAACAATTCTCTAAGTCCCACTGAACTAATGGCGGATACCGGACGCACGTCTAACACCAACATAGCTGTCAAGTCCTCAGTTATCCGCTTTGCAAAAGGATGACTGCTGTCATATTTCATCTTCCTCACAAAGGACTGTTGGACAGTCAATTGCTTACTGGAAGTAGTACAAGTGGTCTTCCGACTTCCCCTCTGGAATGACGATCGACTCCCAGCAGCAACAACAGCAGCGGCAGCAACAGCAGCAGGCGTACCACTCAAGGATCCTCCGGAGGAATCCCGGTTAGTAGAGGACTCCTCAGTCTTGATAGTGACATGGCCTGCAGGACTACGGACGTTCCTGACTGAGGAGGAAGTTGACGTTGAGGGAGCTGGTGGTGGGGATTGCAGGAGCTTGGGTACAGGAGGAAGAAAGGATTTAGGTGTCAGTGGACTGCTTACGCTCTTACCCAAAGTTTCACAACTTGACACTGACTTATGATGAATGCGCTGCAGGTGATGTATAAGAGAGGATGTTCCTAGGTGGTTTACATCCTTACCCCTACTTATTACAGATTTACAGAGGCAACAGATGGCTTGACACCTGTTGTCCGGATTTGTGGAGAAATAATTCCACAACGAAGAGGTTGCTTTTTTGGTTGTTTGCCAAGGCATCACAATGGGTTTCTTCATCCACGGACAACAGGTGTCTCCCCCGGTGCCTGACTTAAACAAACCACATCACCATCAGAATCCTCATCGTCAACTTCCTCCTCAGCGCCAGCAACACCCATATCCTCATCCTGGTGTACTTCAACAGTGACATCTTCAATTTCAATATCAGGAACTGGACTGTGGGTGCTCCTTCCAGCACTTGCAGGGGGCGTGCAAATGGTGGAAGGAGCCATCTCTTCCCGTCCAGTGTTGGGAAGGTCAAGCATCGCAACCACCGACACACTTGGACTCTCCTTGGGGATTTGTGATACCATCTCAGAACGCACAGTTCTTTTCTGTGCTTTTTCCAGCTTAACTCTTTTAATTTTTCTAGCAGGAGGAGGAGGGCTTCCATCGTCATGTGAAGCTGAACCACTAGCCATGAACATAGGCCAGTGCCTCAGCCAATCCTTGCCACTCCGTGTCGTAAATGGCATATTGGCAAGTTTACGTTTCTCCTCAGACCATTTAAATTTATTTTTCTGGGTCTTTTTACTGAACTTTGACTTTTTGGATTTTACATGCCCTCTACTATCACATTGGGCATCGGCCTTGGTAGACGACGTTGATGGCATTTCATTGTCTATGTCATGGCTAGTGGCAGCAGCTTCAGCACTAGGAGGAAGTGGTTCTTGATCTTTCCCTATTTTATCATTCAAATTTTTGTTCTCCATTATTTTTTTGGAGTTACAGTATATAAGACAATATGCGGCACAAGAATGACTGGAATGACTGATGGCCAGGATACTACCACAGGTCTGATGCAGCAAAACACAACAACACTGTAAGGGACTTGTTGTCATTGTTATTAATATTATACGGCAGCAGTGGACATATAGCAGCAGCGTATACCACTGTGACTGCCTGGTCACTGGAATGACTGATGGCCAGGACACTACCGCTGGTCTGATGCAGCACAACACAACAACACTGTAAGGGACTTGTTGTTGTTGTTGTTATTATTATTATTATACGGAAGCAGTGGACATATAGTAGCAGCGTATACCACTGTGACTGCCTGGTCACTGGAATGACTGATGGCCAGGACACTAACACTGGTCTGATGAAGGACAGCACAGCACCACTGTAAGGGACTTATACAGTTACACTGGATATATGGCAGCAGAGGACACCACCACTGTGACTGGTCACTGGACTGATGCACAAGAGATAATCTGACAGCGGGATGATGACGTTTTGCCTCGTTCGGGTTTCCAAGTCAGGCGGGAAAACCCGAGCCTGACTCGGAACCGGGCTCAGAGTGTTAAGTCCGGTAGGGTTCGGTTCTCTGAGAACCGAACCCACTCATCTCTAGTATAAATCCAGTCCAGTGATACTGCTGTATAAGTCATGGGGTACTGCCATATAAGTTCAGTCCAGTGTTCTGTCTTGTGCTGCATCAGTCCAGTGGTGGTGCCTTGTGCTGTTTATTATTTAATCTAAATAAAAGGGTTATATACATTATATTATTATTCAAATCATTTTTACAGGGTTTGCCATGTGTGGTGTAGGGTTACACTCGCCTGTGCTGCATATTATTATAATAGCTCCAAATAAAAGGGTTATTATTATCCAAATTAATTTCACAGGCTTTGCCGTGTGTGTGTGGTTTAGGGGTATGCTCTCCTGTGCCACCAATATTGTACGTGTATTACATCTGGGCAAATTCCAGCACGTCCCATGTTGTTTGTGCCGCACACGTTTAGCTTAGTCATACAGCAACCTTGGTGCACCTCTTTTTCATCTTTGCATCATGTGCTGTTTGGGGCCTATTTTTTAAATCTGCCATCCTGTCTGCCACTGCAGTGCCACTCCTAGATGGGCCAGGTGTTTGTGCCGCACACTTGTATCGTTTAGCTTAGTCATACAGCCACCTCGGTGCAAACTTTTGGCCTAAAAGCAATATTGTGAGGTGTTCAGAATAGACTGGAAATGAGTGGAAATGAATGTTATTGAAGTTAATAATAACATAGGATCAAAATTACCACAAAATCTGTGATTTTAGTTGTTTTTATGTTTTTTTCAAAAATCATCCAGATCCAAAATCAAAACACGAAAGGGTGGTTTTAGCAAAACCAATCCAGATCCAAAACACAAGTGGGGATCCAGAACCAAAACCAAAACACGAAAAATACCTGCGGCACATCTCTACTCTAAACCTAAGAGATTCAGGCTAATTTTAAATAGTATCTGAATCCGCATTACTCTATTCTAGAGTTCATTATTTCTAAGTTAGCACCATAGTGCTATTATATGTATACTAATATACTGTAAATGCCAAATTGTTTCCTTAAAAATATTTAAAATGCCCGCTCTAATATATATTGTAAACGCCTGCACCTCTTATTACCATGTGCCATGAATGTGCGCTATTCATAGCAAAACACTGCATCCCATAAGAGAAAACAATACACCCACACATTATCTGAGTTCCAAAGCTCATTGATGTATATATTTGTTATTAAAAGGATATATTACAATTTACAGTATACACATAATTACATGATTACAATTTATACAGTAAGCAGTTAATACATACAGTTACAGTTACAGGCCAGCATACAATACCATTATCTTTCTCATATAAATTCGTCTCTCCATATCACTCTCTCTCTCTCTCTCTAAAATCATGCAGGCACTCCATCATCGTCTGGGACAAAAACAGCAACTGCCTCCTGTGTGATCAGCAATGTGTTATCTAGTTTTTTTGGGGGGAGGGGACTTTCTCATTCATGATGAGTCACTAGTCTATTTGTATATGCTCCACAGGTTCAGCCTTGAAGACATCCAAAGGGGCTGGCCTGAGTTTCCTGTCCATTGTACTAATAAGAGTGATTTTTAGCTTTCATACATTTAATCATAACTATTTGTTGCAATGTCCTACAACTTAATAACAAGTATCAAATAAATCTACACATTAATCTGCTTGCTTCAATACCAAATATGACAGGTGTATCTGGCTTCGTTCAAATAATACACATACATGACATTACTTCATTATATAATTCTAAATCATCATGAGGTCTGGCGCTTGATATTATTATAATTATGTACTGCATGAAATAAGTGTCGAATCCATCTCTGTGGCATGTCCGTGTAAATGCGTGTCTTACCATATATTGCAGTGCTTGCTGCGCGTATTTGCAAGTATAGCGACTTATATGTGTGTAGAGTTTGTATGTTCTTTCTTTGTAATATTTTTGACTTCGACAGTCCACCCTTTGGCAGAAACAATAACTGCCATCAATTATTAACATAAGAAAAAAAAAATATTTCATACAATAATCGGTGACCTAGACACAAGTATGTATTCATTTCGCAAATCAGACACTTGACTATATTTGGGGAAGACAGGGAGGAGGACGAGACATCCTCTATATGCACTCAGCGGTGACGGGACCACTGGTTGGGTGTGGGACAACATTCAACTTATAGAGTATGCTGGGACAGTGCTTTGGCCTATAATGTCTGATTTGCGACGATCATTTCACACATACATGTACCTACGTCTTTGTACACTGATGTTTGGATTCGATTGAGGTTCTACTGGGTAGATGAAGAAGGCACAAACAAATCATGAAAGTGACATATAAAATTTTCATGATCTACATATTCCTATCATTTTCTGAACATTGTTTCCATTTCTGGAACGTATGCTAGGTCTGTTTAATAATTGAACAAGGGTTATAAGTAGTGTCCTTCCTAAGTAACATAAACCTTCGGAGTTCGGGGAGAGCCACTCATAAACCTTTCTTCCACATATATTAATGAGCACTTTATCTGCAGTGTGTGAATAGCCATTGTCTGATTGTTCCTGATTACCTCTGAACTCCATAACTACTAGACCTTTGATTTTTCTCTGACTTTAACAAACTGATCGGCTAATCCTGGGATCCTTTAAGGAAATCACTCCTTCCTCAAGAACCAGTTCCAGTCCCACACTCGACTCCTCATAAAAAAACCTTGCAAAAATAGAATATCCCGAAAAAAAATGTTTGTCAGCGGGAAAGAGAGAAAAGAGAAATAGAAGAAAACAACTCTTGTTCATAACAAATCAGTTACAATGACTGGTCTTACTGCAATCCTTTAGTACGCTCAGGTAGTGTTCAACAGTGCCGCCTCTCAGTCTTCACGGAACAGAGTCTCTGGTGATACTTTTGCGATCTCACTCCATTTACGAGTTCCTTCCGGACTACCGACTTTCCTGCAATGGTAATCGTGGACCCAAGTCTCTCTCTCGGCTACTTTCACTGGGATAGTGCTGTCAACAAAACTTGGTATGGTCCTTCCCACCTGTCTATTAGGCAACCTGAGCGTAAGAACAATCACACAGTCTCTTGGTTCACAGTCAAGACAGTTAGTATTTGGCATACCAGCAATCAACAGTTTCAAGTTCTTTTGTCAAGTTCTCAAATGATGGCTTATCTCAATAAGGTACTGTACTGTCACCTCATTGGTGTATTTCTGATCATTGTGCGGATCAATCATGACATGAGGTTGTCTTCCAAAAACAACCAAAAAGACACAAATACCAAAACAAAAACAAATTTCGAAGAGGGTGATTCGTTGAGTGAAGATCTGGGAGTTGTTCCGATGCTACATAATACTAGTGGCAGTATCTATGATCACAATAGTACAATTTGAAGCTTTGCTCCTACTTCTAGGGGTACCATTATCTACACACAAATTTCTGCGCAATTTTTCTTTGCGGTAAACACAGCAGCATCCGTTGCGGCAGGAAATGTCTCTACCCAGTTTGGGAAAACATTAGTGCACACCAATACATAGCAATAATTCCTAAAGGGTGTTAACTGTACAAAGTCGATTTGTATTTCCTGAAAAGATCCGTCTGCAGGAGGGATATGGGATGGCTCCATTGGTATTGCTTTACCAATATTCTTCCTCAAGCAAGCAAGACAGGTCATTGCTCTCTTACCTGCATGAGAATAGAATCCTGGCGCACACCAGTAGGCTCTCATCAGCCTGCACATACCCTCTTTGCCTAGATGAATCAGACCGTGTGCCACCTCAGCTAGACTTGGAAGGTATGCTCTGGGGGCTACTGGCTTACCGTGTCCACCTGTCCACAGTCCTGAGGACTCCTGGCCATACCCCTTTGTCCTCCAGACTGTCGTTTCCTGTAGGGAACACAAATTTTTCATTTTAATTTACTATCGTGTGTTTGCAATGTAGAGTACCATAAGCATAACTAAAAAAAAAAAAAACATCTCTAGAGGAGAGAAAGAAGAAGAAAATGAAAAAGAAAATGTCAGGTTTGCCATTCACCAACAGGCATATCAGTGTCTATACAAAATTTTCCTTCACCAGTATTCCCATTCTCTACCCTTTATGCATGACAAGGCACACTGCAGTAATACTGGTGTTGAGATATACTGGGTTTGGGTAGAACTCTGAAGGACCTAGGCATGTGGAGTTTGAACTGTAATTGGGTCCATGTATTGTACCACCCTGTGTGAACGCAAAAGATGAAGAGGAAATTGTAGAGAAACAGAATAGAGGTTGGTGACAGATGAGTTTGTAGAGGTGAAGATTCTATAAAAATTTGACAACTGGATTGGGCACTACGGGGAAGTGATTCTCTACTTGGTCTACTCCCCTTAAAAAAAAATTCTGTGTTTATCGTATCGCTATTGGGACTATCCCAGCCATCAATCCAGTGTCCTGTCCATCCTAAGTTCATAGGGAACCCGGTATCTGTGAGATAATTTCCTCTACCTGTGATGGACATGCATCTAGAACAGTAGAATGCGACATTAGTCTTCGTGGGTGTCTTACATACTTTGTACTTCCTGAACGGGAGCACAGTATATGTATATCATCTCTATCAAAATTAAGTTAATCAGGGGCCATTTCTGCTAGGAAAAAGAAGCAAAAGTTTAGAGGCCCCATCTTAACCCCAGCAAGTTTTGTCAAAGGGTAATGTTGCATTTATTTTGTTCTTCCCATTAGCCAAATCTGTGTTTTCTATATGGCTTATGATTCCTTTCTATATGTCCCTTGGTCCCGTCTATGTGTTTAATAATGTGGCTTGTGTTTTCTGTCTAGGGGGTCTATATTGACTATGTGTCCTACTGCTCCTACAATCTCTGGCAAAATGCCCTTCCTTCCTACAAGTGTAACATATTATTGACCATTAGGGATCTGGGGTTTGGACTGATGGGTCTTTCCTGTATGTGCCAGTATACTTACCGTCCTCAACCTCTCCACCTGTTGTTCTCTGCGCCTAGCACTATTCTTGGGATGTTCAATAGCACACTATCTAAGATTAGCTACTGTGACCCCTTTCCAATTTTGCAAAGAAGTCTGCACCCTGACACTCAATGCCTTATTGAGCCCGTCCATTTGCACAGAGATAGCCACCTGCCATTTGCCAAATTAGTGTTTACCAGTGGTCTTATCCAGATAGAGAGTTTTCTATTACTGCAAAAGACAAAAAAAAAAAGTTTAACAAGCTTCTAGGTCATGCAAAGTATTCATTCAATCCTTCTCATCCCGTATTAAGGGTCTGTACATGGTCCAACAAACATTTCCGAGCTCATCTTGACTAGGGGCATTACTAGGAATGAATACTTCTTATATGGTAACTGAAAGAAATACCCGGGGGTTACCTTGTCTTTGTCAGCTTTCCTACTGGCAAATACTAATGTGCGGACAGGTTTTTCTCCATTTCTGACGTTACTTTCTTGATTTTTTTGTTTTGTTTTATTTTTGGGTTTTACTATATATGTACACAAATGATACCATACTTACCTGTTCCACTGGTCTGAGCCACTTCCCCCGCAGGCTACTGCTCTTCTTTAACCGGTTGGATACTCCTCTGGTGCATGAGAAATGGCTGAAAACAATCAGGTCACCTTCTCCTCCTAAATAAAACTTCAACATTCATTAGTACATTTATAGGTTACAGTCATATTTTTCATATTTTTATTATTTTCTATAATTTGTATGCTGGCCGTAACTGCTTCCACTTCTACATAAGGCAGTGTACTTGCATTCTCTTTTTTTCTTCCAACTTGTTTATTGTTGCTACAAGTTCAAACAGTTCTTATATTTCCATTCTTGTCTTATATGACTTTGGTTAGACATACCACCTGCAATACCTTAGGATCAAACTCACCAACCCCTCTTGCTGCCACAGGTTTAAACACTTTGTATGTCTGACCCTTTGTTTTCTGGAATTTATCAGACATATTTTACTGCTTACATTCTGCAGTACCTCTGGTTCAAAGCTGCCCGCCTTAGGGAATGGTACCCTATCTTTGTCAGTCATACGTACCCATTGTCACAATAAACTTCAGCATGTGGACCATATTTCCCACACATAATAAACCTCGCTGACCCCTTGGGCCACGGCTCTTCAGCCTGAACCCTGGCTAAACGTCCCTTAGTTGAGCAACTGGCTCCCATAATTGTGGGCCTTTTCCCACAAACCCCAAAATACTCAATATAAGGTGACAGTGAAAGTTCTCCGAGCGCTTTCACCCACTCTCGCCCACGTTGGCCAGTACTACCATACATTGTTGATAGCGAAGGCAATGTACCCAACTTAGGGCCCCTATTGACCTATATTTACTGGAAGTTTTTAGGAATAACTTACCCTTTCCGGTAAAGTATCTGTCGTTGGAGATTTTTCTGAGAGAGACCAGCGAAAAACTCCCTATGCACTTTTTATACACAAATCACGCTTGCGTATGCTGTATACAGCGCTAATGATACCGCGATTTTACGCAAAAGCTCGTAAAAGGGGTATCAAGTTGCGCTATATATCGCACCCACAAACGCGCGGTCCAATCGCACAGCGTATAGGTACTTGTTACCTATCCACCGTACAACCACTGGAATCGAATCACAAGCTGCGAAACCTCAGCCGGAGCATATTAAAAAAACTACATGGGTCACACAGTTCACAATTCACAATTCCCTACCATGCTCCTGTGTAAGTCTCTTCACGACTTACGTATTCCAAATCCTATACTAAAGTGAGTCAGCCACCTCACGCCACCAAGCCTCCACTCACTTGATGTACCGAACGACGGGATCCCGAATTCCGGGGTTCGAATCCACTCACTCCTACGTTCGCTCACTCAAATACACTTTGTTTTTCTGTACAGAAAATTTTAATTCATTCAGATTGGCAGCTTTACCCCCCAGAGGCAATACAGTTTAAACAAAAGTTTTATACTAATCTGCTTTAGAAACCGGGTAGTTTTGTGCTATTGTAGCCTGGCTACTGTCCCACCTTTGAACTAAACGACACTATTGTGTAATTTGTATTTAGCGCCCGCACTCTTACGCACTTTGCGTAAACACGCGACCGTGCATGTCTCTTTCGCTGCGTGCGCAGTCCTGTACTTTGTCCGAGACACGTGTACAAAACCCTGCGTACGCAATAAAACAAATCACACAGCTCTATAAATGTGAACAATACTAATTACTATTGCCCACTAGACACAACTTGTTCTGTATAAACTTTTATGCAGACCTGCATTTGTGTCTTTACACTTCCTTCCTTAAAATACTGTTATTTCAAATTTACCTATATAGCAACAAATGTATCCGATTTCACACAGATCTATAATGAATGCAATAATCTATCATTTAAATGATATGATTCAGATTGGATAGCTATCTTGCAGAACATACACTGATATAAATATACACATAATTATAATAATATTATATATATGTATCATTCACTAGCCTTCTATGTGATTCATTTACCCATTCAGTGCTTCTAATTTGCATATCAAAGCTATTTGCTTTTCACTGCTAAGAAAAAGCAGTTACACAGGTTCATTTGCATTTCAATGGCTATCCTATAGCAAACAGAGAGTTAACTAAATCCTGGGAAAGAAGAAGAAAAAAAAAAGTATTTTTTTTTCTTTTCTTTTTTTTGTGTGCAATTTCTTACACCAAGCCAAGCATTTATCTCACCATTTACTCTCACTAGGCCCAATTGAAACTATTTGTAATTGACTATGTCATGGGTTAAATAAATACATTGGTAACTCATAAATGGTGCTTGATGTGACCAAGGAAACTGATTGTTCCGAGCAGACTGAAAATCAGCTATTTAGAAAATGACCTTCCTAAAATGGCCACTGCTCCTCCCCCTTCCACATCCATGAGGTTTACACAAAATGGTAGTCAGGCCATGTGGTTAGTCCAAAATGGAGGACAGATCATGCGGCTTCCTTTGTCACAAAGAAATCACACATTATACAAGCACCAGAAGTTATTTTAGGCCTGAGTTAAAAAACTATATCAAGGCTATGCAGCAACTTTTAAATGTACTTTTAAACCTACTTAACGGATAAACAATCCAATCTGAATCAAACACAATATGACTTATTTGAACTTTGTTTTGCAACAATAAAAATACATTTTAGCATTTTAAATATTATGAGAAACGCATTGTCCCTTGAAATTTCATATCATTGGCTTACTGATATCACAACAATACACACGGATATGATTTTCTCAGCTTTACGATGCGTCCACCGCAAGCTGATCGACCACAGCGTCGCGTTTATATGTACAGTGCATCATTAAGACCATGATATCGCGGACCAGCCCCCATCTGTAAATGCCAAATTGTTTCCTTAAAAATATTTAAAATGTCCGCTCTAATATATATTGTAAACGCCTGCAACTCTTATTACCATGTGCCATGAATGTGCACTATACATAGCAAAACACTGCATCCCATAAGAGAAAACAATACACCCACACATTATCTGAGTTCCAAAGCTCATTGATGTATATATTTATTAAAAGGATATGGATTCAATATATTACAATGTACAGTATACACATAATGACATGATTACAATTTATACAGTAAGCAGTTAATACATACAGTTACAGTTACAGGCCAGCATACAATACCATTATCTTTCTCAAATAAATTTGTCTCTCCATATCACTCTCTCTCTCTCTCTCTCTGTAAAATCATGCAGGCACTCCATCATCGTCTGGGACAAAAACAGCAACTGCCTCCTGTGTGATCAGCAATGTGTTATCTTTTTTTGGGGGGAGGGGACTTTCTCATTCATGATGAGTCACTAGTCTATTTGTATATGCTCCAGCCTTGAAGATATCCAAAGGGGCTGCCCTGAGTTTCCTGTCCATTGTACTAATAAGAGTGATTTTTAGCTTTCATACTTTTAATCATAACTATTTGTTGCAATGTCCTACAACTTAATAACAAGTATCAAATGAATCTACACATTAATCTGCTTGCTTTAATACCAAATATGACAGGTGTATCTGGCTTCGTTCAAATAATACACATACATGACATTACTTCATTATATAATTTTAAATCATCATGATGTCTGGCGCTTGATATTATTATAATTATGTACTGCATGAAATAAGTGTCGAATCCATCTCTGTGGCATGTCCGTGTAAATGCGTGTGTTACCATATATTGAGGTGCTCACTGCGTGTATTTGCAAGTATAGCGACTTATATGTGTGTAGAGTTTGTATGTTCTTTCTATGTAATATTTTTGACTTCGACAATACATAAAGAAGTGTTCCCAATAAAATGTGGAAGTTTTCCTGATCTGTTCCGCATCCTCAGTTTGTTAGTGTGAGCAGCCTCTGTGGTGTATTCATGTGAACCAAGAGGAAGCCAGAAGCGATTTATTGCTGCTCCCTATGGCAGATAATTCTCCATTGGTTAGTGGCACGTGGGTCTATTATTTGAAGACCTCAGGGACAGGGACCTGCCCATAATCCAGTACATTAAACATGCAGAACAGATGTGCTTGAGAGCATCACAAAAAAAAACCATATAGTTGGTCTTAAAGTTTAAAGAACACCTGTCTCCTACACTCATTTACAATGTGCACTTACTGTATGTCACCTTTATACAGGGTCGGACTGGTCCACAGGGGAACAGGGGAAGCCATCGGTGGGCCCTCCTCCTCTAGGGATCAGGTTTCAGACTTTATCCTAGTGCACTTGAATTATGCATTATACTGATATTACATTATACTTCAAATAATACGGTTTATTATATATTTACAAGGGGAACAGAACATGTACTCTGTAATTGTTAGCCAAACGTCTGTGGTGGCTGGCCACTCCCCAGTGGAGCCTGGCCACACCTTTAAGCATGGGCCTCTACAACAGCCCTTCATGCCCCAGTCCGACACTGCTTTTATATATATCCCTTATCCAAAATGCTTGGGACCAGAAGAATTTTGGATATCGGATTTTTCCGTATTTTGGAATAATTGCATACCATAATGAGATATCATGGCGATGGGACCTAAGCCTGAGCACAGAATCCATTTGTGTTCAATATACACCTTATACACACAGCCTGAAGGTAATTTTAATCAATATTTTTAATAATTTTGTGCATTGAACAAAGTGTGTGTACATTTACACAATTCATTTATGTTTCATATACACCTAATACACACAGCCTGGAGGTCATTTAATACAATATTTTGAATAACTTTGTGTATTAAACAAAGTTTGTGTACATTGAGACATCAGAAAACAAAGGTTTCACTATCTCACTCTCACTCAAAAAAATCCGTATTTCGGAATATTACGTATTTCGGAATATTTGGATAAGGGATACTCAACCTGTATATGTGTGTGTGTGTGTGTGTGTGTGTGTGTGTGTGTGTGTGTGTGTGTGTGTGTATATATATATATATATATATATATATATCTGTGTGGAAATGCACTTCTCTATATAGTTTGGGAAGTACTTACGGTACATTGCAAAGCTGTGTGCAGATAAGACTCATGCAGTGTCTAGAAATTCTGACTTACTTTATACTTAGCTGAGTCTAGGGCCAGATAGAGGACACACTGGCTAGTAAAGTAGCCGTATAGCATCAAAGCTGTCCTGATGTTCCATAATGTGTTTCTGTATAGATGGATATACTGTAGACCAACAGTTTATGTTTTTCAGGTCACCTGTGGATCTTTGAAATGTGATAGTTGGTCATACACCTGTGCCCAGATAGGTGACATGAAAAACATGAACTCTGTGGGGTCCTGAAGACCGAATTTGAGATCCACTGCTATAGATGATCAGTTTCTGTATGAATTCCATTCCCTGTATTACACCACAGGAATCGTACCAGGGCATTATTCTGTATGCACAATACTTTATATTTTATGTTGCTTTACTAGGAAGCTTATACTGACACCAACTCAGTGTTTCAGCATTTGCTAGTTTAGGCTGCCGAGTTACCTCTGGTGTGATTGCTTTTACCTAGCTCTATTGTACCATGGTAGCGTCTAGTTACTCTTCGTGGAGAGCACCTTTCCCATAAGCCCCTGGGTCCATGTCACCAACTATTTGGAATAGTAACCTGTGGTGAGCAAAGCGGTGCGGAGTAAGACACCGAGCCCGAAGCGTGGTGAGCGAAGCGAGCCCGCGAGGGCCCAATGGTACATAGATAACACAAAATAACCTCAAACAAACGGTGAATGGATAAAACATTAAGGTGCTGTAAGGGTGGAAGTTCTCATCTGCTCTCTCGTGCTGTCACTTCCTGGTCCTTATCTCAAAGGGAACATAGACACAACCACTGTATCATGTGACAGTTGTGTCCACTCTCCATTTTGTGCTGTGTGACAGCCTCCATTTTGTGCTGTGTGCATGAGCTGCATACAGGCTCTGTGCAGTTTCCTCAGCTATAAACTATCATATCTCTTCACCCACCTATTACTATTTCCATTTATTTACCCTATGTCACAGTGAGCTCCTGTGCAGCACCTGGCATATATATCCTAGGTAACAAAGTAGTCTATTTACTAAGCCTTAGATGGAGTTAAAGCATACTTGCCGACATTCTGGCTGCTCTCTGCAGGAGAGAGCAGGCAGGTCGGCTCAGCAAGGGGACAGGGGAGGGCTGTGACGTGGGGAGGAGGTGGACCGGAGGCGGGATGGGGGTGGAGCAGGGGCGGGATGGGGGCGGAGTGTCGGCAGCACATCCTTTAAGCCACGCCCCACTCTGTAATGCCGCGATCCCCGGCCTTACACTGCAGGGGGCGTGGCTATGATGACGCGATTCAGCAAGAATCGCGTCATCAACTGCCCGGACCGCCCACTTTACACACTAAGTGGGCGGACGGGCAGGGGGACCCCTGATTCCGGGAGACTTGCCTGCTCTTCCGGGGGGGCGGGTGGGTCACCCGGTTTTCGGGAGCCTCCCGGACATTCCGGGAGAGTAGGCAAGTATGAGTTAAAGTTGATGGAGATAAAGTACCAGCCAATCAGCTCCTAAATGTCATTTTTCAAACCCAGCCTGTGACATGGTAGTTAGGAGCTGATTGGCTGATACTTTATCTCTTGCACTTTATCTGCATTCAAGGCTTAGTAAATAGACCACTAAGACTGTGCTATACAGAGTTGAAAAGTTCTGGAGATCTCACTGTATGTGCTGCTAATGGAGAACCTTGTGTTCCGCTGTCTGAATAACTCTGCTTTCTCTTCCAGGTCTTCTCAGTCTGTGGATGGATCTGACCAGTGGAATGGTCAATATTCAGCTGATCCCTCAGTATCCAGTGATTGGGGAATCTGTCACCCTGGGTGTTACTGGGGTCACTGGAAGGGTTGCGTCTATCATATGGCATAAAGGACCAAACACAAATAAGGAGTATCTAATCCTCACATATCTTCCTAATGATCCTTCCCCACTACTTCCTGGACCTCTATACGTCTCTCGGGCCAGACCTTTCCCTGATGGCTCATTACTGATCACAGATCTGCATATAACAGATACTGATAATTACATAGTGAAGGTACAGACAGAGAAAACACAAGAACAAGCCTCTGTGACCCTGACTGTCTATGGTGAGTAACATGTTATCACTGCCCCAGGCAGCCGTGTGATGTATAATGAGCTGTGTCTCCTCTGTGTGTGGCCCGGGACAGTGGTAGCTCCAGCTCTGACCGGTTACTCACTATCCCAGCAGCTCCTCATTCAGTAATGAACTGGCTCTGTCTATTGGTGCCCATACATATGTGCGATTGTTCGCGCTGCGATATCGCGCTGCAATTTCCCTTAAAGCTCCTCTGCGATAAATTGCATCTGAAGTGCTTTTTTTGGCATTCGATGTGCATACGATCATGCGATAAATCGCATGCCCCTTGCAACCCGAAATCGGGTGATCGAAACCTTGTTTGGCAGAGAGCAGAACAGCGTTCGTCCTCCTTCTTCCAGCATAAACTTCAGCACAAGGGGTGGAGGGGAGTGTCCAGAAAATGAGTTCAAAACAGCACAGATTGCACATCGTAGTGCGATAAATCACATGTGCTTAAAAACCACGTGCGATCGCACATGCGATAAATATTAAGTGCAGCACATAATATCTTGAGATGCGAGTTTCGACCAGCGTGCCCGCGCATCGCGTCAGGGGACACATGCGATTGGGGTGTGATTCATGCAATTTGTTGCTGTGATTTATTGCAATCACACAATTGTACCCGGTATCTCACAACTGTATGGCCTTACTATCTCCCGTCAGCCCTTGTTACCAGGCTGGAAACCATAGGGTGGGACCAGCAATGAGAAGAGATGATGCAGCACTGTAATCAGGTAGGATGAGCTAATGGAGAAGATCACAGAGGGGGATGGGACATGCTGGTCTCCCTGACTGCTGGGAGCAGGCATGTGATTGTACATGAGCCGTGTCCATGTACCATTAGATCCAGTGTTAACAAGGAGCTGTACTTATAGACAGTGGCGTCAGAACGTTTTTAGGTTGGGGGGGGCAAGATATAATCTGAGTTTGGCGCCCCTAGCTTCCCAGCACACCGTGACAGTGGGTGACCTGATAGGCATATGTGTCAGTGCATCATTATGATTATTAGCATTACCAGTAACATGGTAAGCACGGGATCCGGTGAGGATATTGGTGGTCGAAATACCTACACCAGAATCCCAATACTGCTCGGAATGCTGGCGTTGGCATCCCAAATAGGCTTACAATCCCGGCTCCGGAATATCGACCACTGGGATCCTGGATGTCTGTGTGCAGGGCCACCGGAGAGGTAAGCCATGGAAGGTGGGGGTGGGGGGTTGGAGGTTAGGTTTAGGCTGCGAGGTTTAGTGATAGGCTGCGGCCAGGGAGGGTTAGATTTAGGCTGCAGGAAGGGGGGGTTAGAGTTATGTACCCCCGGTGACGGTTAGGCTGCGGGGAGGGTAGGTTTAGTCTGCGGCAATGGGGGGATTAGAATGGGGGGATAAGGGTTAGGCACCCCCGGGGAGGGATAGGCTGGGGTGTGAGGAGGGTTGGGCTGCAGAGAGGGGGGGTTAGGTTTAGGCACCACCGGGGAAGGTTAGAGATAAGCTGCAGGGGGGATTGGGGTGATGTTTTGTCATCCTGATCTGCCCTAACCAGAGCCCTGGGTATAAAGCCTGCACCTTACTCTATGCATTAAGATGAGCCTGGTGTGCTGGTATGGTCCTCCCACTGCAAGCTAGGAGGGTGTCTAGGTGTGCCAGGGTCTACAGGTGTTGGGTATGGGATCCCGGCAGTGAGAATGCTGATGCCGGGATCCCGGCCGCCAGAATGCCGGCAGGGGGGGGGCGAGCCCAACAAAGCCCATTGCGGGCTCACTGCACTCGCCACGCTGTGGGCTTGGTGGTTTGCTGCGCTTGCCACAGTTCTATTCCCACTCTATGGATGTCATAGACACCCACGAGTGGGAATAGCCCCTGTTAGCCGGCATTCTGGCTGTTGGTATTGTCAGCAGTCAGGATCCCGGCATCGGCATTCTGACCGTAGGGATTCCGACCGCCAGAAAAGTGCATTAAGCCCACTTCACCACCACTTTCATGAAATCAGTAATCTTAATTTATGTATTAAACATGGATTAATCATGAGCATCAACCAGCACATTCCCTGTAGGTCTTAGTTACAGTGGGCAAAGTTCACTTACTAAGCCAAACTGGATGGCATCAATTTTGTTATCTGAAAATCTTTGTGTGCCCATCCACAAAGCTAGGAACACCCCTAAATGTGTACACCTTCATCTCATGTTTCCTATAATAAGGCCTACTCCATCCTTACAAAGAAGCATCCTCAGGGGTGCCAAGAGGGTGGGTTAGGGTTGTTACTAATTATTTGGGATTGAGCTTGTCTGGGGAGCCCAGCAGGGGCCTGAGCCAGCCATACAGGAAGTGTAATATCCTCCTCCTTGGCATGTGCCGCCTCTTCATTTGCTATTCTTGCATGTTTTAATGAGTGGGCAGCGGTCCTGAGCACCCTCCCCCCACTCAATTCCTCCTCAGGCAGTGCAAATTTCTGCAACTGCCAGTATCTTTCTCCACGGAACCACGTGTGATGGAACTGTAGGTGCACATTAAACTAAATAATACGGTGTGCTAAGTTGCCAGTGCTGTGCTGCCCAGGATCCGGTGGGCAAATCAGGTCCACTTTATCTGACACCCACCCGATACTGGGGCAGAGGAGCGGCGGACAGCTAGGTGAAATAACGCTGACGCACCTGTGTGAGCTGCCTCCATCCTGGAGGAACATAAATGCGTGGCCCGGGTTTCTCAAGTCAGTCAGGCCGGGAGGGGGAGCATCCTGTGCTGCTGGGCCATCAGATCCAAGTGAACCACTTCCAGCTTCACTGTGGTCTGCTGCACGGGCCGCGGCAGTGACTGAGCTGCTGGTCCTCCTCCTTCTGTAACACAGCACCGGCATCACCCCAATGCCGGCGCTGTGTTACAGAAAGAGGAGGACCCGCAGCTCAGTCACTGCTCTCCGGCCGCGGCTCCGTGTCACAGCAGCACACAGAGCACAGCTCACAGCCTGGAGCAGCGCAGCCTGTGTGTGATGCGCCGCATGTAGCGGAGGAGGAGCAGGAAGAGGCAGGGCTGTAGTGTAGTCTGCTAGTACACAGGCGCGTCAGCTGTATTTCACCTAGCTGACCGCCGCTCCTCTGCCCCAGTATCGGCGCCTCTCTCATGTTTGGGGGGAGCGAGCTGCCCCCTTGCCCCCCCACGTCCCCCCATTCCGACACCCCTTCTTATAGATGTTACAGAAGCTGAGATACTAAGGCTGGGTATACACTTGCCGATGTGCACCCGATATTGGTTCCGAACCGGCAGATGGGACGATATCTCGTATACATCGTCAAGTGTGTATACCCTATATCGTTAACGATGCGTGCTCCCGCAGGTTATTAATGAGGTACAATATCTTTAGATTTCAACTTGAAATCTAAAGATATTGCATGAGACGGCATGCACCTGGATGTGGGTGCATGCCATCACCGACGAAACACAAACGATATCGTTCAGTGTGTATGAACGATATCGTTTGCGGGGGGATCTTGCGCAATGTCACTGACATCAGCAAGTGTTTACCCAGCCTTAGAAGATGAAAGAGACCAGACCATGTCCTGTTTTCAGCATTATATACCAAAAATATAAACATTCATCTTATGACATTTCTATCTTCTTAGGCTAAACATAACTACAGTGCATTATACTTTTGTGACCACATGTTAAAGAATTTATCTATTAAAGGGCATATTTATTAAACTAGTTTGTGTGAAATCACTGAGCACAGAAATTTTCGGGGGAATACCTGCAAGAATTAAGCAACCCGGGGATATAAGAAGTGGGTTTCTTTTAGTGATGAGCGGGTTTGGTTCCTCGGGATCCGAACCCGCCCGAACTTCACCCTTTTTTTCACGGGTCAGAGCAGACTCGGATCCTCCCGCCTTGCTCGGTTAACCCGAGTGTGCCCGAACGTCATCATCCTGCGGTCGGATTCTCGCGAGATTCGTTTTCTATATAAGGAGCCGCGCGTCGCCGCCATTTTTCACTCGTGCATTGGAGATGATCGTGAGAGGACGTGGCTGGCGTCCTCTCAGTTTCTATGTTCAGTGTGCTGCAAATATCTGTGCTCAGTGTGCTGCAAATATCTGTGCTCAGTGTGCTGCAAATATATGTGCTCGGAGTGCTGCAAATATCTACGTTCTCTGCCTGAAAAACGCTCCATATCTGTGCTCAGTGTGCTGCAAATATCTGTGCTCAGTGTGCTTTATTGTGGGGACTGGGGACCAGCAGTATTATATAGTAGGAGGACAGTGCAGAGCTTTGCTGACCAGTGACCACCAGTATTATACGTTCTCTGCCTGAAAAATGCTCCATATCTGTGCTGCATTATAGTATATAGTAGGACAGTGCATAATTTTGCTGACCACCAGTATATAATATATAGCAGTACGGTACAGTAGGCCACTGCTCTACCTACCTCTGTGTCGTCAAGTATACTATCCCATCCATACCTGTGGTGCATTTAAGTTTTGCGCAGTATATATATAGTAGGAGGACAGTGCATAATTTTGCTGACCACCAGTATATAATATATAGCAGTACGGTACAGTAGGCCACTGCTCTACCTACCTCTGTGTCGTCAAGTATACTATCCATCCATACCTGTGGTGCATTTAAGTTTTGCACAGTATATATATAGTAGGAGGACAGAGCATAATTTTGCTGACCACCAGTATATAATATATAGCAGTACGGTACAGTAGTCCACTGCTCTACCTACCTCTGTGTCGTCAAGTATACTATCCATCCATACCTGTGGTGCATTTAAGTTTTGCACAGTATATATATATAGTAGGAGGACAGTGCATAATTTTGCTGACCACCAGTATATAATATATAGCAGTACGGTACAGTAGTCCACTGCTCTACCTACCTCTGTGTCGTCAAGTATACTATCCATCCATACCTGTGGTGCATTTAAGTTTTGCACAGTATATATATAGTAGGAGGACCGTGCATAATTTTGCTGACCACCAGTATATAATATATAGCAGTACGGTACAGTAGGCCACTGCTCTACCTACCTCTGTGTCGTCAAGTATACTATCCATCCATACCTGTGGTGCATGTAAGTTTTGCACAGTGTTATGATTCCAGCACTCTGGTCTGAGGAGATCTTATTGCAAGGACCGGAGCACTGGAACGTAATGCTGGGAAAGGGGAATGGAAAGGGAATAGCCCCTGGCGCCCTATCTCCGTTGTCTCGCCCGTGCTGTCAGTACACTCTTGCGAGACTATGGTTGCTTGAGCCCATGGCAGCCGCGTTTGAAGGGCGGATTACGTCTGCCCAACTTCGATGCCCCCTCAGGTCTTAATGAGAGACAAAGAGTGTACCGAGACAGGGTGATAACAAGGGGCCCTCTTACTGAAACAACCAAAAGCCAGGGGCTACTAACTAGCCTAAAACTAAATGTATGTGCGGTTTTGCCGCCAAAGGAAAAGAACAACAAAGGAAATGCTGACCACATGCCCACACAATACTTTTGTGTACCAGCGGTGACAGCATAAGCAGAACCCTCTGCAACACACCAGTGACAGAAATAATAATGGAATACAGCGGCCTAGGCCGACGGACGCGGCAGAGCCGCTACTCACGGAACCGGTACGAATACTGGCAAACGGACAGGAACTCCCAATGCTGCTGACACAGACTCTTAGAACTGGAGGACAGGCAGAATCCCAAACGAAAGACCGGTGGACACCAAGAAGCCAGAAACTTGACCAGGCACAGGCAAAGGCACTGGACCTCAGGACAGGAACGCCTCACGGCAGGACACGGGATCAGACATAGGAATCGACACAGGGACTGACACAGGAATCGACACAGGAAGCAGTTCGACAGACACTGCTACACAGGAGCTCAGGAATTGTCAGGAACAAGCTCAGAACTCAAGCAGACTAGATACCCAGAAATATCACCAGCGTCTGTGAATTGCAGTCAGCCAGCATATAACAGAGAGGCCTAATTAATAATCTCATGCAGCTGCCCTGTTGCTGCATGACTCCAAACTGACAAAATGCAATTAGCAGCCAGGTGAGGCTGAACACATGGGAACAAGCTGCAATTACACAGACTCACCAGCGGCAGCAGACAAGAGTATTCTAAAACAGAGCAACAGGAAATCCTGGCATGCAAGACAACTTTATAAACATAAAATAGGAATGAACCACTACCTGTGGTTCATAACAGTATCCCCTCCTTAAGGGTGAGCTCCGAGCACCCCATGACACCCACGGGGAACATGAACAGAAGTATAACATAAAATACATAACCAAAATGCAAAAATGGAAATGAGCCACAGCCGTGGCTCATAACACACAGTATATATATAGTAGGAGGACAGTGCATAATTTTGCTGACCACCAGTATATAATATATAGCAGTACGGTACAGTAGTCCATTGCTCTACCTACCTCTGTGTCGTCAAGTATACTATCCATCCATACCTGTGGTGCATTTAAGTTTTGCACAGTATATATATAGTAGGAGGAAAGTGCATAATTTTGCTGACCACCAGTATATAATATATAGCAGTACGGTACAGTAGGCCACTGCTCTACCTACCTCTGTGTCGTCAAGTATACTATCCATCCATACCTGTGGTGCATTTAAGTTTTGCACAGTATATATATAGTAGGAGGACAGTGCATAATTTTGCTGACCACCAGTATATAATATATAGCAGTACGGTACAGTAGGCAACTGCTCTACCTACCTCTGTGTCGTCAAGTATACTAACCATCCATACCTGTGGTGCATTTCAGTTGTGCGCAGTATATATAGTAGTAGGCCATTGCTATTGATATATTACTGGCATATAATTCCACACATAAAAAATGGAGAACAAAAATATGGAGGGTAAAATAGGGAAAGATCAAGATCCACTTCCACCTCGTGCTGAAGCTGCTGCCACTAGTCATGGCCGAGACGATGAAATGCCATCAACGTCATCTGCCAAGGCCGATGCCCAATGTCATAGTACAGAGAATGTAAAATAAAAAAAAATAAAGCTCAGTAAAATGACCTAAAAATCTAAATCATAATCGTCTGAGGAGAAGCGTAAACTTGCCAATGTGCCATTTACGACACGGAGTTGCAAGGAACGGCTGAGGGCCTGGCCTATGTTCATGGCTAGTGGTTCAGCTTCACATGAGGATGGAAGCACTCATCCTCCTGCTAGAAAACTTAAAAGAGTTAAGATGGCAAAAGCACAGCAAAGAACTGTGCGTTCTTCTAAATCCCAAATCCCAAAGGAGACTCCAATTGTGTCGATTGCGATGCCTAACCTTCCCAACACTGGACGGGAAGAGGTGGCGCCTTCCACCATTTGCACGCCCCCTGCAAGTGCTGGAAGGAGCACCCGCAGTCCAGTTCCTGATAGTCAAATTGAAGATGTCACTGTTGAAGTACACCAGGATGAGGATATGGGTGTTGCTGGCGCTGGGGAGGAAATTGACAAGGAGGATTCTGATGGTGAGGTGGTTTGTTTAAGTCAGGCACCCGGGGAGACACCTGTTGTCCGTGGGACGAATGTGGCCATTGACATGCCTGGTCAAATTACAAAAAAAATCACCTCTTCGGTGTGGAATTATTTCAACAGAAATGCGGACAACTGGTGTCAAGCCGTGTGTTGCCTTTGTCAAGCTGTAATAAGTAGGGGCAAGGACGTTAACCACCTAGGAACATCCTCCCTTATACGTCACCTGGAGCGCATTCATCAGAAGTCAGTGACAAGTTCAAAAACTTTGGGTGACAGCGGAAGCAGTCCACTGACAACTAAATCCCTTCCTCTTGTAACCAAGCTCCTGCAAACCACACCACCAACTCCCTCAGTGTCAATTTCCTCCTTATACAGGAAAGCCAATAGTCCTGCAGGCCATGTCACTGTCAAGTCTGACGAGTCCTCTCCTGCCTGGGATTCCTCCGATGCATCCTTGAGTGTAACGCCTACTGCTGCTGGCGCTGCTGTTGTTGCTGCTGGGAGTCGATCGTCATCCCAGAGGGGAAGTCGGAAGACCACTTGTACTACTTCCAGTAAGCAATTGACTGTCCAACAGTCCTTTGCGAGGAAGATAAAATATCTCAGCAGTCATCCTGCTGCAAAGCGGATAACTCAGGCCTTGGCAGCCTGGGTGGTGAGAAACGTGTTTCTGGTATCCACCGTTAATTCACAGGGAACTAGAGAATTGATTGAGGTACTGTGTCCCCGGTACCAAATGCCATCTAGGTTCCATTTCTCTAGGCAGGCGATACCGAAAATGTACACAGACGTCAGAAAAAGAGTCACCAGTGTCCTAAAAAATGCAGTTGTACCCAATGTCCACTTAACCACGGACATGTGGACAAGTGGAGCAGGGCAGACTCAGGACTATATGACTGTGATAGCCCACTGGGTAGATGTATTGCCTCCCGCAGCAAGAACAGCAGCGGCGGCACCAGTAGCAGTATCTCGCAAACGCCAACTCGTTCCTAAGCAGGCTACGCTTTGTATCACCACTTTCCAGAAGAGGCACACAGCTGACAACCTCTTACGGAAACTGAGGAACATCATCGCAGAATGGCTTACTCCAATTGGACTCTCCTGGGGATTTGTGACATCGGACAACGCCACCAATATTGTGCGTGCATTACATGTGGGCAAATTCCAGCACGTCCCATGTTTTGCACATACATTGAATTTGGTGGTGCAGAATTATTTAAAAAACGACAGGGGCGTGCAAGAGATGCTGTCGGTGACCCGAAGAATTGCGGGCCACTTTCGGCATTCAGCCACCGCGTGCCGAAGACTGGAGCACCAACAAACACTCCTGAACCTGCCCTGCCATCATCTGAAGCAAGAGGTGGTAACGAGGTGGAATTCAACCCTCTATATGCTTCAGAGGATGGAGTAGCAGCAAAAGGCCATTCAAGCCTATACAGCTGCCTACGATATAGGCAAAGGAGGGGGAATGCACCTGACTCAAGCGCAGTGGAGAATGATTTCAACGTTGTGCAAGGTTCTGCAACCCTTTGAACTTGCCACACGTGAAGTCAGTTCAGACACTGCCAGCCTGAGTCAGGTCATTCCCCTCATCAGGCTTTTGCAGAAGAAGCTGGAGACATTGATTGCTTCTTTTTTAGTGGGGGCCCAAACCAACCAGTCATTTCAGTCACAGTTGTGTGGCAGACCCTGTCGCTGAAATGATGGGTTTGTTAAAGTGTGCATGTCCTGTTTATACAACATAAGGGTGGGTGGGAGGGCCCAAGGACAATTCCATCTTGCACCTCTTTTTTCTTTCATTTTTCTTTGCATCATGTGCTGTTTGGGGACTATTTTTTGAAGTGCCGTCCTGTCTGACACTGCAGTGCCACTCCTAGATGGGCCAGGTGTTTGTGTCGGCCACTTGGGTCGCTTAGCTTAGTCACACAGCTAACTCATTGCACATCTTTTTTTCTTTGCATCATGTGCTGTTTGGGGACAATTTTTTTAATCTGCCATCCTGTCTGACACTGCAGTGCCACTTCTAGATGGGCCAGGTGTTTGTGTCGGCCACTTGGGTCGCTTAGCTTAGTCACACAGCTACCTCATTGCGCCTCTTTTTTTATTCTTTGCATCATGTGTGTTATGAACCACAGGTAGTGGTTCATTTCTATTTTATGTTTATTTAGTTGTCTTGCATGCCAGGATTTCCCATTGCTCTGTTTTAGATTACTCTTGTCTGCTGCCGCTGGTGAGTCTGTGCAATTGCAGCTTGTTCCCATGTGTTCAGCCTCATCTGGCTGCTAATTGCATCTTGTCAGCTTGGAGTCCTGCAATAGGCCAGCTGCACTGGATTATTAATTAGGCCTCTCTGTTATATGCTGGCTGATTGCAGTTCGCAGATGCTGGTGATATTTCTGGGTTTTCAGTCTGCTTGAGTTCTGAGCTTGGTTCCTGCTAGTTCCTGAGCTTCCTGAATGCTGAATATGTTTGCTGAAAGTGTTTCCAGTCCTGCTGTATCCGGTCGTTCCTGTTCTCAGTTGTCCTGTACTCGGAAGTCGTCATCTGTTCCTGGAGTCCTGACTGAGCACCTTTGAACATCCAGTGGTGTTCGTGAGTCACGGCGTAGCCGTGTGTTGCGGCTTGGGCCGCTTAATTATTTATCTTTTATTATTTGTGTTCCGGAGCTTTTGCGGAGGATTCCGCTCCCACAGATCCACTCTGGTATCCAGCGGTGCTGGGTAGGAGTACGGACTAGTGGATTTTGGTTGTCCTTTTCCCTGGCGGGTTACCGCACATACCTCAGGTTTAGTCAGTTAGCTTGTAGCCCCTGGCCTGGTTGTTTAGTCAGAGGGCCCCTTGTTATCACCCTGTCTCGGATTTCCCTTTGTCTCCCATTAAGACCTGAGGGGGCATCGGAGTTGGGCAGACATAATCCGCCCTTCAAACGCGGCTGCCATGGGCTCAAGCAACCATAGTCTCGCAGGGGATTTCTGACCACACGGGCGAGACAACGGAGTTAGGGCGCCAGGGGCTATTCCCTTTCCATTCCCCTTTCCCAGCATTACGTCCTGGTGCTCTGGACTCGCTTCATAACATCTCCCTTGTTCTGAGCACCAGGAACCTAACATTATCACCAGCCATACCACAAAAAAGAAATAAAACTTTTTTTTCTTTTTTGGCCCAGTCCAGTGTCTAGTCTAGAATCCAGTCCGGTGTTTTGAATCCAGTCCGGTGTTTTGAATCCAGTCCGGTGTTTTGAATCCAGTCCGGTGTTTTGAATCCAGTCCGGTGTTTAGAATCCAGTCCGGTGTTTAAAAAAAAAAAAAAAAAAGTCTTGTTTTGTTTAGCAAAATTTAGTCTTGCCTTGCCTTGTCTTGCCTTGTCTTGCCTTGTCTTGCCTTGCCTTGTCTTGCCTTGTCTTGTCTTGCCTTGCCTTGTCTTGCCTTGTCTTGTCTTGCCTTGTCTTGTCTCGTCTAGTTTTAAATCCTCCTATGTCTACTATGCAAGCCCTGCAGGCATCTCTCGCAGCTCTGAACTCTGTATTCAGTGCTTTGAGACCAGAGCGACTAGAAGTTTTGCAGCAATCTCTAAAGCAACTGCAAAACCTTCTGACTAAAATCTTGCTCATTTTGCCAGAAGTCGTTGAGAGTACATCTATCTCTAAAGAGACTCTTGCTCACAGTATGGTGACAAGAGAATCCTCTGGTCTAATTGAAGAGAAAAGGTTTAAAAGTTTTCTGCGGCCCAGGCTCTCAGAAGAGGAGCGTCTGCGTCGCAGAAACTTAAACTTATGCCTATATTGTGGGGGTTTAGGCCATTATCTGCAGACCTGTGAGTTGCGCAAGCCAAAGTGTGGTGACGAGTCTTGCCCTCTGGCCAAGTTGAGTCATGATACAAGACCTACTCCTGTCTCTACTGTGGCAGAGGCACTTGTCACACAACCCACACAAAAAAGCTCTCTGTCCTATAATTGGGGTCCTTGGGCAAGGGAGCCCCATTATAGATTCAGGAATCAAAAGAGAATGTTTCTCTCCTCTCTTGAGGTTCCTGTGGAAGCGGAGTTGCAAGTCCCTGGAGTGATGCCTGATGCCCAGGTTCCTGGAGTGGTGCCTGATGCCCAGGTTCCTGGAGTGGTGCCTGATGCCCAGGTTCCTGGAGTGGTGCCCGATGCCCAGGTTCCTGGAGTGGTGCCCGATGCCCAGGGTCCTGGAGTGGTGCCCGATGCCCAGGGTCCTGGAGTGGTGCCCGATGCCCAGGGTCCTGGAGTGGTGCCCGATGCCCAGGGTCCTGGAGTGGTGCCCGTAGCCCAGGGTCCTGGAGTGGTGCCCGTAGCCCAGGGTCCTGGAGTGGTGCCCGTAGCCCAGGGTCCTGGAGTGGTGCCCGTAGCCCAGGGTCCTGGAGCGGTGCCCATAGCCCAGGGTCCTGGAGCGGTGCCCGTAGCCCAGAGTGCTGGAGCGGTACCCGATGCCCAGAGTGCTGGAGCGGTACCCGATGCCCAGAGTGCTGGAGCGGTACCCGATGCCCAGAGTGCTGGAGCGGTACCCGATGCCCAGAGTGCTGGAGCGGTACCCGATGCCCAGAGTGCTGGAGCGGTACCTGATGCCCTAGCTTATAGAGGGACATCAAATATTATAGTTCAGGTGTCCATATCGGAAGGGGTCTCAGAAGCTGTTACCCCAGGTAGGGACTTGAAAAGCGCAACCCTAGAAAGGGTCTCTAAAACCATAGTTCTTGAGGGGAACTCGAGAAGCAAAACCCCAGAAGGGATCTTTGAAGTAATATCCCCAAGTGGGGTCTCGAGAGACGCAGCCCCAAAGATGGGTCTAGAAGTCGCTTCCCCAGGAAAGAACTTAAGAAGCATAGCATTAGTGGAGGATCTGAACGTTATTGCTTCAGCAAAAGTCCCGGAAGTCATAGTCCCGGGAGAACTTTCGATAATTATCGACTCAGAGAGGGAGGCCGATGGCCCGATCCCAGTCAGGGAGGCCAACGGCCCGGTCCCAGTAAAAGAATCCGAGGTGCTGGCCCCAGCGGGGTTCTCGGAGGCCACTGCCCCAGCGGGGTTCTCGGAGGCCACTGCCCCAGCAGGGTTCCCGGACGCCACTGTCCCAGCGGGGTTCTCGGAGGCCACTGTCCCAGCGGGGTTCCCGGAGGCCACTGCCCCAGCGGGGTTCCCGGAGGCCACTGCCCCAGCGGGGTTCCCGGAGGCCACTGCCCCAGCGGGGTTCCCGGAGGCCACTGCCCCAGCGGGATTCCCGGAAGTCACTGCCCCGGCGGGGTTCAGAAAGTCACTGCCCCGGGTGGGGTTCAGAAAGTCACTGCCCCGGGTGGGGTTCAAAAAGTCACTGCCCCGGGTGGGGTTCAGAAAGTCACTGCCCCGGGTGGGGTTCAGAAAGTCTCAGCCCCGGGTGGGGTTCAGAGAGTCTCAGCCTCGAGTAAGGTCAATAGTGACCAGGTCCTAGCAAAGCACTCCAGTCAGTCAGATGAGAAGGAAACAGATCCTGACTCTGATATCTCAACATCCATAACCTTTGATGGGGACTTCGCCCAATTTCTGGCGCTTTTCAAACACTATTACACTATTATGTTGTCTAGACCATTTCTGGGCATCACTTCAGAAAACCTTGGGCTCTATCTGATTTATTCTTTTAGAGGAGAGCCTTCTGAGTGGGCAACCAGCCTAATGAAATCTGAAGATCCCATTCTTCAGGATCCCCTAGCATTCTGTGATGCAATTGTTAAAAGATACGGTTCCAAAGAAATTGGTTCAGGTTCCTCTAAGTCACCCGTCTTGTCTGCTGAGAGTCCACCAAATACTGTAAACTCTGCACAAGAGTCCCAGCCCGATGTTTTGACTGCAGGATGTGCTTTTTTGACTTCTTCTTCTTCTAATAATAGTACTTTACCAGAAAGTTCAGCTCCCAAGGGTAAGAAACCTGTCTCTGATTTGAACGCAGCCTTGCTGGGTGGTACCATCAGTTCAGACAATGTTTGGGGAATTACCTTGGTCAGACCTAAAGAGCTTTGTAAAAAGAAGAAGAAGAAAAAGAAATAATTTTTTGACTCTTGCCTTGATTTAAAAAAAAAAAAAAAAAAAAAGAGATTTTTTTTTTTCTCCTTGTCTTGTGTCCTGTGGCCACCGTTAGGGGGAGGGCACTGTTACAAGTTGTTGCTACAGCTTGTTTTTGTTTTCTTGTCTGTTAGACCAGTGTGTCAGGTTTTTTTTTTTTTTTGTATCCCTTGTTCTGGATAGTCTGAATTTTGGGGTCTTTTGACCCCTCCTCAAGGGGGGGGGGTAATGTTATGAGCCACGGCTGTGGCTCATTCCTGTTTTGCATTTTTGTTATGTATTTTATGTTATACTTCTGTTTATGTTCCCCGTGGGTGTCATGGGGTGCTCGGAGCTCACCCTTAAGGAGGGGATACTGTTATGAACCACAGGTAGTGGTTCATTTCTATTTTATGTTTATTTAGTTGTCTTGCATGCCAGGATTTCCCATTGCTCTGTTTTAGATTACTCTTGTCTGCTGCCGCTGGTGAGTCTGTGCAATTGCAGCTTGTTCCCATGTGTTCAGCCTCATCTGGCTGCTAATTGCATCTTGTCAGCTTGGAGTCCTGCAATAGGCCAGCTGCACTGGATTATTAATTAGGCCTCTCTGTTATATGCTGGCTGATTGCAGTTCGCAGATGCTGGTGATATTTCTGGGTTTTCAGTCTGCTTGAGTTCTGAGCTTGGTTCCTGCTAGTTCCTGAGCTTCCTGAATGCTGAATCTGTTTGCTGAAAGTGTTTCCAGTCCTGCTGTATCCGGTCGTTCCTGTTCTCAGTTGTCCTGTACTCGGAAGTCGTCATCTGTTCCTGGAGTCCTGACTGAGCACCTTTGAACATCCAGTGGTGTTCGTGAGTCACGGCGTAGCCGTGTGTTGCGGCTTGGGCCGCTTAATTATTTATCTTTTATTATTTGTGTTCCGGAGCTTTTGCGGAGGATTCCGCTCCCACAGATCCACTCTGGTATCCAGCGGTGCTGGGTAGGAGTACGGACTAGTGGATTTTGGTTGTCCTTTTCCCTGGCGGGTTACCGCACATACCTCAGGTTTAGTCAGTTAGCTTGTAGCCCCTGGCCTGGTTGTTTAGTCAGAGGGCCCCTTGTTATCACCCTGTCTCGGATTTCCCTTTGTCTCCCATTAAGACCTGAGGGGGCATCGGAGTTGGGCAGACATAATCCGCCCTTCAAACGCGGCTGCCATGGGCTCAAGCAACCATAGTCTCGCAGGGGATTTCTGACCACACGGGCGAGACAACGGAGTTAGGGCGCCAGGGGCTATTCCCTTTCCATTCCCCTTTCCCAGCATTACGTCCTGGTGCTCTGGACTCGCTTCATAACATCTCCCTTGTTCTGAGCACCAGGAACCTAACAATGTGCTGTTTGAGGACAATTTTTTAAATCTGCCATCCTGTCTGACACTGCAGTGCCACTCCTAGATGGGCCAGGTGTTTGCGTCAGCCACTTGGGTCGCTTAGCTTAGTCACACAGCTACCTCATTGCGCCTCTTTTTATCTTTGCATCATGTGCTGTTTGGGGACTATTTTTTTGAAGTGCCATCCTGTCTGACACTGCAGTGCCACTCCTAGATGGGCCAGGTGTTTGTGTTGGCCACTTGGGTCTCTTAGCTTAGTCATCCAGCGACCTCGGTGCAAATTTTAGGACTAATAATAATATTGTGAGGTGTGAGGTGTTCAGAATAGACTGGAAATGAGTGTAAATTATGGTTATTGAGGTTAATAATACTATGGGATCAAAATGACCCCCAAATTCTATGATTTAAGCTGTTTTTGGGGTTTTTTTGTAAAAAAACACCCGAATCCAAAACACACCCGAATCCGACAAAAAATTTTCAGGGAGGTTTTGCCAAAACGCGTCCGAATCCAAAACACGGCCGCGGAACCGAATCCAAAACCAAAACACAAAACCCGAAAAATTTCCGGTGCACATCCCTAGTTTCTTTATTTTCAATTGCAAAAGCAACCGACAAAACTTCTTATGGGAGCAGCTGAATTATCAGATTTACCAAGCTCCAGAATGCAAAGCATTACAGATCTAAGCTATGGCAGCTAATACCATCTTCTAATGGCATTAGCACAAAGTAGTCTATTGGCTATTCTGCATTTTATTTTACCAGTGAGTGATCCTCAGGATTTCTCTCCATCGGCAGTTGGATGTGCAACTCAACAGCAGACTATGGTGGTCCGAGTTGTTCGCTCGCTAGCAGTTTTTAGCAGCCGTGCAAACGCTATGCCACCTCCCACTGGGAGTGTATTTTAGCTCAGCAGAAGTGCGAACGAAAGGATCGCAGAGCGGCGGCATAATTTTTTTGTGCAGTTTTAGGGTAGCTCAATACCTACTCAGCGCTTGCGATGACTTCAGACTGTTCCGTTCCTGTTTTGACATCATAAACACGCCCTGCGTTTGCCCAGCCACGCCTGCGTTTTCCAGGCACGCCTGCATTTTTTCCATCACTCCCTGAAAACGGTCAGCTGACACCCAGAAACGCCCACTTCATGTCAATCACTCTGCGGCCAGCAGTGCGACTGAAAAGCTTCGCTAGACCTTGTGTGAAACTACATAGTTTGTTGTAATATTACTACGCGTGTGCGCATTGCGCCGCATGCGCAGAAGTGCCTTTTTTTGCCTCATCGCTGCACAGCGAACGAATGCAGCTAGCGATCAACTCGGAATGACCACCTATACGCTTTACATGTGCATTACACATGTTGGGTCCACATTCAGAAGCAAAGTACTGTAATAGCAAGCCATCACCAATACGGAGAGAGAATTGACTGCATAGGAAAGGAATGAGTTAAACATCTTGTGAGGGGTGGATCTAGCTGGAAGGAAAGTACAGCCCTTGGAAAAGGGGGAGGGTTAGTGTATATATAGGGAAGGATAGGCCATTTTGTTCTCTCTTGTTGGTGAATTGCCTTGTGCTGCAGGCGGAGGGGTGAGTCTGCAGTGCAGAATATTCCCCAAGGTGTTATTATAGGGCAGCACTTACTTAAGAGGGGCCGGCTATACTACTTTAGTAATGTCTTCCCGTCCTCGTAGGTCAGCTGGGACCCCAGCCCGATTCCGCATGTCCGGCGGTGGGGCTGGGCTTGAGGACGGGGTAGCTGGCCTGGGGGACGGGGTCCGTCCCCTGGGACCTCCACAGGTGCGGGAAGGCAAGCGGGACGGCGGCCCGGGTCGGCCTCGCCGCTTGAGGCCAAGGCAGCGTTGCCGTCTGGGCGCGGGCGGCGGGGTGGGCCGGGGGCTTCGCCGGGTCGCCCGGAGGTGATAGGGCAGCAGCCCTCACCTCCGAATACTGCGGAGGAGACATTGGTGGCCAGTGCCCATGGCGCCACGTGCCTTTCCGTGGAGCCGCATTCGGCTCCGACTACGTCCCCCTTGCTAGGCCGAGTGGTGGTGCCAGGCAGGGGGGGGGGGAGCCGGGCGGGAGACTTTGTTTAGCCAAGCGAGGCCGGTCGCGGGTCCTCGCCTGGCGGAAGTTCGGAGGTCCCTGCCGGAGGATCGCGGGCGGGAGGCAGTGGGACGCGCGCACGCCCACGCTCGCCTCAGGCAGCCCCGCTCGCGCACGAGTGCGCGCAGCGGCGCCGCAGGCCTCCTCGTCTCCCCATCCCTCTCCCCTTCAGCCGGAACCCGGCGAGGGTCGGGGGGGGGGGGGGAGGGGCAGCGATCAACCAGGTATAAGCTGGGTATAATGGATATCTCCCGACACGGGGGCCACCCGGCAGGCGGAGGTAGCTCCAGCCTGGCGGGGGGTGGGTGCCCCCAGGGAATTACCAAGGGCATGGCACAGGCCAGGCTGCAGGTGCCGGAGGTTCCAGGCGGGGGACCGGGCCACGGCACCTCAGGGGCGCAGGCGGTTCCCCACTAACAGTACATTTATATACATGTGTGTGGCGTGTGCATATTATTATACATGTTCATAGCTGCATTAGTTACTGTATTATATATTATTTTATATGTTAATACGCATTAGGATTTTAAGACTTGGAACAGATCCTAACCCATTACAAAAGAGTTGTATAATAAAACACGGCCCGGGAACCCGCGGGGGTCAGCGCCACGTCCTGGGTTGGTACTGACCCTCCCGGTACGCTGGCGTCGGCCCTGGCAGCGGTTGTGTCATGGCTGGGGCCACTGGCGCGGCCCCAGAGTTGGCAAGCGGTTCCGGTGCGCCGCCGTCGGCGGGCGGTTCCAGTTCGCGCGCAATGTCTGCAGCCCAGCGGGTTGCTCGCGCCTGCCGCGAGCTAGGAGAGGCAGCGACGCAACTCCATCAGCAGCCATGGCGGGGCGAGTGGGAGCTTTTGGAGGGAACGCCTGCCCCCCGGGGTGCGAGGCGCGTGCCGCGACTGCTGTTTGGGCCCTTTTCCCCTTTTTTCTCCTTCAGGTGAGCGCGGAGATGATGGAGTCGGAAGATGAGGATGTCGGTTCTGTCATGCCGGAGGATTCCGGATCTGAGCAGTCAACGGCATCAGGTGAGACGGAGCAGTTGGGGTCGGGCTCTTGCACGCGATCGATTTCCCGCAGCTCCTCTTCTTCTTCCTCTTCCTCCTCTTCTTCCCCCCTGCCGTTGCAAGCGTCCGAAGTCAGTAGCACGACTAGGGCGAAGAAACGCGCAACGAAATTCGACAAGAGGGCGGCGGGGCGGCAGGCGAGGCGGAAGAGGTGTAGGCGGCTTAGCAAGGACGCTCGCAGGGCCAAGATGCGACGCGACCTTCCCGCCGGTGTAGTTCGCTGCCAATACACTGCCGTTATGCGGGGGCTATGGGACAGATGCTGCAGAAAGATTCGCAGGGGGGGCTAGGTCGATGTGTCGTCTTGACAAAAGACGCGAAGAAGGACGCTAAAGCGGCGGCAGCAAAGAAGGGCAACGGGGCCGAGGCCTTCCGTACCTTCGATAACTGGCTGGCTGGTTTTGGGTCTTCGCGGCTTGTTACCTAGAAGATAGGGCGGACGAGCGCATGAAGATTATTCGGTATCTGCATCTCGTTCATGATATGCAACGCACGTCGTCGGGCACTGAATGGCGTAGATATGATTAGGAGTTCCGGGAGAAGCAGGACGGATTACAGGTGATGGACTTTGGGTTTTAAGGACGTGGAAGTCTGGCTCAAGGTCACTCGGGCCTCGCAACAGGGCAAGGAGCCCCGGAACGCGGGGGCGGACGGGCTCCGCTCAGGGTCGTCCGCACAGGGGCCCGGCGCGGATGGCGGATCGGCAAAGCCAGGTAGGTCGGCCGTCCGTGCAGGGGGACAGGACGCCACAAAGGGAAAATGCTTCGCGTTAACAACGCGACATGTTCCTTTGGCAAGCAGTGTCGGATTCGACACTCATGCCTGCTATGTGGCGGTTCCCGCCCGGCCTCCTCCTGCTTCAAAGGTAGTCATCAAGGTACCCGGGGTAAGCAAACTTACCCAAACGGCCGCGAGCGGGAGCGCTCCGCAGAGCGCCAACGCCGATTAATTTGGATACAATGGGCAGGGGGTTGTATGGGTATCCAAATAGGGTCGACGCGATATTTTTGTTTTCAGGTTTGCGTTTTGGTTTTCGCTTGCCTGTTGCGAGCGAGGTTACGGCGAGGGCCTTGCCTTTGGTACTGTGGGAGAAGGTAGACAAGGAGGTCAGGCTGGGCAGGATGGAGGGGCCGTTTCCATCAATCCCGGTGGAAGGCTTAGTCATCTCCCCAGTGGGTGTGGTTCCCAAGAAGACTGCAGGCGCTTTTAGGCTTACCCAGCAATTTTCTTACCCGTCGGGGGCGTCGGTCAACGACGCGATACCACCGGCTCATTGCTCGGTGGGGTATCAATCGTTTGACGAGGCGTGGGAGCTGGCCCGCAGCTACGGTGCTGGGGCCTTCATGGCTAAGGTTTACGTTGAGTCCGCTTTTCGGTTGCTGCCGCTACATCCGGACTCATTTCGTTTTATGGGTTTCCGGATTGGAACGGAATATTTCATCGACAAATGCTTGCCGATGGGGTGTTCCGTTTCATGCTCATGTTTCGAACGATTTAGCACATTTCTGCATTGTGCGTGGAGTCTTCGTCGGGAGATCATGGGGTCGCGCCATTACCTCGATGACTTCCTGTGTACGGGACCAGCTAACTCACCGCGATGCGGCGACTTGCTTTTCAGCATCCGAGCTCTGTTTTGTCACTTCGGAGTTCTCGTGGCCGAAGATAAAACAGAGGGGCCGGTCTCCTGTTTGTCAATTTTGGGGATCGAGATTACACGGTGGCGGGATCGTGCCGTCTGCCTAGAGACAAAGTGGTCAAGCTCCGCGACGCCATTTGCCGGTTCGAGGGGTTGCACGAGGTAAAACTGCGGCAGGGGCAATCCTTGCTGGGCAGGTTGAACTTTGCTTGTCGGGTAATCCCGATGGGCGGGGTTTCTGCCGGAAGCTAGAAAGGGCGACTGCGGGGTGTGCCAGACCACACCATTTAGTGCGTTTGTCCTCAGAGATTAAGAGGGATTGGCCGTAGGGGCCTCGTTCCTGTAGGACTTCAACGGGGTGTGTATAGGGCAGGCCCCAACGGCGGACAGCGCTAGGTTGCAGCTGTTCACCGATGCAGCGGGGGCCGCTGGATTCGGTTGCTATCTGGAGGGTTCTTGGTGCGCGGCCTCGTGGCCGGCGGAATGCGTTGCGAAAGTTTTAACTAAGGACCTTTTGCTTCTTGAGCTTTTCCCCATTATGGTGGCGCTGGAGGTCTGGGGCGATCGCCTGGCTCATCGCAGCATCTTGTTTAGATGTGACAATCTGGGCGTGGTGCATGCGGTAAATAACCAGAGGGCGAAGTCGCTGGTGGTTCTGTGGGTGCTGGGGCAGTTGCTGTTGACATGCCTACATCGGAACGCGTGTGCCGGGGCTGGAGAACGGAATTGCTGATGCGTTGTCACGAGGGCAGTGGGAAAGGTTTTGTTTGTTGGCACCCGAGGCCGACGAGCATTGTTTTTTTTTCATTGTCCCAGTTATGTTTGGCAGGTGATCAGGCCGGACTGGAGGGTCTAGCGTTGCGGTCAGTCGCGCCAACCACGCTTAAGGCTTACCGGCAAGCTTGGAGCGAATGGGAGGAGTTTTGTTCAAGGATGAAATTCACAAGGTAAGAGCGGGCATCGGATGATGCTTTCTTTTATTTGGCAGCTGTATTGTTTCGGGTAGGTCTAGAGCGGTGGTATCCCGATACTTGGCTGGGATTTCGTTTTCAGCAAAATACAGGGCGTCCCCGACGTGACTAAGAGTGGGATTCTGCTGACGGCGATGAAAGGATGGGCGCGAGTCGTGCCGACGCCGCCTGACAGGAGGCGGCCCATGATGCGGCCTTGTTGCCGGCTGTCATCAGGGCGGTTGGAGGTGTCGCGTCGTCCATATTTGAGTCGCTGTTGTTTCAGTTTGGCGTTCTCAATGGCTTAACACGGGGCCTTTAGGGTTTCGGTATTGGTAGCGCCTTCTAAGCGAGCAGATTCGCGCATGCTTGTCGGGGATGTGGTGGTGGGTGAGAGGTCCTTGCTTGGCAGATTGCGTCGCTCTAAGACGGACCAAGTGGGGAGAGGTAGATGGGTCACCTTGGTTTCCGGCTCTTGATGAGAGCATTTGCCCAGTAAGGTTGGCTGTGCAGTATGTGGCAGTGCGGCCCGACGGTCGGGGGTCGGGGCTGCTGCATTATGATGGGCTGCCGGTGACGAAATATCAATTTCGGAGGATGATGGGTCGCTGTCTTGTGAGCTTGGGCCTTCCACCCTCTGCGTTCGGAACGCATTCCTTCCGCATAGGGGCTGCGACGTCGGCTGCGGCGGCGGGATTTTCCATGGCTGAGATCCAGGCGATGGAAGTCGTCAAGTTACAGACGGTTTATTCGCCCCGTTGCATGGGATGTTGGCTTGCGCGGGCGTTTTGTGCACTTGCTGTTGTTAATCATGATTGTTACAGTTCAGTACGTTATGGTGTTGTGCGTTTTTGTTTGTCTTCCCGTTTTTATCCTACTCAGGGATTAGCTACTCGCCGTTGCGGGCATGAGCCGGCAGCGGGGGTCTGGAGTTATTTTGCGATTTTTTGCCTGACTTGACGGACTGAATTCTAATCCACAATTCGGCTAATCTGTTCTAATCAGAGTCCCTCAGCAGGTCTTTACGCTTTCACCTCCAGCTGAGTTATTACATGTTTTACCCCTTTTTTACCCCCCCCCCCCCTCCCCCCCCCTTTTTGTTTATTTTCTTAATTTTGTTTTCATCTTTCCCATTTGTGTGTTCATGTTCTGCTTCAAATTGGCTGGAAGCTCGTGCAGATCGGTTAGGCCGATACTGCTGCAATATACGTAAACAAAATTTTTCTTTTTGGCAGATCCTTCAGGTTAATGCAGTAAATTAAAAAATGGTATAGATGATTAGTAACCACTTTTACCCCCTTTTCCTCCTCTTCAGGTTGGTTGGAAGATGACTTGCCTATTTGGGGGGTTGGCCACTCTTATGTTATTGGGCTGCCCAGTTTTGGCCTCGTAGGGGGCACAGATGTTTCCTATGGCTCGAGGAGTTCGTTGACTTGGTTGGCAAAGGATGATGTGGACGGAGTTGAGAAGTAGACTAGTGAGTCGGGCCAGCAAGCATGGAGCCCTAGGGTGTTGGTTGTCCATTTAGGTGGCACCGACCTGGGGAAGAGGACTTCTTTGGAGATGCGGTGGGCCATGATACAGGATCTGGCAAGTTGGCCGCAGCATGGACCAATTGTGTATTGGTGTTATCCTTGATGGTGCCAAGGTTGAGTTGGCAAGGTGTGGCGGACGGTCGCGAAATTGAGGAGGCCAGGCAGAAGGTGAAGGGGGCGGTGGCGAAGTGGGTGTTGCCCCACGGAGGCCGAGTGGTTCGCCACCCTAGGATTCGGTTCAGAGACAGTCACCTTTTTCGGCCTGATGGTGTACATCCATCCACTGAGGGGATGATGTTTTTCCTGGAGGATCTGGGTTTCGTTTTGCAGGAGTTAGGGTAGGTTATGGTGGCGGTGCGAAGACTTTGGGGATGAGTCTTTCGCTGTTGGCGGAAAAGAACGGCAGTTTTGTATTTGTATGGTAAGCTGTAGTGTTTTACAGTTTGGTGTGGTTTAGGTGCACTCACCTCCATCGACTTATTGGCCGCTTGACCACCCGTCTGGGAAGGCAGCGGCAGGGCACCCAGGAGCGGTGGGTAGTCACTGTGGGGGTTGAGTTGTCACCTATTGCCGGTTTGTGATAGTTGTAGTAAAATTAGGATGGTTTCGAATTTTTAGTATTTTAAGGTTTATTTAGGTTAATAGAGCCGTTCTTTTTGCCGCCACCATATGCCGGCTGGA
Organism: Pseudophryne corroboree; assembly: GCF_028390025.1. Classification (NCBI taxonomy): domain Eukaryota; kingdom Metazoa; phylum Chordata; class Amphibia; order Anura; family Myobatrachidae; genus Pseudophryne; species Pseudophryne corroboree. Next base: position 77,712,354 of record NC_086453.1, on the reverse strand, counting down.
TCGGCATCCTAATAAAATTTCCTATTACAGGTTTGCTACTGGTTAGGGTCAAATAAATAGCTAGCAATTTTTCTGCCAAATTCAAGTCTCCGTGTCTTTATTTCTTGGTATTAGAGGTAACGAATGTTGTACTTAGAATGAAGGGGTCCACCAAATATCACTAGGATGTTTAGGAGAGAGAATTGACTGCATAGGAAAGGAATGAGTTAAACATCTTGTGAGGGGTGGATCTAGCTGGAAGGAAAGTACAGCCCTTGGAAAAGGGGGAGGGTTAGTGTATATATAGGGAAGGATAGGCCATTTTGTTCTCTCTTGTTGGTGAATTGCCTTCCCGCCCTCCCGCCCTGTTGGTAGAGGTTCTGGCACGGAGTGCCTTGGCGTTGAATTGTTGGCTGGTTTTATCGTTGGCTATTTATTGGCGGAAAAGAACGGCAGTTTTGTATTTGTATGGTAAGCTGTAGTGTTTTACAGTTTGGTGTGGTTTAGGTGCACTCACCTCCATCGACTTATTGGCCGCTTGACCACCCGTCCGGGAAGGCAGCGGCAGGGCACCCAGGAGCGGTGGGTAGTCACTGTGGGGGTTGAGTTGTCACCTATTGCCGGTTTGTGATAGTTGTAGTAAAATTAGGATGGTTTCGAATTTTTAGTATTTTAAGGTTTATTTAGGTTAATAGAGCCGTTCTTTTTGCCGCCACCATATGCCGGCTGGATCGGCATCCTAATAAAATTTCCTATTACAGGTTTGCTACTGGTTAGGGTCAAATAAATAGCTAGCAATTTTTCTGCCAAATTCAAGTCTCCGTGTCTTTATTTCTTGGTATTAGAGGTAACGAATGTTGTACTTAGAATGAAGGGGTCCACCAAATATCACTAGGATGTTTAAGGGCTTTGTTGGAAGCTCTGTCCCAGCACCCCAAATTTGTTAAATGTAGAATATTTTCGCATTAAAGGTTGAGGTGTAATTGTCACATCACATCTGCACTAAAAATGCAGATTGTAATAAATATGCCACTGTATAATATTAAATATGGAACACTAGTCTAATTGTCTTTTAAAGACCTATGGTATTCCTGTCAGTCCTACATTGTACTTGTATTTTGTCAGTTAGATCTTTGAGGTTGTAAATACCTAACCAATCTCTCTCTCAGTGCCTGGCATCCCCTGCAGCCCCCTCTCTATTGGAGTCCCACAAGCCTCTGTTCTGCTTTACTAACTGTATACATATTCTAGTGACGTATAGGTCATTTGGCCTCCAGTGCCATCCCTATCCAAATCTACCACTACACCCTCAACTTCTCCCCCTCTGTACCATCTCCTGTAACCAGTGCCGACAAGAAGGGGGGTGGAGCAGGTACCAATTACCTGGGTCCGGGACTTCCCCTCTATCCTTATCGGGCAGCAGCATCATAAGTTCTCATCTTGGCAGCACAGCACATGCTGAGCTTCTGCCTGTTTTTGTGCGGGTAGGGGGGGGAGAGATTATACTGATCGCGCTCCTCCCCTCGAATTGCCCCCGGCTGAGGGGCTCAAGGCGCCCCCCCCCCCCACCCCACTTGCCTCTGCAAAGACTTTTTTTTTTTTCCTAAGGGGGTGTGGCCACACCTCCCTAGATTAGGGGATGCCCCCAACAGCACTGCCTGTAACCACCTGTCTCTGATACTGTATCTCAACACGGATGTCTCAAAACTGCCTAAAGCTCGGTCACCAACTTCCCTCACATCTCAGCAACACCACAGTCTCCTCAGTCTTCCACCTCTGATACCTCAGTGTCACTTTTGACTCCACCTTCTGCTTTACTCCTCACAGACAGTCTTTCTCCCAGTCCTGTCTCTTCCGCCTTTAAAATATTGTAAGTATACATCCATTTCTTCTCCAATATTATACAAAAATGATTACCCACTCTCTCATCATGTTTCTCAGCAACTACTGTACTTGAACTGGCTCCAAGCTTGCGTGCCCCTCACTTACTTCACATTTACGTTTGTCTGCCTTGTATGTCCCTGTTTTATATACAGTTATACTTCTTTTTCCCCCTAGTACTCGGTGCTGCAGTGCACTATGGCGCAGTGACAGTAATATTAATAAAATTAATTGTATTCTAAACTAGTTGGAGATTGTACTTTAAAGTGGCACACTGTCAGTGAGCTCATTCTCTGATTATTTGGCTTGACCTGTAAACCTGGGTGTCCCATTGAAGTGGTGTTGGGCGGTCATATTCCTATCTGCATTCTAAATGACCTCCAATGTATTCACATATATACAGCATATGAGGAAAAAATTTACTAATGTGAGGACCTATGATCCACAAACAATTCTAAAAGTGAAGCCACAGATCATCATGAGCAAACACATAGGGGTATATTCAATAACAGTCGGGTCCATTCCGACATGCAGCTGTCGGAATGGACCCGACAACCCCTATTCAATGAGCGGCCAAATCCGACTGTTGGATTTGGCCGCTCCCGGTGACTTGTCCTGCCGCTGCTGTCAGCGGCTGCCAGGTGCGCTGTCAGCGGCGCCGAGGAGGGGGGGGGAGCTGTCAGCGACTGCCATGGTAGAGATGTCTGCGGTGGTGGGGGCAGCAGTGGGAGAGCAGCGGAGGAGGAGACGCAGAGGAGGAGATGGGGTGAGCAGCAGCTGCAGCAGCGTAACTGGAGGCTCCCGGCGGCGTCCTCCCGGCTCCAGCAAGCGGGACCTCGCTTGCTGGAGCCGGGTGGACGCTGCCGCTGGGTTCCTGCTCTCCCCGCTGCTTTCCCCGTCTCCTGCTCTCAGCTCCCTCATCTCAATCCGACTTTTTTTAAAGTCGGATTAAGATTGTCGGAAACGGGGCTAAAACCTGTCGGATTGGCCCCGCTTCCGACAATGCACGCTGATCGGCGGATTGTTGGAAAAAATGGGGCCGTAATGAATAGGTCGAAACCCCTTCTGACCTAAAACTGTCGGAAGCTGCCGTCTTTCTGACAAGACGGCAGCTTCCGACAATTATTGAATATACCCCATAAAATGAGTTTCATGTACCATTTGTATAGTGTCAGATGAGCCGGATTATACACAGAAAGAGATTATGATGGTTGCCAGGGATGTAGTTATCATCCTAGTGGTTTGGATCCCGGCGGTCAGCATACCGACGTCGAGATCCCGGGCGCTAGAATGCCAGCAGGGGGCCAAGGGCTATTCCCACTCGTGGGTGTCCACGACACCCATAGAGTGGGAATAGAACCTGTGGTGAGCACAGTGAGCCACCAAGCCGCAGAGAGCCCGCAAGGGGCTTTGTTGCGCTCACCCCCCTACCGTCATTCTGACAGCCCGACAGCCAAACATACCCAGTGCGGTTGTCATATATGAACAATTTAGCTACAGATGAAGCCACATTACTACTCTGACAGTCCTGGCTTCAGAGGAAAACATTGTGAAAACTAAGTAATTATGTATCAGGATAGGTAATTCTATGTCACGAACACTCAGCGTAACTCCACAATCACAACTGATGAGCCTGGACAGGTGGCTATAGTCGCATTGTTTCAGGAACCACTTAGAGGGATTTTTCCTGTATTACAGATAAATACAGTGCCTTGCTCAAGTATTCACCATGCTTTGCATTTTTTAGGTTTTGTTGCCTCACAACCTGGAATTAAAATGGATTGTTTGAAGGTTTGCATCATTTCATTCACAGAACATGGCTACAACTTTGAAGATGTTTTTTTTTTTATTGTGAAGCAGACAACAAATAGGACAAAATAACAGAAAATTTCAGCGTGCACAACTATTCACCCCCCTAAAGTCAGTACGTTGTAGAGCCACCTTTTGCAGCAATCACATTTGCAAGTCGCTTTGGATAAGTCTCTATGAGCTTGCCACATCTTGCCACTGGGATTTTTGCCCATTCCTCAAGGCAAAACTGCTCCAGCTCCTTCATGTAGGATGGTTTCCGCTTGTGAACAGCAATCTTCAAGTCTGACCACATATTCTCAATTGGATTGAGATCTGGGCTTTCACTAGGCCATTCCAACACATTTAAATGTTTCCCCTTAAATGTTTCCCCTTAAACTGGAGTGTTGCTTTAGCAGTATGTTTCGGGTCATTGTCCTGCTGGAAGGTGAACTTCCGTCCCAGTCTCAAATCACAGGCAGACTGAAACAGGTTTTGCTCAAGAATATCCCTGTGTTTAGCACCATTCATCTTTCCCTCGACTTGAAACAGTTTCCCAGTCCCTGCAGCTGAAAAACATCCCCACAGCATGATGCTGCCACCACCATGTTTCACTGTGGGGATGGTATTCTTGGGGTGATGGGATGTGTTGGGTTTGCGCCAGACATAGCGTTTTCCTTTGTGGCCAAAAAGTTCAATTTTAGTCGCATCTGACCAGAGCATCTTCCTCCATACATTTGAGGAGTCCATGCTTTTTGGCAAACTCAAAACGTGCCTTCTTATTTTTAACACTAAGTAATGGCATTTCTCTGGCCACTCTTCCATAAAGCCCAGCTCTATGGAGTGTACGGCTTATTGTGGTCACATGCGCAGATACACCAGTCTGCTGTGGAGCTTTGCAGCTCCTTCAGGGTTACCTTTGGTCTCTGTGCTGCCTCTCTGATTAATGCCCTCCTTGCCCGGTCTGTGAGTTTTGGTGGCCAGACCTCACTTGGCAGGTTTGTTGTGGTACCATGTTCTTTCCATTTGAAGATGATGGATTTGATGGTGCTCCGGGGGATCATCAAAGATTTGAATATATTTTTTTATAACCCAACCCTGACTTGTACTTCTCAACAACTTTGTCCCTGACTTGTTTGGAGAGCTCCTTGGTCTTCATGGTATGATGCCTCTTGCTTAGTGGTGTTGCAGCCTCTGGGGCCTTTCAGAAAAGGTGTGTTTATACTGACAGGTCATGTGACACTAGGTGGACTTCATTTCACTAATTATGTGACTTCTGAAGGTAATTGGTTGCACCAGAACTTTTGAGGTGCTTCATAGCAAAGGGGGTGAAAACATATGCACATGCCAATTTTCAGATTTTTATTTATAAAAATTATTTTTTATATGAATTTTTCCCATTTCACTTCACCAACTTAGACTATTTTGTGCAGATCCACCACATAAAATTCAGATAAAAAAAAAATGAAATTGCAGATTGTAATCTGACAAAATATCGGAAAACTTGCCTAAGAGTCCTTATTATATGTACCCGTTTTACTATATATATATATAGAGATGTGCGGAGGGCACTTTTAGTGTTTTGGTTCTAATTCCACTTCCGTGTTTTGGTTTTGGCTTGGTTCTGCCAAAACCACCCTTTTGTGTTTTGGTTTTGGATCTGGATGATTTTTGAAAAAAAACATAAAAACAGCTAAAATCACAGAATTTGGAGGTAATTTTGCTCCTACGGTATTATTAATCTCAATAACATTCATTTCCACTCATTTCCAGTCTATTCTGAACACCTCACACCCCACAATATTGTTTTTAGGCCTAACAGTTGCACCGAGGTGGCTGTATGACTAAGCTAAGTGACACAAGTGTGCGGCACAAACACCTGGCCCATCTAGGAGTGGCACTGCAGTTGCAGACATGATGGCACTATTCAAAAACTAGTCCCCAAACAGCACATGATGCAAAGAAGAAAACACCTGGCCCTTATAGGAGTGGCACTGCAGTGGGAGACAGGACGGCAGATTTAAAAAATAGGCCCCAAACAGCACATGATGCAAAGAAGAAAAAGAGGTGCAATGAGGTAGCTGGATGGCCAAGCTAAGCGACACAAGTGTTCGGCACAAACACCTGGTCCATCTAGAAGTGGCACTGCAGTTACAGACAGGATGGCACAGAAAAAAAACTAGTCCCCTAACAGCACATGAAGCAAAGAAGAAAAAGAGGTGCCATCTTGAAATCGTCCATCTTGAATCTAAGTCAGTTTTTTCAAATAGGATGGTGGTCGTGTAACATGTCAAACAACATCAGAATTTGCTGAAAAGTTTGTTGCTGCAAACAGATTTGAAATAGCAGTAATGGTTAAAAAGTTACAATACTCACCATACCTTAATGGAGTATTCAGTTTTCCCATTCCTTGCACAGTTTTTGAAACAAAAGGGTGCACTGCGACTTTTGATCACCGTGTGTGTGTGTCTGTATATATATACATATCTATATATATATATCTATATCTATATATATATATATATATATATATATAGAATAGCGGAAACCTAGGCGCTTTAGTACAATTGTGTAGTGATGGGATAATATTAAATAACACTCCTTAACCCCTTTCAGGGTAGCAGCTCATAATACAAAATATTGTGTATGGTGTACACATAGACAAAAATTGATAGTGGAGAAAATAAGCGCTTCTGAGTGTAGCAATGAATTATAAAGGAAATAGCCAGGTGGGTGAAATTATAACCAAGAACACTTATCTGGTTGTAACAGAACTTCCAACAAGTGTTCATCAGTTTTGGAGTAACATGTAAAAAGAAAAACACAACAGAACATAGTGTGTACCGTTCTCACAAAATAAAATCATTTGCAAATGGAGGGCAGTAAATTAGGGAACATGCTTATTCCCAATTAAACATATTTAGTAGCCCGGGCATTTAAAAATAATAACAATTTAATATACAAAGACACACAATGGCTACACAACACACGTACAAGATCAAATGTCTAAAAAAGCTTATCTGTCCATCTAAAAGGGGACACAGCAACAGACAGTCCCAATGGATATAAAATAGCCGAAAAACATGCGTACAGGAAATTAAAAGTTCAAACGCTTATCTGTCCATTAGAGGAGTTCAGCAGCAAAACAGTTCCAACGCGTTTCGTCCGTCAAAGTCTGCACTTCTTCAAGGGGATAAGACCAGTGGGCCTAAAGTCCTCTATTTATACCATTCAAATGGTAATTGCACATGACTAGTCAATCTGACATCACTTCCTGTGGTGATGTATATATTAGTCACCGAATTTGAGACAAAGAAGATATTTTTAATGAAGCTTGAGTGCTTAAATAGTGGTACATAGATTACCACTGCAGGATTTAATGAAATAAAGAGAAAGAAAAGATTTAAAAGTGATTAGAAGTGAGTACTAATGATGAGACGGTGGTGGAACACAAATTGGAACGCACCGCCGTCTAAATAACAGGTGGAACGCAGCGCCATCTTAGCCGCATCACTTCCGCCGCTTTGTGCAATGGACTTGTGTAAAACACCGCCATTGTAAGTGATTGAGTGCCCACCGCTTGGTGCCCTGGCCGGCGGGGAGACGACAACGTTATGCAAATGTGAATGATGTAAAAGTGTTAGTAGTGAGGCGGCGGTGGAACGCAATATGGAACACACCGCCGTCTGTTTAACAAGTGGAACGCAGCGCCATTTTAGGCGCGTCACTTCCGATGCTTAGTGCAATGGACTGGTGGAACGCGCCGCCATTGTATGTGATCAAGTGTCCGCCGCTTAGTACCCTAGCCGGCGGGTGGATTGTGTAACGCTCATCAAAGATGAATGTATTTGGACATGGTATGAAATGTGCATGGCGAGTATAGTGAATGGCACCGCCATCTTAATAAACGGAGGTGAAACGCACCGCCATTTTGAGGAAGGTGAATTATAAGATTCTGGTGAAACGCACCGCCATTTTGGAATCGGAACAAGTCCTATAGTGAATGTGTAGGGACATATATCGCCTTAATGGTTTAGAAAGTCTCACCACTAAATTTAGGTGATACCAGTGAGACATAAAATCACCAATATTTTTAGAGTATGACCACCAGGGTGTAAAGAGTGACTAAAATGTTAAAAGTATTTAAAACATTTTAATAAAGAGATTTAGATGAATCCAGATATTTGGGTCCAATATGTAGGTGTATCGCTTCAGTGGAATCCGATGGAGATGAATCAGCTGTAGAAAGGGAGCAAAAACAAGGCTTATGTATTCCCTAGTGATTCACGATAGTGTATTAAAGGTGAAAATATAGGGTAGACAAATTAATTAGATAAAATAATATTAATTAAGTGAAAGGGAGTGGAACGACTTTCAATTGTAGCAAGTTGAGAAGAATAAAGAATTAAAGAATTAGAGAAATGGGGCAATTTCAAAGGCTTCATTGAGTCCCTGTGGTGATAATGTTTGGAGTTCGTAAATCCAAAACATCTCTCGTTTGGAGAGTTTATTGAGTATGTCGCCTCCTCTATCGCCAAGTTTAACGCATTCAATGGCTTTAAAAGTGATATCTTCAGGGTTTGATTTGTGTTTTTCTGTGAAATGTCTGGATACTGTATGATTATCGACTTTATTCTTGATGTTTCGAATGTGTTCCTGTATGCGTTGCTTTAAGATCCTCTTCAGGGCCGGTGCTAGGGTGTTCGGCGCCCCCCTGCAAACTATAAATTTGCGCCCTAACATATTCCTTTGGCGCGCGCCGGGAAAAGGAGTGTGGTCTCACAAGTAAGGGGCATGGCCACACAGTAGTACCCCCATTTAAAATTACACCACAATGTAGCACAATCTTATTAATCTTATACGTAATGCCCCACCTGTAGTAGTAGCGTCCTTATATGTAATGCACCCCAGTAGTAGTAGCATCCTTATACATAATACCCCCCAGTAGTAGTAGCAGCATCCTTACACATAATCCCCCCCAGTAGTAGTAGCATCCTTATACATAATGCCCCCCGTAGTAGTAGTGTCCTTATACATAATGCCCCCCCAGTAGTAGTAGCATCCTTATACATAATGCCCCCCCGTAGTAGTAGTGTCCTTGTACATAATGCCCCCCAGTAGTAGTAGCATCCTTATACATAATGCACCCATAGTAGTAGTAGTGTCCTTATACGTAGTGCACCCCCAGTAGTAGACGCGTCCTTATACGTAATACCCCCCAGTAGTAGTAGCGTCCTTATACGTAGTGCACCCCCAGTAGTAAAAACGTCCTTATACGTAATTCCCCCCTAGAAGTAGTAGCGTCCTTATACGTAATGCCCCCCCAGTAGTAGTAGCGTCCTTATACGTAGTGCACCCCAGTAGTAGTATCGTCCTTATACGTAATGCCCCCAGCCCCAGTAGTAGTAGCGTCCTTACATGTAATGGTCACCCTAGTACTGTAGCGTTGTTACACGTAATGCCCCCCCAGTAGTAGTAGCGTCCTTATACGTAATGCCCCCCACAGTAGTAGTAGCGTCCTTACATGTAATGCCCCCCCAGTAGTAGCGTCGTTATACGTAATGCCCCCTTAGTAGTAGCGTCCATAAAGCGCGCGCACAGACATACCACACACACACACACACTTCACATATATATACACACAATTCACACATATATATATACACACACACACACTTCTCTCTCACCATCCACTTACCTAAGCCAGTCTCCCTCTGTACAGCAGCTTGGTCCGTGTAGCTCCGCCCCCTTATGGCCCGTTTAGCCACGCCCCTTCCGTCCCGTGTAGCTCCGCCCCCTTCTGTCCCGTACTCGGCGGCGGCGCTGTCACACAGGTGAGGGGAGGGGAGGGAGGAGTCTTTTCATGCTGCAAGTGCCCGCTGCCAGTGCCTGTCATACAGTGACAGACACAGCACTGGCAGCAGCAGGAGAATACAGGACGGCGCAGCAGGGAAGGGATGCAGAGCAGGGGAAGCGCCTATCCGTCCCAGCGCCTCCCTGCACTGCATCCCTTCGCTGAGCGGGTAGCGCCGGGCCTGATCCTCTTGGTTTTGCCGACATATTTTAATCCACAGGTGCATTTTAAGACATATATGATCATTGTGGAATGACAGTTAAGGAAATCTTTTATTAAGTATACCTTTGTATTGTTATGATTAAAAAATGTTTTCCTGTTCGGATGGAGGAATTTGCAAACATTACAATTACCACATTTATAGCATCCCTTGCAAGTTACGAAGGTATTGCTTGTGTTCAGTGACTTGGTTGGCAGATGACTTGGGGCCAGGATGTCTTTCAAATTACTAGTTTTTCGAAACACACTATATATATATATATATATATATATATATATATATATACTATATATATATATATATATATACACTATATATATATATATATATATATATAAAACACAATAGTACCCTTATCTTGCGCCTAAAATAAGAGCAGCACTCTAGAGGGGGGTACTCACGGAGAGATAATCTAAGCAATCTGACCAGATTGCTTAGATTTTCAGCAAGATCGCTCCATGTGTTTCCCCCTACAGCGATAGCGATGCGTGGCTCTGCGTGGCGCTAACGCTGCTGCTAGATTGGCCTGCATGCAGGCTCAATCTAGCAGATCACTCATTTCACCCGCTGGGTTCGCTCAGCACACATCTCTCCCCACATCTGCCAGTGAGTTCCGGCCTTATGAGAGATCCCTGTTGGCAGATCTCAATGACATACAAGATAAAAACACAATTCCCGGGCACGCTGAGTGGAACGTGATTTACGATGATTCTTCCAATGATACCCACATGGTTGTGGGTTGTAAACTGGAGAATACTTATATCACGGGACCTGTAACAGACAACCCCTCACCAGATAGTGACCCAAACAAGAGGCCCAATGCCAATTAGTAAAACAATAATTTAATGACATACAATTGAACAGAAAGATGTTACAAAAAGTTTATCTCGTATTCTTTTTAAATTAGTGCCACTAAGTTATATCCAGTATGTTGAGTATACAATGATAACTTATAGATACTCCCTCACCTTTTACAAGGTGTGAGCTCAAGAGGGAGTATATTTACAGACTGGGTAGATTGCTTTTGACTGACAGATCCAACGCGTTTCATCTAAAAAGACTTCATCAGGGGTAACTTGTATGGGAAAAGATAAAAAGAATAATTTGAGGACTGCTGTCCTTAAACAAAAACCAAAAAATTATAAAATATGAAATATAAAATTGGTATGAGGGATTTTTTAAGGCAAAATACCTGCCAATATAAAAAAATCAAGCTTATTTGACACTGGTAGGTTTGTATACAAAGGTTCACAACCTAAGAAAATGAGGGGCACATTATTAATTACGTTTATAACTAGAAAATGAATTTAAAACTCATTTTAGATAGCCTTTGCTGGAAATTGAGGAACATACCTTAGAGATAGGTTCAATTAATTTCTTATATGACTCCTTATAAGAACTATAGGTATAATCTCTCATTAGGGATATTGGCAATCAAATGCCGGTGTTTTATCAAACTACCTGGTAAAAGGAAAATTTTATTATGGACAAAGACCAATATTAAAATGGTTTGTGTGAGTAAAAAAACTAGCAGAAATTTCTACATGCATACCTGAATATAATATTCTTGTAGCCAGAGCTGTTCTAAATCGGGTACTGGCACAAATGGAATATAAATCTAAAAGAATCAAAATTGTCTTCTTAGTTGACATAAGGTGTGTTAGTCATTTAAGGTTTGCAACATAAACATAAATAAATGTACATACCAAAACAGTTTATATGGCTGGTTTGACAATCAGAAAGATGTATGTACTGAAGCTTCCTCAATAAATTTCACAAGTGAATCTTTAAAACATAAAAAACATTACTCTGGTTAATTGTGTTTATATATATATATATATGAAATAATTGTAGGTAGGTCAATGTTTCGGTCCCCTAAAGACTTTTTCAAGACATCAGCATAAAGTGCATAGTACATATAGCAGCTAGAAGAAGAATGATTACCATTCACCAGAAAAAGGTTACATACTGTAGATCAAGATTTTTATTCAACTGTAAATCCCGTGAGGAAGTGGGGTGTGTTACAACTAGGGTGCCACCTCTCCCAGATTTCCTGGATTCTCCAGGATTTGGTGGCAACCCTCCAGGAGGCTTTTCCTTTCACCCAGATTCCTGGATTCTCCAGGAATAAGGGGACCCAGGGAGCACCAGCAGTGCTCCTTGGTGGCCGGGGAACTCAGTGAACTACAGTGACTGTCTCGCGAGATGATGACATCAAATCTCACGAGACTGTGTTCAGCCCATACTGAGCCGAAGCTGCCGTGACACTGCCATCGGCAGCTCTTCCTCAGCGTTTCCCGGGCTGCGGTGGTGAAGTAACGCCGGCCCGGCTCATGTGAGAAGAGCAACGAGAGCTGACATGCATGTCACACATATAACTATAATATAATGAGCATGCATGAAACAAATAGAGGCTATATGTATATTTTTTAATCACTAACAGACACCTTTTAGTAGTGCACTTGTTTGTGTAACCTGTTGAAGCTTGATATTGATTAGGTTGTGTGCAACACTTACACTTCCACGGTTCTTCCCTCTTTTACACAATCTAGTTTTAAGGCAGCAAATGCCTGTAATTTATCCAAGTGGCGACTATTATATTCCTATTTATATAGATACAGTTTCATTTAGATTGTTTGTAACGTAAAATATTTTATAAATATGGTACATCATTTTATTTACATGAACATTGCTTGGTGCCGCGGGGGGGAGAGTTGGGATTGGGGGGGTGGATCTCAAGGAATCGATGATGCATGAGGTGACATCAGTGAAACACATACCGTAAGTGGGTAAAAAAGCATGCAAACTTTTCAATAGCATGCTCTCCTTGAAGGATGCCAGGAGGCCGAATACGCGTTGGTGCACACTACCAGAACACAGACATCCCACAATAGGATTGCAGCCCTGCCTACTCATCTACTCCCCCAAGTCTTCTCTCCAGCGGGCACAGTTGAGTTATTTATTGTATTTGCTATTTTCCATATCATTACAGACACCAGCTACTCTAATTAAAAAAATGTGTTTAACTACAGAAAGATTATTAACAACAATTCTTACACTATGAGCAGAAGCAGAGGCACGTTATGGATCAGTGCACACCAATACAATAATTAAACGCCAAAAACAGTGTAGCTATATATAAGGGTATAATACCCATTACACAAACCTATTATCTAAAATGTACCCCCTTTATAGTGTACCTACATGTAAGTGTAAAAAAAACTTTTACATTAATGTAGTGATGTGCACCGGACATTTTTCGGGTTTTGTGTTTTGGTTTTGGATTCGGTTCCGCGGCCGTGTTTTGGATTTGGACGCATTTTGGCAAAACCTCCCTGAAAATTTTTTGTCGGATTCGGGTGTTTTTAAAAAAACAACAACCTCAAAAACAGCTTAAATCATAGAATTTGGGGGTCATTTTGATCCCATAGTATTATTAACCTCAATAACCATGATTTCCACTCATTTCCAGTCTATTCTGAACACCTCACAATATTATTTTTAGTCCTAAAATTTGCACCAAGGTCGCTGGATGACTAAGCTAAGCGACCCAAGTGGCCGACACAAACACCTGGCCCATCTAGGAGTGGCACTGCAGTGTCAGACAGGATGGCTGATTTAAAAAATAGTCTCCAAACAGCACATGATGCAAAGAAAAAAAGAGGTGCACCAAGGTCGCTGGTTGGCTAAGCTAAGCGACCCAAGTGGCCGACACAAACACCTGGCCAATCTAGGAGTTACACTGCAGTGTCAGACAGGATGGCACGTCAAAAAATAGTCCCCAAACAGCACATGATGCAAAGAAAAAAAGAGGTGCAATGAGGTAGCTGTGTGACTAAGCTAAGCGACCCAAGTGGCCGATACAAACACCTGGCCCATCTAGGAGTGGCACTGCAGTTTTCTAGTGAGAGGATGAGTGCTTCCATCCTCATGTGAATCTGAACCACTAGCCATGAACATAGGCCAGGGCCTCAGCCGTTCCTTGCCACTCCGTGTCGCAAATGGCATATTGGCAAGTTTACGCTTCTCATCAGACGTTTTTAATTTTGATTTTTGGGTCATTTTACTGAACTTTTGTTTTTTGGATTTTACATGCTCTCTACTATGACATTGGGCATCGGCCTTGGTAGACGACGTTGATGGCATTTCATCGTCTCGGCCATGACTAGTGGCAGCAGCTTCAGCACAAGGTGGAAGTGGATCTTGATCTTTCCCTATTTTACCCTCCACATTTTTGTTCTCCATTTTTTTAATGTGAGGAATTGTATGCCAGTAATATCAATAGCAATGGCCTACTGTACCGTACTGCTATATATTATATACTGGTGGTCAGCAAAATTCTGCACTGTCCTCCTACTATATATACTGCGCACAACTAAAATGCACCACAGGTATGGATGGATAGTATACTTGACGACACAGAGGTAGGTAGAGCAGTGGCCTACTGTACCGTACTGCTATATATTATATACTGGTGGTCAGCAAAATTCTGCACTGTCCTCCTACTATATATACTGCGCACAACTAAAATGCACCACAGGTATGGATGGATAGTATACTTGACGACACAGTGGTAGGTAAAGCAGTGGACTACTGTACCGTACTGCTATATATTATATACTGGTGATTAGCAAAATTCTGCACTGTCTTCCTACTATATATATACTGCGCACAACTAAAATGCACCACAGGTATGGATGGACAGTATACTTGACGACACAGAGGTAGGTAGAGCAGTGGCCTACTGTACCGTACTGCTATATATTATATACTGGTGGTCAGCAAAATTCTGCACTGTCCTCCTACTATATATACTGCGCACAACTAAAATGCACCACAGGTATGGATGGATAGTATACTTGACGACACAGAGGTAGGTAGAGCAGTGGCCTACTGTACCGTACTGCTATATATTATATACTGGTGGTCAGCAAAATTCTGCACTGTCCTCCTACTATATATACTGCGCACAACTAAAATGCACCACAGGTATGGATGGATAGTATACTTGACGACACAGAGGTAGGTAGAGCAGTGGACTACTGTACCGTACTGCTATATAATACTGGTGGTCACTGGTCAGCAAAATTCTGCACTGTCCTCCTACTATATACTACAGTGCAGCACAGATATGGAGCGTTTTTCAGGCAGAGAACGTAGATATTTTCAGCACACTGAGCACAGATATTTGCAAGCACACTGAGCACAGATATTTGCAGCACACTGAGCACAGATGTTTGCAGCACACTGAACACAGAAACTGAGAGAACGCTGCACGTCCTCTCCCTATCATCTCCAATGCACGAGTGAAAATGGCGGCGACGCGCGGCTCCTTATATAGAATACGAATCTCGCGAGAATCCGACAGCGGGATGATGACGTTCGTGCGCGCTCGGGTTAACCGAGCAAGGCAGGAGGATTTGAGTCTGCCTCGGAACCGTGTAAAATGGGTGAAGTTCGGGGGGGTTCGGATTCCGAGGAACCGAACCCGCTCATCACTACATTAATGTACCCTCTAATTAGTTTACCTACATCTACAAGAAATAAACACATTACCAAAAATAATATACTTTAGAAGAAAGACAGACACAAAAGTTTTTTTGTATAACACCTTACTAAAGGAAATATATAAAAAATAAGAAAGAACAGAAAAACAACTCATATAATGAAACTCGGATTCCAGTTGGTCTAAAGAACTGGGATGTTTACTGGTGTGTATTCTCGCGAGAAGTCGCAAGAGAGTTATGTTTGTGACTGAATACTCGGACCCCATTACATTGACCGAGTTGCGGGATAAACACGCACATTGTGATGTCTGAGATAGTGCGAGTTTATCCTGCACACCATACTCGGAGCCTATTACATTTGGCCCAAGGAGAGGCAGCTATCACATCTGCCCCACTGAGGTGGCATGACGCAGTGTAAGGTGACCTGTCCAGTAAGTTCTCCAGCACCCAACCAGGAGCAGCCAACATGAAAGAAATGCAACACCCTTGGCAACACTAGGCATGGCACCAGATAGTGATAAACATCAGAGGTAGCTCATGTAATCATGATCAGTGGCCATAAAGAAGCGATTATGGATTATCTCCATTGATAGGGATAGTTTAGTCTTTACCAGTGTTTTAGATTTTCTTTATTGGATTACACAGCAGTGATGCTGCTGCCCCATAGCAGTAGTTTTTCCTGTGATGAGCAGGTTAATATGTTTCCTTTTATTGCCGCATACTGTCAGTGTTGGTATAAAAGTATCCCCCCAGAGACCTATTCATCACAACAGACTAGTCTATCTCTTCTTATGAATGATACAAAGAGCAGTTGATTTATGTTTAAACAGCAAGGTATCTGCAATTCACTGCATATTTAGAATGGTCACTGAAGCCATTGCACAATTTGCATACATTTTATAAACTATAGTGTAGCTTGATTCCAGAAGTAATAAAGACTATCTCCATTACAAGGCTTAAACTGGTGATACTGGCCTACAATACTCAAAGAGTTTTTGTATTTGAAAGGAGTTTTAATATATTCAAGTTCCTGTACATACTTTAGCTATACACTTGGGTTTTCAAAAGAGTAACAATTGGTGTGGGCTGATACCTTCAAGCATAAGATCTGTCGTAGTATTGACCTGTTTCTGTTTTTAGGACGGGGTTTAAATTGGCCCATGGTCTGACATGCTTAAAAATAGAAATTTGCTATCTAGGCAGTGCTGCAAGTATGGCGGTACTGTGTACCGGTAAGAAATTGACAGCCGGTACTCAGTACCACCGGTCCAACCACCATGCTTGCATCCACAGCTGTGCTGTGTGTGAGGCCAGGAAAGAGAGCGCAGCCAATCAGAGCTCGCAGCCCGGCAGCCAATCAGGAGCCACAGCTGCCGGTTCATGAGCTCTGAATGGCTCACGAACCGGCGCCTCATTTAAGAGACATGCCACCAGAGACACAGGAAGGAGACAGGAGAGGCGCGCGCTGCACCCCCCTTCCCGGCCTCACACAAAGCACAGCAGTGGTAAGCAGCGGGGAGTGTGTGTACCTGGCACTGGAGGGGCATATGTGGCACTGGGGGCGAATGTGTATCTGGCACTGGGGGCATATGTGTATCTGACACTGGGGGGGGGGGCATATATTTATCTAGCACTGTGGGGGCATATGTGTATCTGGCACTGGGGAGGCATGTTGTATCTGGCACTGGGAAGGCATGTTGTTACTGGCACTGTGGGGGCATATGTGTATCTGGCACTGCACTACTGGGGGTATATGTGTATCTGGCATTCCACTATTGGGGGCTTATGTGCATCTAGCACTATTGGGGGCATGTGTGTATCTAGCCCCCCATATAAGTATCACTCCCTATTTTCATTGGCCACGCCCCATGTGCCATGTGGCCACATCCATTTTTTGGCGCGTGCGCCTAAGACATGCACACACAGCACCAATAAGACATTTTTTCTACTTGCACCACTGTATCTAGGGCAAGTGCAAGTTTGTACCGTGAGTAAGAACCTAGAGGACAAAAGAGTTAGAGGAGTATGGTAGGTTTTAAAAACTTTATAGTGCTCTCAACTTTATGCAACAAACTTTTTTAATGTTTTTAGCTGGTAAGAATAAAATTGTGATTCTGCTATATATATATATAGATAGATGGATAGATACAGTGTAGAACAGTCCGGCACTCCAGTTGCTCTCCCAATAACTTGCCTCGGTGCCCTCCGTGAAGGATGTTTTAATAAAAGCAGTAAAATAGACAGTGGCGCTCAGGGATTTCTTAGTAAACAGAGTATATTCCAAATGTGTCACATTACAACTCCAACATTTCTGGGCGCGTAGCCCCTTTGTCAAGGTGTTTACGTGCGTTTGTGTGTATATATATACAGGTTGAGTATCCCTTATCCAAAATACTTGGGACCACAGGTATTTTGGATATCGGATTTTTCCGTATTTTGGAATAATTGCATACCATAATGAGATATCATGGTGATGGGACCTAAATCTAAGCACAGAATGCATTTATGTTACATATACACCTTATACATACAGCCTGAAGGTCATTTTACCCAATATATTTTGTAACTTTGTGCATTAAACAAAGTGTGTCTACATTCACACAGTTCATTTATGTTTCATATACACCTTATACACACAGCCTGAAGGTCATTTAATACAATATCTTTAATAACTTTGTGTATTAAACAAAGTTTGTGTACATTGAGCCATCAAAAAACAAAGTTTTCACTATCTCACTCTCAGTCAAAAAAGTCCGTATTTCAGAATATTCCGTATTTCGGAATATTTGGATATGGGATACTCAACCTGTATATATATATATATATATATACTCTCATGCAGCAGCTAGGAGTGTTACTTACTGATGTGAGGCACTATTGCAGTGGTCTGCTTTGTTCAAATTGACATTTGGACGATATCCAGTGATTAGCTGCTATATGGGCTTAATTTAACCCAATTGGCACTATTGCAGTGGTCTGCTTTGTTCAAATTGACATTTGGATGATATCCAGTGATTAGCTGTTCTATGGGCTTAATTTAATCTAATTGGCACTATTGCAGTGGTCTGCTCTGTTCAAATTGACACTTGGATGATATCCAGTGATTAGCTGTTCTATGGGCTTAATTTAACCTAATTGATTCAAAATTACTTATTTAATTTCAAACCGGCCTTTGCTCAGTGGAAAATCACTAAAATGGGTCCCTTCTAAATTCAAATTGATATTCCATATGGTGAAATTTGGTCCAATACCATTTTAAGTATTGTTTATTTGCCTTTTGAAGACACGATAAGGTGTATGTCCATATTGTGATTCTTTGATTATAATATACCCCTGATGAAGTCTGTAGGATGAAACACGTTGGGTTAAAACATTGTTTTCTGACATTTCTTCAAGGAAGATCACTCTTGATGTTGTTTGAACTACCAACACAACTATTTTTGAACATCATTTATTGTCATCTTGGTTTCATTTACTGTGTTTTAAATTTTAAGATTGTTTTATTATACAAACAAAATTTGTGCATACCAAAGAACGATTTCAGCTCCCTGGGGAAATCTTTTTTCTATATTGTCTGTAATATCATACCCCATCTAACAGGGGGTATTTTCTCTAAGGTGTAGCTTTTCACATTTCTAGCGCGAGAAAGGTCTTGTATCTCTCCAACTATATATATATATATATATATATATATATAAATAAACAATCAAAGAAAAAGGCGTCACACCAGGTCTTGAGGTGGTAAATCTTCAATTAGTGTAGTTAAAAAACATCACAAAACTAACGTTTCGGGGCCCGTAGCCCCTTTGTCAAGGTGTGTATAGTGCCAAAGTGCAAACTGCCTTACCTTATAAAGCCCTGTGCCGTGAGTGAGAAGGGGTGAGGAGGAGCTTCACCCGCGTCGCCGTCGGGCACTGGAGGACTTCCGGCGTCCTGTGGACAATCCCGTCGCACACTCCGCCCGTCAGTTTCCGGTGTCCCGTGGCTCTGGCGTCACGATCGGGTCCTGGACCGGTTGCCGTAGCAACCCGTGCCGCTCACCAATACGCTTGCGCGCCGGGTTCTACAGGAGTAAAGTGACATAGTGCTGGTGACAAATCGTGCACACTACACCTAATACAATACATAGAATTACCTAGCTAGATCCTTGCCATATAGGTAAATCCTTCCAGATGCGCTGAATTAAAATTTAACAACCATGGTGCCCCCACATCTAGCTGCTGTACATGCGGTATGCACATCGTGTATTGTCACTTACATATATAGGGATGCTATATCAGTGTCTATGCAGAGAGGAAAAGTAAGGAAGGGAGGAGAGGGGGAGGAAAGGGGAAGGGGGTGGGGGGTGGTGGGGAGAAGGATAGAGGGAATGGAAAGAGAAAGAAGAGAGGAACCAAAGAGAAAAAAAGGGTAAGAAAAGTAAGACTAAAGGAAAAACTAAAAGAAAGGAGAAGAAAAAGGGGGGGGGGGGAAGCAGGGGGGGAGGGGGAAGGGAGGGAGAGGGAAAGGAGGGGGGCCTTTAAAGGAAATTAAGGTAGGGACCCTAAGGGCCCAGTTAGAGAAATAGCTCATCTGAAGCTGAATAGAAGCAAATAAGGGCGAATAGAGTGGGCAAGAATGTAAGAAAAATATGAAACAGAAAGGGAAGGATATATCACTATATTATGCATCCATTTATCCCTTATAGATGAAGAATAGCCCTTCACCATTGGTAGAGGGCTAGTATAAAGCAAAGACCATCACCCAAACTACCTCTATATTAGGCAATACATGCAGTGAATTAGACTACTTTTTTGCCAAAGTGTTCCATAGGATCTGATCATTCAGTCCATTCGGTTGAATTGTGTCCAGTTTAAACATCCAACGTGCTTCGCTATTCAGCAGCCTCCCATTCCGATCTCCTCCTCTCAGACTCTGGGGGACATGATCTATAATCATATATTTTAACGCATTCAGGGAGTGTTGTTCATCCACAAAATGCTGGGCCACTGGTTGTTCGGATTTTCTGGTCCTAATTGCTGCTGTAATTGCGGATCTATGTAGTGCCATCCGTTGTCTCAAGGCTCTAGTAGTCTTCCCCACATATCCTAGCCCACAGGGGCATACAATCAGGTAGATTATGTGTGAAGTGGTACAGGTCACTACATGTCGTATACTGTACGTTTGTTCTTTACTAGGGTGTTTGAACGTTGTTCCCGTTATCAATGATTTACACGTAGTGCACCCCAGGCACTTATAGCACCCAGGTGCTTTTGTAAGAAAATTTGAGGGATGGTTACTGCCAAATCCTGTGATATCCGAATGCACTATAAAGTCCTTTATGTTCTTCCCTCTCGTAAAGCAATTCATCGGTCTTTTTGATTTGAAGCACTTCAGCTTACTGTCAGATGACACTATCGGCCATAGTGCTTTAGACGCTCTTTGAACTATTGGACTAGAAGTACTGAACTTACTTGTCCATGGGATGACTTTCTTTGAGGCTCTTGTCACCTTCTTCAATAATGAATCTCTTTCGAGATTAAGGACTTCCAGTTTTTGTTCTTGTAGTTTCATGGGGTCATATCCCCGTTCAATAAATCTATTCACTACTTTGTCTAATTCAGTGTCTAGTGTGGTGTGATCACTATGGATTCTCGCTGTCCTCATCAACTGCGATCTTGGTAGCCCCCTAATGAGGGGTTTAGGGTGATGGCTGTCAGCCCTCAGCAGCGTATTTTTGTCTGTTGGCTTAGTAAATAATGTAGTACTGATCTTATTATTTATGATTTTATTTGTTACATCAAGGTAATTCATCATAGCTGTTTCATTCTGATATGTAAACTTTATATGTTCTGCTTTTGAATTGATGTCATCCATTATCCTCTTGAACAAATCGGCCCCTCCTGTCCACAGCATGAACACGTCGTCTATAAATCGACAGTACAGTAGTATGTGTTGCGCTATGGTCTTGTCCTCAAAGAATAATCTCTTCTCCTCCTTAAACATGAATACATTAGCATAAGCTGGCACTACACTACTACCCATAGCGCATCCGCTTCGTTGTAGGAAATATTTCCCGTCAAATAGGAAATAGTTCCTATGTAATGTTAGGTAGAGAAGGTGCATGTATAGATCCATATCTACCTCTTGCATTTTTTCTCCCTGCAGGAACTCTCTTGTAGCCGCCAGCCCCTCGGTGTGCGGTATACTTGTATACAGGCTACAGACATCCATTACACACATTTGTGTGTTAGCTGGTACTGTGTCTATACTCTTTAATCTCAACAGAAAATCTGTAGTATCTTTAATACACGTTGGTTGTTTAACTACCAGCGGCTATAGTACACAATCTAGAAATTGTGCTACTGGCTGGTAAAGAGAGTCTCTCGCCGAAATTATCGGCCTGCCGGGGTTTTTTTTATTGTCTTTGTGTATCTTAGGAGTTGTAAATAAGACCGGCACAACTGGGAATTTCTATGTTAATGCATTATGAATTTTGGTGGAGATGATCCCCTCTGATTTAGCTTCTTCTAGGACATGATCGAGTTCTTGTTTGAATCCATGTGTCGGATCCATATCCAACTTTTGATATGTCTGTGTCTCCGCCAGTTGTCGTTGAATCTCCTCTTGGTAATCTCTTAGATCCTGGATTACTAGGTCCCCTCTTTTGTCCGCCGGGCGGAAGATGACATCTTTATAGTTGCTCAGATCTTTTAATGCATTCATTTCACTCCTGGACATATTGTTCCTTTGTTGTACTGGAGTGCTAATATAGCGTGTAACTGAATCGTCCATAAATCGTGCAAAGGTTTTCAATGAAGAGTTGGATGATTGGGGGTCAAATTTAGAGGTAGAGCGTGCGGCTAGAAATTCGTCAGATACCGTTGTATCGGTGTGTACAGCTGGATGATCTTGGAAATATTCCTGTAGTCTTAGTTTACGAGAAAACTTATGTAGATCTAGTTTCCAAATAAAAGCGTCATGTCTATTCGTTGGAATGTAGGAGAGGCCTTTGTTAAGGACCTTATTTTCTGTTGGTGTGAAACTCCTTGATGAAAGATTAAATACTAAATTTTGTTCTTGGCTGCTCGACTTCTGTAGTCTCTTGTTTTGGCCCCCTATACGGGTGGGCGTCCTCTTATACCTTTTGCCTTGCTCTGAGCTTCCCCTAAAGGGATGTCACTTAGGGGGGTTGAAGTCTCTCCAGAATCTGGAGCCTGGAACTCGCTGTCGCTATTTGAAGAATTGTTCAGTCTGGGTCCTCCATCTCTTCTCTTCCTCCATTCTCTTTTGAAAGTGTAGTTACGCTGGCCGGGTTTCTGTGTATCAACTCCCATAAGCCACTTGTATACCTGATTGTCAAAAGTGATTATGAAGATAATCAGGTGTTTATTTCTCTTAAAGCATATCAGTTCTTTCTTGTATGTATCACATTGAGTTTGGACATCCAATCATGTGGGGGATCATCCTGGAGAGTCTTTACAGTCTCCTTTTCAAAATTCAAGATCTTATCTTTGGTATCCCTCATCTCCCAGACTACTTCTTCCACCACTATTAGGACCAAATCCAGACTACACTTATTTAGTATGGCCGTCCATTTACGGCAGAAGTCAGGATTATATCTCCCCAACGTGGGTATATTTCTAATCCTGAACCCCCTAGGGATCATCTGCTCCCGATGGTACTGTGAAAGGGAGATCCCATGCATAAGGTAATCTATTTCCTTTTTCTTTAGTTTCAAGAGTTGGGTAAAGGTGTCCTGGGCATCCAGTTGAGTGTCTGCCTCAGGGAGTTGGTCCTTAAAAAGGAGCCTCTCTGCATCACTTGCATTATAGCTAAACGTGTCTCCCTTAGAGTGGATCACATTGTGGCAGCCTGCTGTTTCTCTAGCCTCACTGGCATTAGGCATTTCCATGTCTAGCTATTTGTTCTAGTGCTATATCGTGAATACACAGTCCTGGCCGGTATTTGTAAAGTGCAAATCGTGCTAAAAAGTGCAATAGTCCAGTAGTCGTGCCTGTGCTCCTTCGTGTCGCTTCTAATCACATCACTTGACTCAGAAAGACACTTGATCTCTATGCCGCATTCGGTTTGTACCTGGATTCTGATAGGAGCCCTGGCTCAGGAAGTTCTGGTATTATATCCTGGGCAGGCAGTCCCGGCCGGTATAGGTAAAGTGCAGATGGTGCTACAAAGTGCAGTGATAAATCAAAAGTGCCGGTGCTCCTTCGTGTCACTACTTGGTCACAACACTTGACTCCGGTATATACTTATTCTCTATAACAGATTTGATTTATATCTGGACTCTGATGGGTGCCCTGGCTCGGGCGGTTTGGGGAGCAATCCCTGACCAATCAACAACAGTAGTAATGCCCGGCACTCCTGGTCCTTATAGAAGTAAATGCCTGGGTGCCCTCCACAGCAGTATGGATAAACAATCAAAGAAAAAGGCGTCACTCCAGGTCTTGAGGTGGTAAAATCTTCAATTAGTGTAGTTAAAAAAAATCACAAAACCAACGTTTCGGGGCCCGTAGCCCCTTTGTCAAGGTGTGTATAGTGCCAAAGTGCAAACTGCCTTACCTTATAAAGCCCTGTGCCGCGAGTGAGAAGGGGTGAGGAGGAGCCAAACTCAATGTGATACATACAAGAAAGAACTGATACGCTTTAAGAGAAATAAACACGTGATTGTCAAAAGTGATTATGAAGATAATCAGGTATACAAGTGGCTTATGGGAGGTGATACACAGAAACCCGGCCAGCGTAACTACACTTTCAAAAGAGAATGGAGGAAAAGAAGAGATGGAGGACCCAGACTGAACTATTCTTCAAATAGCGACAGCGAGTTCCAGGCTCCAGATTCTGAAGAGACTTCAACCCCCCTAAGTGACATCCCTTTAGGGGAAGCTCAGAGCAAGGCCAAAGGTATAAGAGGACGCCCACCCGTAGAGGGGGCCAAAACAAGAGACTACAGAAGTCGAGCAGCCAAGAACAAAATTTTGTATTTAATCTTTCATCAAGGAGTTTCACACCAACAGAAAATAAGGTCCTTAACAAAGGCCTCTCCTACATTCCAACGAATAGACATGACGCTTTTACTTGGAAACTAGATCAATGTAGGTTTTCTCGTAAACTAAGACTACAGGAATATTTCCAAGATCATCCAGCTGTACACACCGATACAACGGTATTTGACGAATTTCTAGCCGCACGCTCTACCTCTAAATTTAACCCCCAATCATCCAACTCTTCATTGAAAACCTTTGCACGATTAATGGATGATTCAGTTACACGCTATATTAGCACTCCAGTACAACAAAGGAACAATATGTCCATGAGTGAAATGAATGCATTAAAAGATCTGAGCAACTATAAAGATGTCATCTTCCGCCCGGTGGACAAAGGAGGGGGCCTAGTAATCCAGGATCTAAGAGATTACCAAGAGGAGATTCAACGACAACTGGCGGAGACACAGACATATCAAAAGTTGGATATGGATCCGAGATATGGATTCAAACAAGAACTCGATCATGTTCTAGAAGAAGCTAAATCAGAGGGGATCATCTCCACCAAAATTCATAATGCATTAACACAGAAATTCCCAGTTGTGCCGGTCCTATTTACAACTCCTAAGATACACAAAGACAATTACCCCCCCCCCCCCCGGCAGGCCGATAATTTCGGCAAGAGACTCTCTTTACCAGCCAGTAGCACAATTTCTAGATTGTGTACTATAGCCGCTGGTAGTTAAACAACCAACGTGTATTAAAGATACTACAGATTTTCTGTTGAGATTAAAGAGTATAGACACAGTACCAGCTAACACACAAATGTGTGTAATGGATGTCTGTAGCCTGTATACAAGTATACCGCACACCGAGGGGCTGGCGGCTACAAGAGAGTTCCTGCAGGGAGAAAAAATGCAAGAGGTAGATATGGATCTATACATGCACCTTCTCTACCTAACATTACATAGGAACTATTTCCTATTTGACAGGAAATATTTCCTACAACGAAGCGGATGCGCTATGGGTAGTAGTGTAGTGCCAGCTTACGCTAATGTATTCATGTTTAAGGAGGAGAAGAGATTATTCTTTGAGGACAAGACCATAGCGCAACACATACTACTGTACTGTCGATTTATAGACAACGTGTTCATGCTGTGGACAGGAGGGGCCGATTTGTTCAAGAGGATGATGGATGACATCAATTCAAAAGCAGAACATATAAAGTTTACATATCAGAATGATACAGCTATGATGAATTACCTTGATGTAACGATTAAAATCATAAATAATAAGATCAGTACTACATTATTTACTAAGCCAACAGACAAAAATACGCTGCTGAGGGCTGACAGCCATCACCCTAAACCCCTCATTAGGGGGCTACCAAGATCACAGTTGATGAGGACAGCGAGAATCCATAGTGATCACACCACACTAGACACTGAATTAGACAAAGTAGTGAATAGATTTATTGAACGGGGATATGACCCCATGAAACTACAAGAACAAAAACTGGAAGTTCTTAATCTCGAAAGAGATTCATTATTGAAGAAGGTGACAAGAGCCTCAAAGGAAGTCATCTCATGGACAAGTAAGTTCAGTACTTCTAGTCCAATAGTTCAAAGAGCGTCTAAAGCACTATGGCTGATAGTGTTATCTGACAGTAAGCTGAAGTGCTTCAAATCAAAAAGACCGATGAATTGCTTTACGAGAGGGAAGAATATAAAGGACTTTATAGTGCATTCGGATATCACAGGATTTGGCAGTAACCATCCCTCAAATTTTCTTACAAAAGCACCTGGGTGCTATAAGTGCCTGGGGTGCACTACGTGTAAATCATTGATAACGGGAACAACGTTCAAACACCCTAGTAAAGAACAAACGTACAGTATACGACATGTAGTGACCTGTACCACTTCACACATAATCTACCTGATTGTATGCCCCTGTGGGCTAGGATTTGTTGTGAAGACTACTAGAGACTTGAGACAACGGATGGCACTACATAGATCCGCAATTACAGCAGCAATTAGGACCGGAAAATCCGAACAATCAGTGGCCCAGCATTTTGTGGATAAACAACACTCCCTGAATGCGTTAAAATATATGATTATAGATCATGTCCCCCAGAGTCTGAGAGGAGGAGATCGGAATGGGAGGCTGCTGAATAGCGAAGCACGTTGGATGTTTAAACTGGACACAATTCAACCGAATGGACTGAATGATCAGATCCTATGGAACACTTTGGCAAAAAAGTAGTCTAATTCACTGCATGTATTGCCTAATATAGAGGTAGTTTGGGTGATGGTCTTTGCTTTATACTAGCCCTCTACCAATGGTGAAGGGCTATTCTTCATCTATAAGGGATAAATGGATGCATAATATAGTGATATATCCTTCCCTTTCTGTTTCATATTTTTCTTATATTCTTGCCCACTCTATTCGCCCTTATTTACTTCTATTCAGCTTGAGATGAGCTATTTCTCTAACTGGGCCCTTAGGGTCCCTACCTTAATTTCCTTTAAAGGCCCTCCTCCTTCCCCTCTCCCTCCCCCCCCCCCTGCTTTCCCCCCCTTTTTCTTCTCCTTTCTTTTAGTTTTTCCTTTAGTCTTACTTTTCTTACCCTTTTTTTCTCTTTGGTTCCTCTCTCCTTTCTCTTTCCATTCCGTTTATCCTTCTCCCCACCACCCCCCACCCCCCACCCCCTTCCCCTTTCCTCCCCCTCTCCTCCCTTCCTTACTTTTCCTCTCTGCATAGACACTGATATAGCATCCCTATATATGTAAGTGACAATACACGATGTGGATACCGCATGTACAGCAGCTAGATGTGGGGGCACCATGGTTGTTAAATTTTAATTCAGCGCATCTGGAAGGATTTACCTATATGGCAAGGATCTAGCTAGGTAATTCTATGTATTGTATTAGGTGTAGTGTGCACGATTTGTCACCAGCACTATGTCACTTTACTCCTGCAGAACCTGGCGCGCAAGCGCAATGGCGAGCGGCACGGGTTGCTACGGCAACCGGTCCGGGACACGATCGTGACGCCAGAGCCACCGGAAACTGACGGGCGGAGTGTGCGACGGGATTGTCCACAGGACGCCAGAAGTCCTCCAGTGCCCGGGGGCGACGGCGACGCGGGCGAAGCTCCTCCTCACCCCTTCTCACTCACGGCACAGGGCTTTATAAGGTAAGGCAGTTTGCACTTTGGCACTATACACACCTTGACAAAGGGGCTACGGGCCCCAAAACGTTGGTTTTGTGATGTTTTTTAACTACACTAATTGAAGATTTTACCACCTCAAGACCTGGAGTGACGCCTTTTTCTTTGATTGTTTATCCATACTGCTGTGGAGGGCACCCAGGCATTTACTTCTATAAGGACCAGGAGTGCCGGGCATTACTACTGTTATATATATATGTATATATATATATATATATATATATATATGTCCACTTACACCTTTCCTATTTTGCGAGGTTTGGCATGCCATGCATAGCATGGCACTCCAGGCCAAGCTGCTTTTCCACGAGTAGCGAGTGGATATTTATTTTCTTTTTGTCATAATATAATATGTATAAAGTAGCATATTAAAAAATCAAATTTAGAACACAAAAAAAAGCATGACTAAATCTCTGAGTTTATGGCATGCCATGCCATGCCATACATAACAAGAAAATAGAAAGGTGTATGTGGACACACCTGTATGTATATATATATATATATATATATATGTAGTTACAACCTCCAATCAGTGGCACTCAGAGACTGAACAATCAACAGAACTTTAAATCATCTTGTGCTTTAATGTGTCCAATGCTTGCATTTCCAACATTTCGGGGGCAATCGCCCCTTTGTCAAGGAGAGCAAACAGAAAGTGGTTCTGTTTGCTATTTCAAATCTGTTTGCAGCAATACACTTTTCAGCAAATTCTGATGTTGTTTGACATGTTACACTACCCCCTTTCCATTTGACAAAACTGACTTAGATTCAAGATGGCCAATTTCAAGATGGCACCCATGTTCGGTACATACTCTAAAAGATAGCCCAC
Organism: Pseudophryne corroboree; assembly: GCF_028390025.1. Taxonomy (NCBI): domain Eukaryota; kingdom Metazoa; phylum Chordata; class Amphibia; order Anura; family Myobatrachidae; genus Pseudophryne; species Pseudophryne corroboree. The sequence continues at coordinate 77,684,087 of NC_086453.1, read as the reverse complement.
CTCACCCATACCTTACTGGAGTATTCAGTTTTCCCATTTCCTGCACAGTTTTTGAAACAAAAGGGTGTACTGCGACTTTTTAATCACCCTGTGTATGTATGTGTATATATAATATATATATATATATATATATATATATATATATAATGTCCAAAAAGAACGGCACTCAGGGACTGTCATCGTAGCAAAAAATTTGTATTGAAGTCAGATCAAACGTAAACGTTTTCGGGGACACAGCCCCTTCGTCAGGATCACAGACATTGTCTGTGATCCTGACGAAGGGGCTGTGTCCCCGAAAACGTTTACGTTTGATCTGACTTCAATACAAATTTTTTGCTACGATGACAGTCCCTGAGTGCTACGATGACAGTCCCTGAGTGCCGTTCTTTTTGGACATATATGAGATATTTATGAACAGGACACCGGGGCGTTTATACCTTTATGGGAGTGCCGGCTGAATTGGATCTCTCTCTCTCTCTCTCTCTCTCTCTCTCTCTCTCTATATATATATATATATAAAAATATGGTAGCAAAGTTTATACTGCTGCACCTTTGTATAATGCCTACATGAACCCTTGGGTTCATTCATATATGTATGTGTAAATCTTGACCTAATAATATCCAATATATCCCCAGTCATTTACTTCACCACGTGAACTCTAGGGGATGCTTCAATTTTCTGGGTATCTCCCGAAACATACATTGGCAATGGGAAAATTAACCAATGGGAAGCCTCATCACATAAAGCAAGTCAGAAAAATATGAGACGTTATTGCAAGTTATAAAATCCTGTAGAACAATAGGTAACAAAGCAGCAAATGCTATTTTGGTTCATAATATTGTATGTATATTTTATAAGGACGGATCCATCTTGCCTCTATTTAAAAATGATGTTTCCGATGTTTGTAATCCCTTCTAGATTACTACCAGTACAGATAATGATATCCTCAGTTAGCCATAGTGTGCATTGTCCAGAGGGATAACCCTCCCACATGGTCACTCTGCCTTCCTTTTATCATTGCTCTACATCCAATGTATCCTATAGTCAGGGTCCCGGTACAACAACTTCCTGGGCCCCCCTGGAGGGGGTGTGACCACAGCACATGAGAAGGGGGCGGGTCTAGCACATGAGAAGTACCCACTCACAGAAGTATGGCATGCCTCCCAGCCAAGGCAGTAGAGAGCCTGGCTGGGACCAGTTACTTTTCACGGGGCGTGGCCTAATCACAGGAGGCGTAGTCATGCACCCTTAGAAAAAAATACAGAAGAAATTGTATTTTAAGCACTTCCCTGGCCATACTGCAGCCCAGTACACAGCAGCGTGTGCTGGGCTGTGAAGAATAACTGCAGCTGCTGCTTCCAGGTAAGGGTGGGGGGGTGGACCTGGGCCCTCACTAGGCCCCTCCATCAGACCTGGGCCCAGGTAATTTGTACCCTCTCCCCCTCTCTCGGCGCCACTGCCTGTAGTGATGGAGAGAAAGTACAGCATGGAAGACTGATGAGGAGACACCTCTCACTACCTTTTAATGTTATTCTTCCTCTCTCTATTAACTAAACGTTGTTAAACCTCATATAGTCTGAGGATTATCCGTAACATAAACCATAACATCTTAACACTTAATTATAATAAATAAAGACACAGAGACTTGAATTTGGCAGAAAATGTTAGCTATTTATTTAAGTGAACCATTAACTGTGAATAATTAAACTAAAGTATGGTGGCCAGAAAGAACGGCTAAACAACCCTATCCCATAAACAAACAATCTTATAAAAAAGAACTGACGTAAACCTTCCAACAAACAATAGGTATCCGCTCAACCTCCATCCTGACTACCCACCCGTGAAGGTGATGAGGCTGCCACCCGAGAAGGCGGTCCAGCAGATGTAAAACCAGTCAGCGAAGGAGAGCGCACCTAAAAATCAACCACCAAACGACCTCCAATCCACTCTTTAATACAACAAATGTTAACTTGCCGTTCTTTCCCGCCAACAGCGAAGTTCTGTTCCACAGAAACTACGCACCGCCACTATACCCCTAACCTACCGAACCAACCATCAAAAACAGATCCTCCAAAAATATAGATAGTCCCTGTCCGGTCAAGTGCACCCCATCAGGTCTAAACAAGTAGAAATACCGAAACTTGATCCGCTGGTGCCAAACCACAGCACCGCCATGGGCCACCACAAACTTAGCCACCGCGGCATTCACCTTCCGGCGAGCCACATCGATCGCCCGACAATCCACCACTCCACGCCAACACAACCGCGGCACTATACAAGACCAGATAAGCCTACAGCCTGGCCAAGCGCCCGTAATCACTTGCAAATCCTGAATAATGGCCAATCGAAGATTCACCGCCTTCCTCTTACCTAGGTCGTTCCCTCCTAAGTGAATCACCAAAAGTTTGGGGATGCCAAACCGCCGAACCTGCTCCATAAGCCTCGCTTTCAGGTCATGCCAAAGCATACCCCGAATACCTATCCACCGTACGCCATCCGATCCAACAAAGCAAGGAGCCCCTTCCGTAGCCAAAAATTTGGCTGCCCAATAAACATAGGAATGGCCAATCACCCACACACCACACACACCTCCCGCCAACCTATAAGGGGAATAACAGATAAACAAATGTGAATATGTGAGATAAAACCAAACCCAGCCCAGAACAGGAACCAACTACCAGAACGAGGATCTGCCAAAAAGAAAAATTGAATAGAGGACTATAACTTTCCTCTTGTACAAGCTTCAGGCCAATCAAAGCAACAGAAAGAAACAAAAGGAAAAAACAAAATAACAAAAGGGGGGGGGGGAGGTTAGAGCTGGGTGGGGGTGGGGGGGAGGGTGTATAGGGACACACAGAATAACTCGGCTGGAGGTGAAACGTAAAAATCTGCTGAGGAACTTGAAATTAGATGCCAATTAGCCGAATTGAATAAATTAAGCCAAATCAGTTTGCCAGTTCAGGCAAAAAATCGCGAAGCACTCCAGACCCCCACTGCCAGCAGTGGCGAGTAGCTAGCCATCAGAGTAGGGAGGACAGGGGAGACAAACAATACAGCACGAACACACTGAACTGAAACACACAACGCAGTAAACGAACAACGTTAGTAGAAACAAACTCGCTTACGCAACAACGGGCCGAATGTAACGCTTATAAGCCGCCGATTTCCAGCGGCTCAAAGCCTTAATTTCATCCACAGCGCGCCCTGCAGATTCTGTGGAAGTCGCGGCCCTGATTCTAAAGGAATGGGAACCAAAGTCCCTAGGCTAGAGGCCCAAACTGGACAGGCAGCGCCGCATCATCCATGTAAATTGGTACTTCGTCAATGGCGACCCATTGTAATGCAGGAGCCAAGACCCCTCAGACGAGGGCCTGACCTCCGCATACCAACCAGCCAATGCCACCGGACAACAGTCCCCACCACCCGATGGTGTCAAAGTGATCCAATGACCTCTACCCATCTGATCAGTTTTGGAGCGGCGCAGCCTGCTCAGCACGAACCCCCCACCCACGACAACATCCGCGCGCCGCATAATGGCCTCGGATTTCTTAGAAGCCGCAACCAGCTCAAAAACCCTAATTGCGCCATGGAAAGCCATTGAAAAAGCCAGCTGAAACAGGAGCGTTTCAAAACGGGAGTCCGCCACCCCCGCCCCTAAGAGGGAAGAAAGCAGGGACGCATCAATAGGGCGCCGGCCATCAGGAGGCACCGGTGCCGAGCGCGCCCAACCCCTAAGCGCCCTTGCCAGCAGGAAACCCTTCGTAAAATCCGGCATACCCTTCAATTTAGAATAAAAGGATATCCTGGCGAGGTACCGAGACACCACGGCCCTTGATCTCCCCGTTACGAAGAGTTGCCAAACGAGGAAAAGTCTTCCCACTCCTTCCAGGCCCGACGGTATCCAGCGAGAGTGGACGGAGCCAATGACAGCTCTGCTAGCCCTTCCAATCCGCCATGATGACCTGCCAAACATAAGAAGGGCAGGGCAAACCTGCCGAATCAGCCTCCAGGGCCAACAAACGGAACCTATCCCACTGCCCCCTGGACAATGCATCGGCGATCCCATTATCGACCCCGGGGACGTGTTGTGCCCGAAACAGAAATATTGCAGCGCAGACAGGTTAGCATGAGCCGTGACAACACTCGGAGGACCCGGAGGGCCTTAGCCCTTTGGTTGTTAACCGCGTGCACGACCCCTAAGTTATCGCAGCGGAAGAGAATACTGCGATCGCGCAGTCGCTCCCCCTAAACCTCCAAGGCCACCATGATGGGAAAAAGCTCCAGCAACAACAGGTCGCCGGTCAGCCCATCCCTCGACCAAGACTCCGGCCAAGAGGCCGCGCACCAAGCCCCGTCTAGATAACAACCGAACCCCGATGAGCCCGCCGCATCCGTAAACAACTGCAGTTCGAAACTGTCAACGAGCGGGGCCATCCAGATCAGCACACCATTGAAATCCGCCAGGAACGAAACCCACATAGCGAGGTCTCGCCTAATCTCCGCCGAGAAATGGACAAAATGGTGCGGCCTGGACACCCCGGCCGTGGACCGTTCCAACTTCCGGCAAAAAATCCTGCCCATGGGAATCACCCGACAGGCAAAGTTCAACCGACCTAAGAGGGATTGAGCCTCCCGCAACATCACCTTACGTCATTCCGAGCACTGCGCAATGGACTCCCGAAGCTTCACGACCTTGTCCTGAGGCAGCCGGCACGCCCCCGCGACCGTATCGATCTCGATACCTAGAAAGGACAAGCAGGAGAGGGGCCCCTCCGTCTTATCCTCGGCCACAGGGATGCCAAAATGCCCCAAAAAGGCACGCAGCGAGAACAGCAGGAAACCGCAGCGAGGAGAATGAGCGGGCCCCATGCACAAAAAAATCATCCAGGTAATGTGCAATCCCGCTACCTCCGCAAGAAAACTCCACACACCAATGTAAAAAGGTGCTGAACTTTTTGAAAAAGGCACACGAAACGGAACACCCCATAGGCAGACACTTGTCTACAAAGTATTCCTCCCCGACGCGGAAACCCATGAATCGAAACGACTCCGGGTGCAAAGGGAGCAAGCGAAAAGCCGATACAACATCCAGCTTAGCCATGAGGGCCCGGGGCCACACCCCCGGACCAAGCCCAGAGCATCCTCAAAGGACTGATACACCACCGAACAATATTCCGGCGAAATTGCATCGTTCACCGATGACCCAGATAGATAAGACGAATGCTGAATGAGCCGAAACTTACCCGGAGCCTTTTTGGGCACAACCCCCACCGGGGAAATAATCAAATCCTCGATAGGCGGCAGCGCAAAGGGGCCCGCCATTCTCCCCAGGCGAACCTCCTGTTCCACTTTTTCTCGAAGCACGTCGGGGAATCCCGGGCAGACTGCAGGTTCCTGGCGGCCCGAACTAAAACTTCCCCCACCACAGGCAAACGAAAACCCGACGCAAAACCCTCCCGCAGAAATCTTGCATCGTCTGTGTTTGGGTACCATCCCAACCATTTTAGCATGGCCCCCAAATAAACCGCAAAACACTTCCCCTTCGCCGGCGTCTGCTGCGGAGAACGGGCCGCGTTCCAAGGGCGGCGCGGCGGAGCCTTAACCGCTGGCCGAAACTGACTTGCCGTTGCGGCCTGCGCCACCGACGCCCCCTTAGCCACCATCTTCACATCCTGCGCTCGCGTGACCCGAAGCCATACCTCCACATCTTTGCATCCGAAGTCAATGACGTGCAGGCAATCGTGCTTCTGACGGAACTGCTTGTCGTAATGCAGCCACGAATCGTCCTTAGACTGACGCTGCACGTCATGCACGAGGTGAATATACCTGATGACGTTCATGTGTTCATCAGGGCGATCCTCCAAGTAGCACGCCGCGAAAACACAGAAACCCGCCAACCAGTTGTCATACGAGCGAAAGGCCTCCGTCCCAATACCGCCCTTCGCGAGCGCTTCCTTACCTTCCCTCTTTGTGTCCTCCGTCAACGTAAAGAGGTTGACGTATTCCCCCCGTCTAATCTTCCTCCTGCAACTCTCCCGCAATCCTCGCAAGACTGCCGTGTACTCGCAGCGAACTACGCCCGGAAAATTACGCCTCCTCCTTTCCCGGCGAGAACTACTACTACTCTTCCGAGACCGCTTATCCCGGTGCCGCGCCTCACGCCGCGCGTACTTGATAGCCCTCTTCCTAGCCTTTGCGGTGCTACTAACCGCAGACTGGCACGACGAAGAAGAGGAATATCTACTCGACGTACTGCCGTACGAGGAAGAAGAGGACCCCAGCAACATAGCAACAGTATCGGCGTCCCACTCACCGGCGGGCCCACTTCCGGAAGGCGATACGTCGGCCACGACTGGCTCCTCGTCCCGATCGCTATCCGGTTCCGCACCTGAAAAAGAAGGGACAGCCGCCCCTGGAGCCGAAGCCCCCCTGGCGGGAATGAAAGCAGACACCCCCACGGGCGATGGAGTAGCGCTACCCAGCAACGCAGCGGCAGAGCCCAGACTGCGACACGCCTGTAGAAACTGTGCCATGGCTGGTCAGAAGCACCCGGGAGAACGGCCGCGTCGACCGAAGCGGGAACCAAGGAAATGCCACCCGGGAACAAAGTCGACAAAAACGGCGCAAACGCTGCCGTCATGGCTGACAGCGCCGTCGCAACGGCAGAGGGATCCGGAGCCGCAGCCGTAGCTCCAGAGGTCCCCCCGTCCCCCGAATCCGAAGCAGGGATGGGTCCAACCGCGCCGGCACGCCGCCCAGGTCGGCCCCGCCGGGGACCGGCACTAGCCGCCCCAATCACCCCCGTTCCCTCCTGCGGTGCATCTCGAGCCACAGAGCCGCTCCGGCCCCCACTGGCCCTGCCCACCGGGAGAACCCGCTGCCCTCCGCCACCAGATATCACCCCCCCCCCCCCTCTGGCCCCCCGCCGTCACCACCAGAGGCCCCCGGGAGCCCCCGCCAAAGCAGGGAGAGCGCCCAGGGAGTCCAGCTGCCCCACAGGCGTGCGCGCGCGCCCGCGATCCAGAATGCGCCTGCCCCACGGGACGGCCCGTGTAAAAATCACAGTCCCCCTCTATAGAGGCAATCCCCTCATACTCCGGGGAGCCTCCGGTGACTCTCAGCGGTGGAGGGCGCAGGGAAAGCGCGTGCGCGCGTCCCGTGCCGCAGCAGCCGGCGGGGGATTCACACCAGCGGGCACCCCGGCTGGCTCGCCCCGCCGGCTGCCCACTCCATTCCGCTCACGTCCGCCGCCTTGTCCCACGCCAGCCGCGTCGGTGGAATCCCCCGGCGGCCTAGCTGGCGAAGGGGCGTACGCACGGGCCGCCGCGCGCGCCCGAGAATGGGCGCCCGCAGCAGCGCCAGCAGGCACAGTCTCGGCCGCGAGCAGAGCGCTCCGGCCCAGGGCACCGGACGCCGGCTCCCGAGTAGGGGCCGCATCAAGGTATCGGGCAGGGGGGGCAAAGGAGCGGCGGGGACAGGGCATGGCAGGCCACAATGTAATCCCAGGTAATGGGGACAGAGGGGGCACAGAACACAGCACTCTGTCACAGCAGCAACACTCCAAAATTCAGATGGCGGCAGCACAGCAAGAGACAAAGGGGGGAAAGCACTCACCCTCAAGACGACAAAAGCAGAAGAGGCTGACCCAGCCCCTTTCCCAGGCTTAAGAACCCATTCCACCTACCCCCAACATTCATTCCTATTGGCTAACCATAAAACTCCCATAATGCCTTACCGTCCTGCCCAGAGCCGCCCCTAGCCAATATGATGCCCTAGGCAAGATTTTGGCTGGTGCACCCTAGCACCACTGTTGGTTCCACCTCTGACCTAGCACCTCTTTCCCAGCACCATCACCCCTCATCCATAGCAGTCCTTATTTTGGGGTTTATACCTCCTATATTTTAAATAGGAACAGTTCGCACATTTGGCACACAGCCCAAAAAGGGGTGTGTTTTTGCTGGCAAGGGGCATGGCCACACAATAGTAACCCCAATTCCAATTACGCCACACAGTACTGCAACTTTATTCACATTTGATAATGTCCATAATTCATATTACATCCCACAGTAGTATCACTTTACCTTATAAACGTTACTCCTCACAGTAGAGCCCCTTATTCACATTACATCACACTGAATTGGTCCTTATTCACATTACACCACACCCTATTGCTCTTTATTCACATTAGACGACACAGTAGTGCCCTTTCTATACGCAACGCCACATAGTAGAGCACCTTATACACATAATGTCACACAGTAATGCCCCTTACACATATGAGACACATTATTAATGTCCTTATAAACATAATGCACCTTACACATTATGACAACCTTTATTAATGCCCTTTTACACGTAATGTCCCTTACACATATGCCGCACATTATTAATGCCCTTATACACATAATGACACACAGTGCCCCTTACACATTTGCTGCACATTATTAGGGCCCCTATACACATAATGACACACATACAATAGTACCCTGTTACACATATGCCGCACATTATTAATGCCCTTATACACATAATGACACACATAGTGCCCCTTACACATATGTTGCACATTATTAATGCATTTTTACATGACACACATAATGCTCCTTACACATATTCCGAACACTACTGCACAACCAACCCACTCACATGCACACAGCACTCACACTGCCACTAACACTGTGACCTCTGCCTCTGCTTGGATACAGATGTGTCCTCACAAATCTTGCATCAATGTTAATGTTGGGCACATTTTTTTTAATGAAAATGCATCTTATTTGCATTGCTATGTGGCTAGGATGCACAAGCAGCTTCTGCTGATTAAAATGATATGCAGCATGCCTATATACTGTGTGAGACTGTGGCTGTATCTGCATATGAAATGCTACACACAGAATATAGGCATGCCGCATATCATTTTAATCAGCAGAAGCTGCTGATGCCCCTAGGCATATCAAATGCCCTAGGCAATTGCCTAATTTGCCTATGCCTATGGCCGGCTCTGGTCCTGCCCCCAGACTAGCTGAGGTTTAACCCACTCCTCTCCTATTCTGTCAATTCGTTCTCCTGACATTATAATAATGTTTTGTTTTTGAATTTTGTAAAGAGAATGCAATAAAAGAAAGCATTATGGACCCTCCATCCCGCCAGGCAGAGGCATTTTGGCCATAGGGTTCACAGGGAAGATTCCCGGTGGGCCGACGCACCAGTGGGGCCTGTTTTGTTTGAGGACATGTGGTGCTATTTATAGACTTAATGAATAAGATGCTAAATAATTTGCATATATGAAAATGACTTTGCCACTTAGCCTGTGATTGCAGATGATCTAGTGCAGAGGTTCTCAAACTTGGTCCTCGGGAGCCCACACAGTGCATGTTTTGCAGGTAACCCAGCAGGTGCACAGGTGTATTAATTACACACTGACACATTTTAAAAGGTCCACAGGTGGAGCTAATTATTTCACTTGCGATTCTGTGAGGAGACCTGCAAAACATGCACTGTGTGGGCCCCCGAGGACCGAGTTTGAGAACCTCTGATCTAGTGTATGCTCTGTCTGCCTGCTTGGCTGACATATAAGAATGAGTGAATCGGGTGAATTGGGATACGGTTGGTGTAATAAGCAAGAAAATATATCTTTCTAAAGAATTATATAGTTTCCTAAATTCTAAAGGTGTATCATATAATTATTTCCTTTTAACTTGATGCTAGACATGCCCACTATCTGGAAAGATTTGGGGGGAGGGTGCTGCTGCCATGGCCCATGGCTAGACCTTACACCTCTGGTGCTTCCCATGCGGGGCCACTAGTACAAATTTTTCCAGGGCCGCTTTTTGTTCTCAATCCGCCCCTGCCGCCAGGCTTTTGTGCAGCTGGGCAGACTGTCAAGGTTTTATGTCTGATAGACTGTTGTTACCAGTGGAGTACCCCAAGGATCTCTACTTGGACCAGTTCTCTTTAATATCTTTGTTGGTGACATTGCAAATGGTATTGAAGGGAAAGTATGACTTTTTGCAGATGATACAAAGATATGCAACAGGGTAGACACACCAGGAGGGGTAAAACAAATGATTGATGACCTAGGTAGGCTTGAGAAATGGTCAAGAACGTGGCAACTACAGTTTAATGCTAAAAAATGCTAAATCGTGCACTTGAGTCTCAAAAACCCAAAGGCTAAGTACAGGGGTAAATTTACTAAGGTGGGAGATTTTTAGAACTGGTGATGTTGCCCATGGCAACCAATCAGATTCTACTTACCATTTATCTAGCTGCTTCTAGCAGATAATAGATATAATCTGATTGGTTGCTATGGGCAACATCACCAGTTCTAAAAATCTCCCACTTTAGTAAGTTTATCCCATAGTATCAAGGGTACTATAATGGAAACTACTTAGGAGGAAAGGGATCTGGGCACTGGCGTTTCTATAATGGGTGCAGTGTGTGCGGTGCACACGGACCCCTGAGTCCAGAGGGGGCCCCCACCGCACACACTGCACCCATTTTTAAAATACTCACCCCTCCGAAGTCCAGCGCCGGCATCCACAGCGCTATAACAACTCAGTGAAAATGGCTCAGCGGCCATTTTCACGGAGTTCAGCGCATGCACTGTAGAGAAATCTCAGGGAGAATGGCCGCTGCGCCATTTTCCCGGAGATTTGCGCATGCGCAGTAGAGTCTGAGCCCTCTAGTGCTCAAACTCTACAGTGCTCCGGGCAGAGAAGAGGGGTCCCGAACGGAGGAGTCTGAACACGGGCCTCCGCCTCTCTTAAAATGCCCCCGGATTTAGGAGTCACTATTTCAAGTAACTTAGGGCCTAATTCTGAGTTGATCGCAGCAGCAACTTTGTTAGCAGTTGGGCAAAACCATGTGCACTGCAGGAGGGGCAGATATAACATGTGCAGAGAGAGTAAGATTTGGGTGGGGTGTATTCAAACTGAAATCTAAATTGCAGTGTAAACATAAAACAGCCAGTATTTACCCTGCACAGAAACAAAATAACCCACCCAAATCTAACTCTCTCTGCAAATGTTATATCTGCCTCCCCTGCAGTGCACATGGTTTTGCCCAGTTGCTATCAAAAATCCTGCTGCGATCAACTTGGAATTACCCCCATGGTGTTGCCCAATTGCTAACAAGCTTGCTGCTGCGATCAACTCAGAATTACCCCCTTAAAGACAAGAAAGCAATGCAACAAAGCAATGAGAAAAGCTAGTCAGATGCTTGGTTGCATAGGGAGAGGAATCAGTAGCAGGAAAAAAATAAGAATTTACTCACCGGTAATTCTATTTCTCGTAGTCCGTAGTGGATGCTGGGAACTCCGTAAGGACCATGGGGAATAGACGGGCTCCGCAGGAGACTGGGCACTCCAAAAGAAAGATTAGGTACTATCTGGTGTGCACTGGCTCCTCCCTCTATGCCCCTCCTCCAGACCTCAGTTAGGGAAACTGTGCCCGGAAGAGCTGACACAACAAGGAAAGGATTTGGAATCCAGGGTAAGACTCATACCAGCCACACCAATCACACTGTACAACTTGTGATAACCATACCCAGTTAACAGTATGAACAACAACCGAGCCTCCTTTTACGGATGGCTCATGACAATAACCCTTTAGTGAAGCAATAACTATATACATGTATTGCAGAGAGTCCGCACTTGGGACGGGCGCCCAGCATCCACTACGGACTACGAGAAATAGAATTACTGGTGAGTAAATTCTTATTTTCTCTGACGTCCTAGTGGATGCTGGGAACTCCGTAAGGACCATGGGGATTATACCAAAGCTCCCAAACGGGCGGGAGAGTGCGGATGACTCTGCAGCACCGAATGAGCAAACTCAAGGTCCTCCTCAGCCAGGGTATCAAACTTGTAGAATTTAGCAAATGTGTTTGAACCCGACCAAGTAGCAGCTCGGCAAAGCTGTAAAGCCGAGACCCCTCGGGCAGCCGCCCAAGAAGAGCCCACCTTCCTTGTGGAATGGGCTTTTACTGATTTAGGATGCGGCAGTCCAGCCGCAGAATGTGCCAGCTGAATCGTGCAACAGATCCAGCGAGCAATAGTTTGCTTTGAAGCAGGAGCACCCAGCTTGTTGGGTGCATGCAGGATAAATAGCGAGTCAGTTTTCCTGACTCCAGCCGTCCTGGAAACATAAATTTTCAAAGCCCGGACTACGTCCAGCAACTTGGAATCCTCCAAGTCCCGAGTAGCCGCAGGCACCACAATAGGTTGGTTCAAATGAAACGCTGATACCACCTTTGGGAGAAATTGGGGACGAGTCCTCAATTCTGCCCTGTCCATATGGAAGATCAGATACGGGCTTTTACATGACAAAGCCGCCAATTCTGACACACGCCTAGCTGAAGCTAAGACCAACAGCATGACCACCTTCCACGTGAGATACTTTAGCTCCACGGTCCTAAGTGGCTCAAACCAGTGTGATTTCAGGAAATCCAACACAACGTTAAGATCCCAAGGTGCCACTGGAGGCACAAAAGGGGGCTGAATATGCAGCACTCCCTTTACAAACGTCTGAACTTCAGGCAGTGAAGCCAGTTCTATTTGAAAATAGATAGGGCCGAAATCTGGACTTTTATGGACCCCAATTTTAGGCCCATAGTCACCCCTGACTGTAGGAAGTGCAGAAATCGACCCAGCTGGAATTCCTCTGTTGGGGCCTTCCTGGCCTCACACCAAGCGACATATTTCCGCCATATGCGGTGATAATGCTTTGCTGTCACATCCTTCCTAGCTTTTATCAGCGTAGGAATCACATCATCTGGAATGCCCTTTTCCGTTAGGATCCGGCGTTCAACCGCCATGCCGTCAAACGCAGCCGCGGTAAGTCTTGGAACAGACAGGGCCCCTGCTGTAACAGGTCCTGTCTGAGAGGCAGAGGCCATGGGTCCTCTGAGATCATTTCTTGTAGTTCTGGGTACCAAGTTCTTCTTGGCCAATCCGGAACGATGAGTACAGTTCTTACTCCTCTCTTTCTTACTATCCTCAGTACCTTGGGTATGAGAGGAAGAGGAGGGAACACATAAACCGACTGGTACACCTACGGTGTCACTAGTGCGTCCACAGCTATCGCCTGAGGGTCCCTTGACCTGGTGCAATATTTTTTTTTTTAGCTTTTTGTTGAGGCGGGACGCCATCATGTCCACCCGTGGCAGTTCCCAGCGATTTACAATCTGTGTGAAGACTTCTTGATGAAGTCCCCACTCTCCCGGGTGGAGGTCGTGCCTGCTGAGGAAGTCTGCTTCCCAGTTGTCCACTCCCGGAATGAACACTGCTGACAGTGCTAGCACGTGATTCTCCGCCCATCGAAGAATCCTTGTGGCTTCTGCCATTGCCATCCTGCTTCTTGTGCCGCCCTGGCGGTTTACATGAGCGACCGCCGTGATGTTGTCTGACTGAATCAGTACTGGGTGGTTTTGAAGCAGGGGCTCTGCTTGACTCAGGGCGTTGTAAATAGCCCTTAGTTCCAGTATATTTATGTGTAGTGAAGTCTCCAGACTTGACCACTGTCCTTGGAAGTTTCTTCCCTGAGTGACTGCCCCCCATCCTCGGAGGCTTGCATCCGTGGTCTCCAGGACCCAGTCCTGTATGCCGAACCTGCGGCCCTCGAGAAGATGAGCACTCTGCAGCCACCACAGCAGAGACACCCTGGCCCTTGGGGACAGGGTGATCAACACATGCATCTGAAGATGCGATCCGGACCATTTGTCCAACAGATCCCACTGAAAGATCCTTGCATGGAACCTGCCGAAGGGAATTGCTTCGTAAGAAGCCACCATCTTTCCCAGGACTCGCGTGCAGTGATGCACCGACACCTGTTTTGGTTTCAGGAGGTCCCTGACCAGAGATGACAATTCCTGGGCCTTCTCCACCGGGAGAAACACCTTCTTCTGTTTTGTGTCCAGAATCATGCCCAGGAATAGCAGACGCGTCGCAGGAATCAGCTGCGACTTTGGGATATTCAGAATCCAGCCGTGCTGTTGCAACACTTCCTGAGAGAGTGCTACGCTGACCAACAACTGCTCTCTGGACCTCGCCTTTATGAGGAGATCGTCCAAGTACGGGATAATTATAACTCCCTTCTTCCGAAGGAGTATCATCATTTCGGCCATTACCTTGGTAAATATTCTCGGTGCCGTGGAGAGACCAAACGGTAACGTCTGGAATTGGTAATGACAGTCCTGTACCACAAACCTGAGGTATTCCTGGTGAGGTGGGTAAATGGGGACATGCAAGTAAGCATCCTTGATGTCCAGCGACACCATAAAATCCCCCTCTTCCAGGCTTGCAATAACCGCCCTGAGCGATTCCATTTTGAACTTGAACTTCTTTACATAAGTGTTCAAGGATTTTAAATTCAGAATGGGTCTCACCGAACCATCCGGTTTCGGTACCACAAACATTGTGGAATAGTAACCCCTGCCCTGTTGAAGGAGGGGGACCTTGATTATCACCTGCTGGAGGTACAGCTTGTGAATTGCCGCCAGTACTACCTCCCTTTCCCTGGGAGCAGCTGGCAAGGCTGATTTGAGGTAACGGCGAGGGGGAGTCACCTCGAACTCCAGCTTGTATCCCTGAGATACAATTTGTACAGCCCAGAGATCCACTTGTGAGCGAACCCACTGGTTGCTGAAGTTTCGGAGACGCGCCCCCCACCGCACCTGGCTCCGCCTGTGGAGCCCCAACGTCATGCGGTGGACTTAGTGGAAGCAGGGGAGGATTTTTGTTCCTGGGAACTGGCTGCCTGGTGCAGCTTCTTTCCTCTACCCTTGCCTCTGGCCAGAAAGGATGCTCCTCTGACCCGCTTGCCTTTCTGAGGCCGAAAGGACTGCACCTGATAATACGGTGCTTTCTTAGGCTGTGAGGGAACCTGAGGTAAAAAAGTCGACTTCCCAGCAGTTGCTGTGGATACGAGGTCCGAGAGACCGTCCCCAAACAATTCCTCACCCTTATAAGGCAAAACCTCCATGTGTTTTTTAGAATCAGCATCACCTGTCCACTGCCGAGTCCATAATACTTTCCTGGCAGAAATGGACATTGCATTAATTCTAGATGCCAGCAGGCAAATGTCCCTCTGGGCATCCCGCATATATAAGACGACGTCTTTTATATGTTCGATGGTTAGCAAAACAGTATCCCTGTCGAGGGAATCAATGTTGTCTGACAGGGTATCAGTCCATGCTGCTGCAGCACTACACATCCAGGCTGAAGCAATAGCAGGTCTCAGTAGAGTACCAGAGTGTGTATACACAGACTTCAGGATAGCTTCCTGCCTTCTATCCGCAGGCTCCTTTAGGGCGGCCGTATCCTGAGACGGCAGTGCCACCCTTTTAGATAAGCGTGTCAGCGCCTTGTCTACCCTAGGGGATGTTTCCCAACGTAACCTATCCGTTGGCGGGAAAGGGTACGCCATCAGTAACCTCTTAGAAATCACTAGTTTCTTATCAGGGGAACTCCACGCTTCTTCACACAAATCATTTAATTCATCAGATGGGGGAAAAGTCACTGGCTGCTTTTTCTCCCCAAACATAATACCCCTCTTGGTGGTAACCGGGTTAATATCAGAAATGTGCAATACATCTTTCATTGCAGTAATCATGCATCGGATGGCTTTTGTAGACTGTACATTTGTCTCATCCTCATCTACACTGGAGTCAAACTCCGTGTCGACATCTGTGTCTACCATCTGAGCTAGCGGGCGTTTATGAGCCCCTGACGGCTTCTGAGTCGCCTGGGCAGGTGCGGGCTGAGACCCCGGCTGTCCCAAGGCTGCTGCGTCATCGAACCTTTTATGTAAGGAGTTGACACTGTCGGTTAAGACCTTCCACATATCCATCCAATCAGGTGTCGGCCCCGTCGGGGGCGTCACCACACTTATCTGCCCCTGCTCCGCCTCCACGTAACCCTCCTCATCAAACATGTCGACACAGCCGTACCGACACACCGCACACACACAGGGAATGCTCAGACTGAGGACAGGACCCCACAAAGTCCTTTGGGGAGACAGAGAGAGAGTATGCCAGCACACACCACAGCGCTATATAACACAGGGATTTACACTATAAAAAGTGATTTACCCAATAGCTGCTTAAATATCTTATTTGCGCCTAAATTTATGTGCCCCCCCTCTCTTTTTTACCCTTATTGTATCAGGATACTGCAGGGGAGAGCCTGGGGAGCTGCTTCCAGCGGAGCTGTGAAGGGAAAATGGCGCTGGTGTGCTGAGGAAGAAGGCCCCGCCACCTCAGCGGCGGGCTTCTGTCCCGCGTTTTATGTAACTTAATGGCGGGGTTTTTTACACATATACAGTTTTCAGACTGTATTATGTGTATTTTAAGTGCCAAAAGGTATTATAATTGCTGCCCAGGGCGCCCGCCCCAGCGCCCTGCACCCTACAGTGACCGGAGTGTGTGGTGTGCTGTGGGAGCAATGGCGCACAGCTGCGGTGCTGTGCGCTACCTTAATGAAGACAGGAGTTTTCTGCCGCCGATTTCATCGCTTTTCTTCTGTCTTCTGGCTCTGCAAGGGGGACGGCGGCACAAGCTAGCTGCAAGCAGGTAGCTTTGCTTCTCTCCCCTCAGTCCCACGTAGCAGTGAGTCTGTTGCCAGCAGATCTCACTGAAAATAAAAAACCTAACAAATACTTTCTTTTCTAGCAAGCTCAGGAGAGCCCACTAGGAGCACCCAGCTCTGGCCGGGCACAGATTCTAACTGAGGTCTGGAGGAGGGGCATAGAGGGAGGAGCCAGTGCACACCAGATAGTACCTAATCTTTCTTTTGGAGTGCCCAGTCTCCTGCGGAGCCCGTCTATTCCCCATGGTCCTTACGGAGTTCCCAGCATCCACTAGGACGTCAGAGAAATAAGTAATAATGCCACTGTATAGGTCATTGGTACGGCCCCATCTGGAATACTGTGTCCAGTTCTGGAGACCATATTTCCAGAAGGATATAAATACATTAGAGAGTGTACAAAGAAGGGCAACTAAAATGGTGCATGGCCTACATCACAAAACTTACTCGGAAAGGCTAAAAGATCTTAACATGTATATTTTGGAGGAGAGAAGGTAAAATAGGATTTTAATACCTACCGGTAAATCCTTTTCTCTTAGTCCGTAGAGAATGCTGTGGAAGCTTCAAGAACCATGGGGTATAAACAGAATCCGCAGGAGACATGGGCACTTTAAGACTTTAAAAGGGGTGTGAACTGGCTCCTCCCTCTATGCCCCTCCTCCAGACTCCAGTTATAGGAACTGCGCCCAGGGAGATGGACATTTCGAGGAAAAGGATTTATTTAATTTTATTTAATTTTTTATTATCTAAGGTGAGATACATACCAGCTCACACCTCAAACATGCCTTACAACATGGCATTCAACAACAACGCATGCAACGGCATGACCAACATCAGCCACCGACTGACTGTACGTAACTCAACATGAGTGTAACCAAAAACCAAAACTGCAGATACAGCCCGCACTGGGACGGGCGCCCAGCATTTTCTACGGTTTAGGA
Source organism: Pseudophryne corroboree (assembly GCF_028390025.1). NCBI lineage: Eukaryota > Metazoa > Chordata > Amphibia > Anura > Myobatrachidae > Pseudophryne > Pseudophryne corroboree. Next base: position 77,666,569 of record NC_086453.1, on the reverse strand, counting down.
GAAAAGGATTTAACGGTAGGCATTAAAATTCTATTTTCTCATACGTCCTAGAGGATGCTGGGGAAGCTTCAAGAACCATGGGGTTTATACCAAAGCTCTAGAACGGGCGGGAGAGTGCGGATGACTCTGCAGCACCGATTGACCAAACAAGAGGTCCTCCTCAGCCAGGGTATCTAACTTGTAAAACTTCACAAAGGTGTTTGAACCCGACCAGGTAGCAGCTCGGCAAAGCTGTAATGCCGAGACCCCCCGGGCAGCCGCCCAGGATGAGCCCACCTTTCTGGTAGAATGGGCTTTCACCGATTTCGGTAATGGCAATCCTGCCGTAGAATGAGCCTGCTGAATCGTATTACAAATCCAGCGTGCAATAGTCTGCTTGGAAGCAGGAGCCCACAGGATAAAAAGAGCCTCTGTTTTCCTAATCTGCGCCGTTCTGGCGACGTAGATCTTCAAAACTCTGACCACATCGAGAGACTTCGACTCCGCCAAGGCGTCAGTAGCCACTGGCACCACAATAGGCTGGTTTACATAAAATGAAGAAACCACTTTTGGCAGAAATTGCTGACGAGTTCTCAACTCTGCTCTATCAGCATGGAAGATTAAATAGGGGCTTTTGTGAGACAAAGGCGCCAACTCAGAAACCCGCCTTGCGGACGCCAAGGCCAACAACATGACTACTTTCCAAGTAAGGAATTTTAACTCAACCTTACGTAAAGGTTCAAACCAATAAACTGCAATACCACATTAAGATCCCACGGTGCCACAGGAGGCACAAATGGAGGTTGGATGTGCAGCACACCTTTCACGAAGGTCTGAACTTCCGGAAGGGAGGCCAATTCTTTCTGAAAGAAAATTGATAAGGCCGAAATATGTACTTTAATAGATCCTAACTTTAGGCCCGCATCCACACTTGCTTGTAAAAAATGGAGCAAACGCCCCAGCTCAAATTCTTCCATAGGAGCCTTCTTGGATTCACACTAAGTCACATATTTTCTCCAAATAACGGTGGTAATGCTTTGCCGTTACTTCCTTTCTAGCCTGAAGAAGAGTGGGAATGACTTCATTGGGAATACCCTCTCTGGCTAGGATTTGGCGTTCAACCGCCATGCCATCAAACGCAGCCGCGGTAAGTCCTGATACACGCACGGACCTTGTTGTAACAGGTCCTCCCGAAGAGGAAGAGGCCAGGGATCTTCTATGAGCAACTCCTGAAGATCTGGATACCAGGCCCTCTTTGGCCAGTCTGGAACAATGAGTATCGCCTGAACCCTTGTTCTTCTTATACTCTTTATCCCCTTTGGAATGAGTGGAAGTGGAGGGAACACATAGACCATCGGAAACACCCATGGTGTCACTAGGGCATCCACCGCTATTGCTTGAGGGTCCCTCGACCTGGAACAATATCTCTGAAGTTTCTTGTTGAGGCGGGACGCCATCATGTCTATTTGAGGAATTCCCCAACGACTTGTCACTTCTGCAAAGACCTCTTGATGAAGACCCCACTCTCCTGGATGGAGATCGTGTCTGCTGAGGAAGTCTGCTTCCCAGTTGTACACTCCTGGAATGAAGACTGCTGACAGAGCGCTTGCATGTCTCTCCGCCCAGCGAAGAACCTTCGTGGCCTCGGCCATTGCCGCTCTGCTCTTTGTTCCTCCCTGGCGGTTTATGGACGCCACTGCTGTTATGTTGTCTGACTGAATCAAGACGGGCAGACCGCGAAGAAGATGTTCCGCCTGCAGAATGCTGTTGTAAATGGCCCTTAATTCCAGAATGTTTATGTGCAGACAAGCTTCCTGGCTTGACCATTTTCCCTGAAAGTTTCTCCCCTGCGTGACTGCTCCCCAGCCTCGGAGACTTGCATCTGTGGTCACCAGGATCCAATCCTCAATCCCGAAACTGCATCCCTCCAGAAGGTGAGAACTGTGCAGCCACCACAGAAAGGAGATCCTGGTCCTGGAAGATAGGATTATTTTCCGGTGCATGTCCAGGTGAGACCCGGACCACTTGTCCAACAGGTCCCACTGAAACACCCTGGCATGGAACCTGCCATACGGAATGGCCTCGTAGGCCGCCACCATCTTCCCCAGCAACAGAGTGCATTGAAGAATTGACACTCTTGCCGGTTTCAGAATCTGTTTTACCATGTTCTGTATTTCCAGAGCCTTTTCCACTGGAAGAAAAACTCTCTGTAATTCTGTATCCAGAATCATACCCAGGAATGACAGCCGTGTCGTCGGAACCAACTGCGATTTTGGCGAGTTTAGGAGCCAACCATGTTGTTGCAGAATCATCAGTGAGAGCGCAACATTCTTCAGCAATTGCTCCTTGGATCTCGCCTTTATGAGGAGATCGTCAAAGTACGGGATAATTGTAATTCCCTGCTTGCACAGGAGAACCATCATTTCCGCCATAATTTTGGTGAAAATCCGTGGTGCCGTGGACAGACCAAACTGCAATGTCTGAAATTGGTAATGACAATCCTGAACAGCAAACCTCAGGTATGCCTGATGTGGAGGATATATAGGAATGTGTAAGTAGGCATCCTTTATGTCGACCGACACCATAAAATCCCCCTCCTCCAAACTGGAGATCACTGCTCGGAGAGATTCCATCTTGAATTTTAACTTTTTTAGATAGAAATTGAAGGATTTTAGGTTCAGAATCGGTCTGACTGAGCCATCCGGCTTCGGGACCACAAACAGACTCAAATAAAAACCCTGCCCCCATTGTGACAGGGGTACCGTGACAATGACTTGATTCTGACACAGCTTTAGTATTGCTGCGCAAACTACCTCTCTTTCCAGATGAGAAGCTGGCAAGGCCGATTTGAAAAATCGGTGAGGGGGCACGTCTTGAAACTCTAATTTGTCCCCTTGGGTTACTATTTCTAATATCTAAGGTTCGAGGTCTGAGTGTATCCAGACCTGACTGAAGAGTTTGAGACGTGCCCCCACCAGTGCGGACTCCCGCAGAGGATCCCCAGCGTCATGCGGTGGATTTGGTAGAAGCCGGAGAGGACTTCTGCTCTTGGGAACTTGCCACAGCCTGTGACCTCTTTTCCCATCCTCCTCCTCTCGCAGCAAGGAAGGAGGACCCACGTCCTTTTTTGAATTTATTGGGCCGAAATGACTGCATCTGATAGTGGGGCGTTTTCTTCTGTTGTGCAGCAACATAAGGCAAAAGGGACGACTTACCCGCGGTAGCTGTAGATACCAGGTCAGTGAGGCCGTCACCAAACAAGACACTACCATTAAACGGTAAAGACTCCATCACCTTCTTAGAGTCGGCATCAGCATTCCATTGATGAATCCACAATGCTCTCCTAGCTGAGACTGCTATGGCATTGGTCCTCGATTCCAAAAGGCCAATATCCCTTACAGCTTATTTTAAATATGCTGCAGCGTCCTTGATATGACCCAGAGTCAAAAGCACGTTATCTCTGTCTAGGGAATCTATCTCAGATGACAAGTTATCTGCCCACTTTTCAATCGCGCTACTCACCCATGCTGAAGCCACGGCAGGCCTGAGTAGCGCACCCGTAGTGACATAAATGGATTTTAGTGTATTTTCCTGCTTACGATCCGCAGGTTCCTTTAGGGCTGCCGTGTCAGGAGACGGAAGCGCCACCTTTTTGGACAGACGTGATAGAGCCTTATCCACCATGGAGGTTGACTCACACTTTTCTCTATCCCCTAAGGGAAACGGATATGCCACTGGAATTATTTTGGGAACCTGTGCCTTCTTGTCAGGATTTTCCCAAGCCTTTTTAAATAGAGCGTTCAGTTCATGAGAGGGAGGAAAAGTTACCGCAGGTTTCTTTCCTTTATACATACAGACCCTAGTATCAGGAACAGCAGGGTCCTCTGTTATGTGCAACACTTCTTTTATCGCCACAATCATATACTGAATGCTCTTAGCCAGTTTAGGATTTAATCTGGCATCACTATAGTCGACACTGGAATCAGAGTCCGTGTCAGTATCTGTATCTGTTAACTGGGCAAATGCACGTTTATGTGACCCCGAGGGGGTCTGAGCTTGTGACAATGCATCTTCCATGGATTTCCTCCATGTCTGGCCTTTAGACTCAGATTTATCTAATCTCTTCGTCAACTGAGCCACATTAGCATTCAAAACACTCAACATATTCACCCAATCAGCCGTCGGCGGTGCCGACACGGTCACTCCCCCAGTCTTTTCTGTTCCCACTCCAGCCTCCTCCTGAGAAGAGCACTCAGCCTCAGACATGTCGACACACACGTACCGACACCCTCAAGCACACTAGGGCTATGGGAGACAGACCCACAACAAAGCCTGTTAGAGAAACACAGAGGGAGTTCTGCCAGCTCACAACCCAGCACCTGACCCGGTTCTGAAGCTAGTAAAATACTGCCCAGACCTGCTAGCGCTTTCACTTTACAATAATTAGCACCAAATCTCTTGTGACCCCCCATTTTGCACCCTGTTACTTGCACAGTAGTGTGGGAGGCCAGGCTCAGCGTCTCTGCAGCTTCTGTGAAGAGAAAATGGTGCTGGTCAGAGCTGTGAGGGCTAAGCCACTCCCCCTTAATGGCGCGCTTCAGTCCCGCTTATTTTCCTATTTTTTATACTGGCAGGTGTCTGTAATCAGTGCCTAGGCACTTTATACTCTTTTGCCAGTGGCTAATATTGAGGCTTAATGCTGCCCAGGGTGCCCCCCCTGCGCCCTGCAGTGCCGTTCTGAATGTGGGAGCATGGCGCGCAGCGGGGTACCTCAAAAGCCGTCTTCTGCCGTCACTGAAGTCTTCTGATCTTCTGAATACTCACCCGGCTTCTATCTTCTGGCTCTGCAAGGGGGGTGACGGCGCAGCTCCGGGAACGAGTAGCTAGGCGCACCAAGTGATCGGACCCTCTGGAGCTAATGGTGTCCAGTAGCCTAAGAAGCAGAGCCTTTGAACTCAGAGAAGTATGTCTGCTTCTCTCCCCTCAGTCCCACGATGCAGGGAGCCTGTTGCCAGCAGGTCTCCCTGAAAATAATAAACCTAACAAAGTCTTTTTTCTGAGAAACTCTGGAGAGCTCCTCAGTGTGCATCCAGTCTCACTGGGCACAGAATCTAATTGGAGTCTGGAGGAGGGGCATAGAGGGAGGAGCCAGTTCACACTCCTTTTAAAGTCTTAAAGTGCCCATGTCTCCTGCGGATCCCGTCTATACCCCATGGTTCTTGAAGCTTCCCCAGCATCCCCTAGGACGTATGAGAAAGTAGGATTTTGATAACCTACCGGTAAATCCTTTTCTCCTAGTCCGTAGAGGATGCTAGGGACGACATCAAGACCATGGGGCAGGGACGTGCAGTCAGGGGAGGCAGTGCCTCCCCTGTCATTTATGATTAAAATAATACAAAGAAGATACTTATGACACATTCTGTGTCATAAGTATCTGCTTTAGCCTTCATATTATTTAAATCATTTTTATCATGTAAAAAAAAAGTTTTAAATGTGTTCAGAGGCACCACTCTCGGTGCCTCCTGCTGTCAATATGGAAGGGCCGGAAACAGGGGGCGGGGCCAAACATCGGGCTGTAAAAGCCCATTGAAAAAATCCCTGTAAGCGGCACCTCTAGAAGTGCCTCTGTGACAGGGGCGTGCTTTCAGCACAAATGAAACTACTCCCCTGTCACTAAGGCTGATGTGATTGGGTAGTGGGCAGGGACGGACTGGCTACCTCACTTCCCAGGGCTCACTGACACTGACTACTCCCCGAGCTGAAACCTGCGGCAGCCAATGGTGTCTATCCCCTGCTCTCTATACCTGGACGGCTGCTGGTAGTGTTTTCATGGCTGGCTGCATGATGAGGATGTTTTATTGTTTATGGGGGCGTGGCCACGGGTCCGTGATTAGGCCACGCCCCCGACCATGTCTAGGCCCCCATGCCTGTCTATTCTCTGCCTGCCTACTCCTGCGGCGTCCTTTGGGCCTGGGGCCCTGGGCTCTCTACCTCATTCCACACACCTCCTACCTTGATGCCACAGTCAGCAGCAGCCGAACCTAACCCCCCCCCACCCCTCTTCCTTGATGCTGCTGGAAATCTCCTGTGGCCAGTGACAGCCGACCTCCCCGTGATCCCCCCCCTCCCCTGATACATTGCAGCCACAGGCAGCTTCCAGTCCATCCGTGTGTCTCCACCCCCACCCAGGCACAAACTTTCCATGGGGCTTAGCCGGATTAGGCAGCTGATAAGTCGTGTTCCTCCTTCATCCCCGACTCCTGACAGCCACAGCCCGCAGGTAAGCTATACAGCCTGCAGTATGTATTCTATCTCCCACCTACCACTCCTGTAGCCAGTCCCCACCCCCATAGTCAGCCTGCAGCCATCTTCTGTAGCCAGTGTAGCCCCCTGTAGCCAGCCTCCATACCCCCTCCCCGTAGTGTGCTCCCCTGTAGCCAGCCTCCATACCCGCTCCCTATAGTGTGCTCCCCTGTAGCCAGCCTCCAGCCCCCTCCCCGTAGTGTGCTCCCCTGTAGCCAGCCTCCATACCCGCTCCCCGTAGTGTTCTCCCCTGTAGCCAGCCTCCATACCTTCTCCCCAAAGTGTGCTCCCCTGTAGCCAGCTTCCTCACCCGCTCCCCGTAGTGTGCTCCCCAGTAGCCAGCCTCCAGCCCCCTCCCCGTAGTGTGCTCCCCTGTAGCCAGCTTCCATACCCGCTCCCCGTAGTGTTCTCCCCTGTAGCCAGCCTCCAGCCCCCTCCCCGTAGTGTGCTCCCCTGTAGCCAGCCTCCATACCCGCTCCCCGTAGTGTTCTCCCCTGTAGCCAGCCTCCAGCCCCCTCCCCGTAGTGTGCTCCCCTGTAGCCAGCTTCCATACCCGCTCCCCGTAGTGTTCTCCCCTGTAGCCAGCCTCCAGCCCCCTCCCCGTAGTGTGCTCCCCTGTAGCCAGCCTCCATACCCGCTCCCCGTAGTGTGCTCCCCTGTAGCCAGCCTCCAGCCCCCTCCCCGTAGTGTGCTCCCCTGTAGCCAGCCTCCATACCCGCTCCCCGTAGTGTGCTCCCCTGTAGCCAGCCTCCAGCCCCCTCCCCGTAGTGTGCTCCCCTGTAGCCAGCTTTCATACCCGCTCCCCGTAGTGTTCTCCCCTGTAGCCAGCCTCCATACCTCCTCCCCAAAGTGTGCTCCCCTGTAGCCAGCCTCCATACCTCCTCCCCAAAGTGTGCTCTCCTGTAGCCAGCTTCCATACCCCCTCCCCAAAGTGTGCTCCCCTGTAGCCAGCTTCCATACCCCCTCCCCAAAGTGTGCTCCCCTGTAGCCAGCTTCCATACCCGCTCCCCGTAGTGTTCTCCCCTGTAGCCAGCCTCCAGCCCCCTCCCCGTAGTGTGCTCCCCTGTAGCCAGCCTCCATACCCGCTCCCCGTAGTGTTCTCCCCTGTAGCCAGCCTCCTCCCCGTAGTGTGCTCCCCTGTAGCCAGCTTCCATACCCGCTCCCCGTAGTGTGCTCCCCTGTAGCCAGCCTCCAGCCCCCTCCCCGTAGTGTGCTCCCCTGTAGCCAGCCTCCATACCCGCTCCCCGTAGTGTGCTCCCCTGTAGCCAGCCTCCTCCCCGTAGTGTGCTCCCCTGTAGCCAGCTTTCATACCCGCTCCCCGTAGTGTTCTCCCCTGTAGCCAGCCTCCATACCTCCTCCCCAAAGTGTGCTCTCCTGTAGCCAGCCTCCATACCCGCTCCCCGTAGTGTGCTCCCCTGTAGCCAGCCTCCAGCCCCCTCCCCGCAGTGTGTTCCCCCCCTTGTAGCCAGCCTCCATACCCGCTCCCCTTAGTGTGCTCCCCTGTAGCCAGCCTCCAGCCCCCTCCCCGCAGTGTGTTCCCCCCCTTGTAGCCAGCCTCCATACCCCCTCCCCAAAGTGTGCTCCCCTGTAGCCAGCCTCCAGCCCCCTCCCCATAGTGTGCTCCCCTGTAGTTAGCCTCCATACCCCCCCTCCACCAGGGGGTCTTTAAATGCATTATTAAACCTGTGTTTTTTAAAAGATAATGGGGGTCATTCTGACCCGTTCGCACGCTGCGGTTCTTCGCAGCGGTGCAAATGGGTCAGAACTGCGTATGCGCGGCGCACACATTGTGCAGGTGCGTTGTTGCCTGGCGACGGCCATCGCTGGGCAGCAACGCCGTGTACGATGAAAGTGGTCGCAGCGGTGACCGCAAGAAGATTGACAGGAGGAAGGCGTTCCGGTGCGTCAACTCATCATTTTCCGGGCGTGGAGATCCGAACGCAGGCATGTCCAGGCGTTTTGGGGGCGGATATCTGTCGTCAAATCCAGGACCTTCATCGCTGGATCCGTCGCACAGGGTAAGTAACTGCAGGGCTACTTTTGTTTTACACAAAACTTTTTTAGCATAGCAGGGCTGCACAAGTGATCGCAGCCCTGCTGTGCTAACATACACTCCCCCAAAGGTGGCGAATAGTTGATTGCACGAGCAGGAAAATGTTGCTACGTGCGATCAACTCAGAATGACCCCCAATGTGCGCTATTGCATATTTGTCTTGGTGTACCCTTTTATGAGCTATTTGAGGTCTTCCAAATATATGAAATGGAGACACCATTTATTGCAGGTCCTACTGAAAAAGAAGTTAAATACGATCTATTTGAGCCTGTTTGTATTCTTGTGAAAAAACTGAAAAACGGTACTTCATAAAATATTTTGTTCACCTATTGGTGTGTAATGGTGGAATTGCTAATTATTGGAGCGCTTGAAATCTATGTATCTTTTTTTTTTAACACGATTTGTTAATGTTGGTTCGGTGGGGGTCATTCCGAGTTGTTCGCTCGCAAGCGGATTTTAGCAGATTTGCTCATGCTAAGCCGCCGCCTACTGGGAGTGAATCTTAGCATCTTAAAATTGCGAACGATGTATTCGCAATATTGCGATTACACACCTCGTAGCAGTTTCTGAGTAGTTCCAGACTTACTCGGCATCTGCGATCATTTCAGTGCTTGTCATTCCTGGTTTGACGTCACAAACACACCCAGCATTCGCCCAGACACTCCCCCGTTTCTCCGGCCACTCCTGCGTTTTTTCCGGAAACGGTAGCATTTTTTCCCACACGCCCATAAAACGGCCTGTTTCCGCCCAGTAACACCCATTTCCTGTCAATCACATTACGATCGCCAGAACGATGAAAAAGCCGTGAGTAAAATTCCTAACTGCATAGCAAATTTACTTGGCGCAGTCGCAGTGCGAACATTGCGCATGCGCACTAAGCGGAAAATCGCTGCGATGCGAAGATTTTTACCGAGCGAACAACTCGGAATGACCCCCCAGTGGGATACGCACTAAGAGACACTGATTTTTAGGTGCACCTTTAAATTGTGTGCAAATTCTCTTAAAAACCTTCCACTATATATTTTCTATTCCCCCCATTTGTAACTGCATTAACTAGTTCAGATTTTTATTTACAGTACATACTGGCTTATTGCTATATTTAGTGGTCTCCCCCTATTCCTCCTCCTTCTCTCGCTCATCTTTCCAGTCACCACCTATTCCACCTCTCTGCCGTCTCCCTCTATTCCTCTCTCTCTCACTCCCATCTCCCTCTATTCCTTCTCCCTCTTCCTTCTCCCCCTATTCCTTCTCTCTCCCTTCTTCCCCTATTCCTCTCTCGCTGTCTGACGTCTCCCCCATTCCTCCTCTCTACCTCTGCTTTGTCTCCCCCCCATTCCTCCTCTCTCTCTGCCGTCTCCCCCTATTCCTTTTCTCTCTGCCATCTCCCCATATTCCTTTTCTCTCTCCCGTCTCCCTCTATTCATTCTCTCTCTTCCTTCTCCCCCTATTCCTTCTCTCTCTCCCGTCTCCCTCTATTCATTCTCTCTCTTCCTTCTCCCCCTATTCCTCGCTCTCTGCCTGCCATCTCCCTCATTCCAACTCTCTCCCTTTTGCGTTGTCTCCCCCTATTCCTCTCTCCATGTCTGCCGTCTCCCACCTATTCCTCCTTTCTCCCATCTCCCCATATTCATCCTCTCTCTTTCCCATAAATTTATAACAGTTGACAATATATTAGCCTCCAGCTCATCACAAGTTTGATTAGCAGGGAGGCTGCGAGCATTGGCAGGGGCGGCGGCAGTAGCGGGCATTGACTCTGCAGCGGTAGGAGTCATCAGCGATACTCGAAGGACATTATGGCTGCAGTGCCTCACCAGCCACTGACCTCACCGCACGCCACTGCCATGGGGTATAGACGGGATCCGCAGGAGACATGGGCACTCTAAAGACTTTTCATTGGGTGTGAACTGGCTCCTCCCTCTATGCCCCTCCTCCAGACCTCAGTTGTAGGAACTGTGCACAGGGAGACTGACATTTCGAGGAAAGGAATTACTTAACTAGTGGTGAGATATCTACCAACTCACACCCTCAACCATGCTGCACACATGGCATTCAACATAACACACACCAACAGGCATGAACCAATTGCAGCAACATGCTGAAACCAAGATAACACAACTTGTGTAACTCTTATAACTAAACTGCAGGTAAAGTACGCACTGGGATGGGTGCCCAGCATCCTCTACGGACTAGGAGAAAAGGATTTACCGGTAGGTTATCAAAATCCTATTTTCTCTAACGTCCTAGTGGATGCTGGGGACTCCGAAAGGACCATGGGGAATAGCGGCTCCGCAGGAGACTGGGCACAAAGTAAAAGCTTTAGGACTAGCTGGTGTGCACTGGCTCCTCCCCCTATGACCCTCCTCCAAGCCTCAGTTAAGATTTTGTGCCCGAACGAGAAGGGTGCAATCTAGGTGGCTCACCTGAGCTGCTTAGAGTAAAAGTTTAAATAGGTTTTTTTATTTTCAGTGAGACCTGCTGGCAACAGGCTCACTGCATCGAGGGACTAAGGGGAAAAGAAGCGAACTCACCTGCGTGCAGAGTGGATTGGGCTTCTTAGGCTACTGGACATTAGCTCCAGAGGGACGATCACAGGCCCAGCCATGGATGGGTCCCGGAGCCGCGCCGCCGGCCCCCTTACAGAGCCAGAAGAGTGAAGAGGTCCGGAAAATCGGCGGCAGAAGACGTCCTGTCTTCAATAAGGTAGCGCACAGCACCGCAGCTGTGCGCCATTGCTCTCAGCACACTTCACACTCCGGTCACTGAGGGTGCAGGGCGCTGGGGGGGGGGGGGGCGCCCTGGGACGCAATGAAAATACCTTAAATGGCTAAAAATACATCACATATAGCTCCTGGGCTATATGGATGTATTTAACCCCTGCCAGTTTTCCACAAAAAAGCGGGAGAAAGGCCGCCGAAAAAGGGGCGGAGCCTATCTCCTCAGCACACAAGCGCCATTTTTTCCTCACAGCTCCGTTGGAGGAAGGCTCCCTGACTCTCCCCTGCAGTCCTGCACTACAGAAACAGGGTAAAACAAGAGAGGGGGGCACTAAATTGGCATATTAATATATACAGCAGCTATATTAGGGAAAAACACTTATATAAGGTTATCCCTGTATATATATATATATAGCGCTCTGGTGTGTGCTGGCAAACTCTCCCTCTGTCTCCCCAAAGGGCTAGTGGGGTCCTGTCCTCTATCAGAGCATTCCCTGTGTGTGTGCTGTGTGTCGGTACGCTGTGTCGACATGTATGAGGAGGAAAATGGTGTGGAGGCGGAGCAATTGCCTGTGTTAGTGATGTCACCCCCTAGGGAGTCGACACTTGACTGGATGGTCTTATGGAAAGAATTACGTGATAGTGTCGGCACTTTACAAAAGACTGTTGACGACATGAGACAGCCGGCAAATCAGTTAATACCTGTACAGGCGTCTCAAACACCGTCAGGGGCTATAAAACGCCCGTTACCTCAGGTCGATACAGACACTGACACGGACACTGACTCCAGTGTCGACGGTGAGGAAACAAACGTATTTTCCAGTAGGGCCACACGTTACATGATCACGGCAATGAAGGAGGTTTTGAACATTTCTGATACTACAAGTACCACAAAAAAGGGTATTATGTGGGGTGTGAAAAAACTACCCGTAGTTTTTCCTGAATCAGATGAATTAAATGAGGTGTGTGAAGAAGCGTGGGTTTCCCCCGATAAAAAACTGCTAATTTCTAAAAAATTATTGGCATTATACCCTTTCCCGCCAGAGGTTAGGGCGCGTTGGGAAACACCCCCTAGCGTAGATAAGGCGCTCATACGCTTATCAAAACAAGTGGCGTTACCGTCCCCTGATACGGCCGCCCTCAAGGAACCAGCTGATAGGAAGCTGGAAAATATCCTTAAAAGTATATACACACATACTGGTATTATACTGCGACCAGCAATCGCCTCAGCCTGGATGTGCAGTGATGGGGTGGCTTGGTCGGATTCCCTGACTGAAAATATTGATACCCTGGACAGGGACAATATATTATTGACTATAGAGCATTTAAAGGATGCATTTCTATTAGAGATGAGCGCCTGAAATTTTTCGGGTTTTGTGTTTTGGTTTTGGGTTCGGTTCCGCGGCCGTGTTTTGGGTTCGAACGCGTTTTGGCAAAACCTCACCGAATTTTTTTTGTCGGATTCGGGTGTGTTTTGGATTCGGGTGTTTTTTTCAAAAAACACTAAAAAACAGCTTAAATCATAGAATTTGGGGGTCATTTTGATCCCAAAGTATTATTAACCTCAAAAACCATAATTTACACTCATTTTCAGTCTATTCTGAATACCTCACACCTCACAATATTATTTTTAGTCCTAAAATTTGCACCGAGGTCGCTGTGTGAGTAAGATAAGCGACCCTAGTGGCCGACACAAACACCGGGCCCATCTAGGAGTGGCACTGCAGTGTCACGCAGGATGTCCCTTCCAAAAAACCCTCCCCAAACAGCACATGACGCAAAGAAAAAAAGAGGCGCAATGAGGTAGCTGTGTGAGTAAGATTAGCGACCCTAGTGGCCGACACAAACACCGGGCCCATCTAGGAGTGGCACTGCAGTGTCACGCAGGATGGCCCTTCCAAAAAACCCTCCCCAAACAGCACATGACGCAAAGAAAAAAAGAGGCGCAATGAGGTAGCTGTGTGAGTAAGATTAGCGACCCTAGTGGCCGACACAAACACCGGGCCCATCTAGGAGTGGCACTGCAGTGTCACGCAGGATGTCCCTTCCAAAAAACCCTCCCCAAACAGCACATGACGCAAAGAAAAAAAGAGGCGCAATGAGGTAGCTGTGTGAGTAAGATTAGCGACCCTAGTGGCCGACACAAACACCGGGCCCATCTAGGAGTGGCACTGCAGTGTCACGCAGGATGTCCCTTCCAAAAAACCCTCCCCAAACAGCACATGACGCAAAGAAAAAAAGAGGCGCAATGAGGTAGCTGACTGTGTGAGTAAGATTAGCGACCCTAGTGGCCGACACAAACACCGGGCCCATCTAGGAGTGGCACTGCAGTGTCACGCAGGATGTCCCTTCCAAAAAACCCTCCCCAATCAGCACATGATGCAAAGAAAAAGAAAAGAAAAAAGAGGTGCAAGATGGAATTGTCCTTGGGCCCTCCCACCCACCCTTATGTTGTATAAACAAAACAGGACATGCACACTTTAACCAACCCATCATTTCAGTGACAGGGTCTGCCACACGACTGTGACTGATATGACGGGTTGGTTTGGACCCCCCCCAAAAAAGAAGCAATTAATCTCTCCTTGCACAAACTGGCTCTACAGAGGCAAGATGTCCACCTCATCTTCACCCTCCGATATATCACCGTGTACATCCCCCTCCTCACAGATTATCAATTCGTCCCCACTGGAATCCACCATCTCAGCTCCCTGTGTACTTTGTGGAGGCAATTGCTGCTGGTCAATGTCTCCGCGGAGGAATTGATTATAATTCATTTTAATGAACATCATCTTCTCCACATTTTCTGGATGTAACCTCGTACGCCGATTGCTGACAAGGTGAGCGGCGGCACTAAACACTCTTTCGGAGTACACACTTGTGGGAGGGCAACTTAGGTAGAATAAAGCCAGTTTGTGCAAGGGCCTCCAAATTGCCTCTTTTTCCTGCCAGTATAGGTACGGACTGTGTGACGTGCCTACTTGGATGCGGTCACTCATATAATCCTCCACCATTCTATCAATGTTGAGAGAATCATATGCAGTGACAGTAGACGACATGTCCGTAATCGTTGTCAGGTCCTTCAGTCCGGACCAGATGTCAGCATCAGCAGTCGCTCCAGACTGCCCTGCATCACCGCCAGCGGGTGGGCTCGGAATTCTGAGCCTTTTCCTCGCACCCCCAGTTGCGGGAGAATGTGAAGGAGGAGATGTTGACAGGTCGCGTTCCGCTTGACTTGACAATTTTGTCACCAGCAGGTCTTTCAACCCCAGCAGACTTGTGTCTGCCGGAAAGAGAGATCCAAGGTAGGCTTTAAATCTAGGATCGAGCACGGTGGCCAAAATGTAGTGCTCTGATTTCAACAGATTGACCACCCGTGAATCCTTGTTAAGCAAATTAAGGGCTGCATCCACAAGTCCCACATGCCTAGCGGAATCGCTCCCTTTTAGCTCCTTCTTCAATGCCTCCAGCTTCTTCTGCAAAAGCCTGATGAGGGGAATGACCTGACTCAGGCTGGCAGTGTCTGAACTGACTTCACGTGTGGCAAGTTCAAAGGGCATCAGAACCTTGCACAACGTTGAAATCATTCTCCACTGCACTTGAGACAGGTGCATTCCACCTCCTATATCGTGCTCAATTGTATAGGCTTGAATGGCCTTTTGCTGCTCCTCCAACCTCTGAAGCATATAGAGGGTTGAATTCCACCTCGTTACCACTTCTTGCTTCAGATGATGGCAGGGCAGGTTCAGTAGTTTTTGGTGGTGCTCCAGTCTTCTGTACGTGGTGCCTGTACGCCGAAAGTGTCCCGCAATTCTTCTGGCCACCGACAGCATCTCTTGCACGCCCCTGTCGTTTTTTAAAAAATTCTGCACCACCAAATTCAAGGTATGTGCAAAACATGGGACGTGCTGGAATTTGCCCATATTTAATGCACACACAATATTGCTGGCGTTGTCCGATGCCACAAATCCACAGGAGAGTCCAATTGGGGTAAGCCATTCCGCGATGATCTTCCTCAGTTGCCGTAAGAGGTTTTCAGCTGTGTGCGTATTCTGGAAAGCGGTGATACAAAGCGTAGCCTGCCTAGGAAAGAGTTGGCGTTTGCGAGATGCTGCTACTGGTGCCGCCGCTGCTGTTCTTGCGGCGGGAGTCCATACATCTACCCAGTGGGCTGTCACAGTCATATAGTCCTGACCCTGCCCTGCTCCACTTGTCCACATGTCCGTGGTTAAGTGGACATTGGGTACAACTGCATTTTTTAGGACACTGGTGAGTCTTTTTCTGACGTCCGTGTACATTCTCGGTATCGCCTGCCTAGAGAAGTGGAACCTAGATGGTATTTGGTAACGGGGGCACACTGCCTCAATAAATTGTCTAGTTCCCTGTGAACTAACGGCGGATACCGGACGCACGTCTAACACCAACATAGTTGTCAAGGACTCAGTTATCCGCTTTGCAGTAGGATGACTGCTGTGATATTTCATCTTCCTCGCAAAGGACTGTTGAACAGTCAATTGCTTACTGGAAGTAGTACAAGTGGGCTTACGACTTCCCCTCTGGGATGACCATCGACTCCCAGCGGCAACAACAGCAGCGCCAGCAGCAGTAGGCGTTACACGCAAGGATGCATCGGAGGAATCCCAGGCAGGAGAGGACTCGTCAGAATTGCCAGTGACATGGCCTGCAGGACTATTGGCATTCCTGGGGAAGGAGGAAATTGACACTGAGGGAGTTGGTGGGGTGGTTTGCGTGAGCTTGGTTACAAGAGGAAGGGATTTACTGGTCAGTGGACTGCTTCCGCTGTCACCCAAAGTTTTTGAACTTGTCACTGACTTATTATGAATGCGCTGCAGGTGACGTATAAGGGAGGATGTTCCGAGGTGGTTAACGTCCTTACCCCTACTTATTACAGCTTGACAAAGGGAACACACGGCTTGACACCTGTTGTCCGCATTTCTGGTGAAATACCTCCACACCGAAGAGCTGATTTTTTTGGTATTTTCACCTGGCATGTCAATGGCCATATTCCTCCCACGGACAACAGGTGTCTCCCCGGGTGCCTGACTTAAACAAACCACCTCACCATCAGAATCCTCCTGGTCAATTTCCTCCCCAGCGCCAGCAACACCCATATCCTCCTCATCCTGGTGTACTTCAACACTGACATCTTCAATCTGACTATCAGGAACTGGACTGCGGGTGCTCCTTCCAGCACTTGCAGGGGGCGTGCAAATGGTGGAAGGCGCATGCTCTTCACGTCCAGTGTTGGGAAGGTCAGGCATCGCAACCGACACAATTGGACTCTCCTTGTGGATTTGGGATTTCGAAGAATGCACAGTTCTTTGCTGTGCTGCTTTTGCCAGCTTGAGTCTTTTCATTTTTCTAGCGAGAGGCTGAGTGCTTCCATCCTCATGTGAAGCTGAACCACTAGCCATGAACATAGGCCAGGGCCTCAGCCGTTCCTTGCCACTCCGTGTGGTAAATGGCATATTGGCAAGTTTACGCTTCTCCTCCGACAATTTTATTTTAGGTTTTGGAGTCCTTTTTTTTCTGATATTTGGTGTTTTGGATTTGACATGCTCTGTACTATGACATTGGGCATCGGCCTTGGCAGACGACATTGCTGGCATTTCATCGTCTCGGCCATGACTAGTGGCAGCAGCTTCAGCACGAGGTGGAAGTGGATCTTGATCTTTCCCTAATTTTGGAACCTCAACATTTTTGTTCTCCATATTTTAATAGGCACAACTAAAAGGCACCTCAGGTAAACAATGGAGATGGATACTAGTATACAATTATGGACTGCCTGCCGACTGCAGACACAGAGGTAGCCACAGCCGTGAACTACCGTACTGTACTGTGTCTGCAGCTAATATAGACTGGTTGATAAAGAGAAGATGTCTATGTAACTATGTATGTATAAAGAAGAATGAAAAAAATCCACGGTTAGGTGGTATTACAATTATGGACGGACTGCCTGCCGAGTGCAGAGACACAGAGGTAGCCACAGCCGTGAACTACCGTACTGTGTCTGCTGCGACTGGATGATAAATGATATAAAAAATATATATATATCACTACTGCAGCCGGACAGGTATATATTATATATTATATAATGACGGACCTGCTGGACACTGTCTGTCAGCAGAATGAGTTTTATTTTTATAGAATAAAAAAAAAAAAAACACACAAGTGAAGTCACACGACGAGTGTTTAACTTTTTCAGGCAATCACAATATAAGTATACTACTAACTATACTGGTGGTCAGTGTGGTCAGGTCACTGGTCAGTCACACTGGCAGTGGCACTCCTGCAGCAAAAGTGTGCACTGTTTAATTTTAATATAATATGTACTCCTGGCTCCTGCTATAACCTATAACTGGCACTGCAGTAGTGCTCCCCAGTCTCCCCCACAATTATAAGCTGTGTGAGCTGAGCAGTCAGACAGATATATAATATATATAGATGATGCAGCACACTGGCCTGAGCCTGAGCAGTGCACACAGATATGGTATGTGACTGACTGAGTCACTGTGTGTATCGCTTTTTTCAGGCAGAGAACGGATATATTAAATAAACTGCACTGTGTGTCTGGTGGTCACTCACTATATAATATATTATGTACTCCTGGCTCCTGCTATAACCTATAACTGGCACTGCAGTAGTGCTCCCCAGTCTCCCCCACAATTATAAGCTGTGTGAGCTGAGCAGTCAGACAGATATATATAATATTATATATAGATAATAGATGATGCAGCACACTGGCCTGAGCCTGAGCAGTGCACACAGATATGGTATGTGACTGAGTCACTGTGTGTATCGCTTTTTTCAGGCAGAGAACGGATATATTAAATAAACTGCACTGTGTGTCTGGTGGTCACTCACTATATAATATATTATGTACTCCTGGCTCCTGCTATAACCTATAACTGGCACTGCAGTAGTGCTCCCCAGTCTCCCCCACAATTATAAGCTGTGTGAGCTGAGCAGTCAGACAGATATATATAATATTATATATAGATAATAGATGATGCAGCACACTGGCCTGAGCCTGAGCAGTGCACACAGATATGGTATGTGACTGAGTCACTGTGTGTATCGCTTTTTTCAGGCAGAGAACGGATATATTAAATAAACTGCACTGTGTGTCTGGTGGTCACTCACTATATAATATATTATGTACTCCTGGCTCCTGCTATAACCTATAACTGGCACTGCAGTAGTGCTCCCCAGTCTCCCCCACAATTATAAGCTGTGTGAGCTGAGCAGTCAGACAGATATATATAATATTATATATAGATAATAGATGATGATGCAGCACACTGGCCTGAGCCTGAGCAGTGCACACAGATATGGTATGTGACTGAGTCACTGTGTGCTGTGTATCGCTTTTTTCAGGCAGAGAACGGATTATAAAGTAAACTGCACTGTCCTCACTAGTAAACTCTCTCCACTCAGTCTCTACACTTCTACAGTAACAGTACTCCTCCTAGTCAGCTCCAGTAAATCTCTCTCAGTCTCTTATAATCTAAATGGAGAGGACGCCAGCCACGTCCTCTCCCTATCAATCTCAATGCACGTGTGAAAATGGCGGCGACGCGCGGCTCCTTATATAGAATCCGAGTCTCGCGAGAATCCGACAGCGTCATGATGACGTTCGGGCGCGCTCGGGTTAACCGAGCAAGGCGGGAAGATCCGAGTCGCTCGGACCCGTGAAAAAAAACATGAAGTTCTGGCGGGTTCGGATTCAGAGAAACCGAACCCGCTCATCTCTAATTTCTATATATGCGAGATGCACAGAGGGATATTTGCACTCTGGCATCAAGAGTAAGTGCGATGTCCATTTCTGCCAGAAGAGGATTATGGACGCGACAGTGGTCAGGGGATGCGGATTCCAAACGGCATATGGAAGTATTGCCGTATAAAGGGGAGGAGTTATTTGGGGTCGGTCTATCGGACCTGGTGGCCACGGCAACGGCTGGAAAATCCACCTTTTTACCCCAAGTCACCTCGCAGCAGAAAAAGATACCGTCTTTTCAGGCTCAGTCCTTTCGTCCCCATAAGGGCAAGCGGGCAAAAGGCCACTCATATCTGCCCCGGGGCAGAGGAAGGGGAAAAAGACTGCAGCAAACAGCCTCTTCCCACGAACAGAAGCCCTCCCCCGCTTCTGCCAAGTCCTCAGCATGACGCTGGGGCCTTACAAGCGGACTCAGGCACGGTGGGGGCCCGTCTCAAGAATTTCAGCGCGCAGTGGGCACACTCGCAAGTGGACCCCTGGATCCTGCAGGTAGTATCTCAGGGGTACAAATTGGAATTCGAGACGTCTCCCCCTCGCCGGTTCCTGAAGTCTGCTTTACCAACGTCTCCCCCCGACAGGGAGGCGGTATTGGAAGCCATTCACAAGCTGTATTCCCAGCAGGTGATAATCAAGGTACCCCTCCTACAACAGGGAAAGGGGTATTATTCCACGCTGTTTGTGGTACCGAAGCCGGACGGCTCGGTGAGACCCATTTTAAATCTGAAATCCTTGAACACTTACATAAAAAGGTTCAAGTTCAAGATGGAGTCACTCAGAGCAGTGATAGCGAACCTGGAAGAAGGGGACTATATGGTGTCTCTGGACATCAAGGATGCTTACCTCCATGTCCCAATTTGCCCTTCTCACCAAGGGTACCTCAGGTTTGTGGTACAGAACTGTCACTATCAGTTTCAGACGCTGCCGTTTGGATTGTCCACGGCACCCCGGGTCTTTACCAAGGTAATGGCCGAAATGATGATTCTTCTTCGAAGAAAAGGCGTCTTAATTATCCCTTACTTGGACGATCTCCTGATAAGGGCAAGGTCCAGAGAACAGTTAGAGGTCGGAGTAGCACTATCTCAAGTAGTACTACGACAGCACGGATGGATTCTAAATATTCCAAAATCGCAGCCGATTCCGACGACACGTCTGCTGTTCCTAGGGATGATTCTGGACACAATACAGAAAAAGGTGTTTCTCCCGGAGGAGAAAGCCAAGGAGTTATCCGACCTAGTCAGGAACCTCCTAAGACCAGGCCAAGTGTCAGTACATCAATGCACAAGGGTCCTGGGAAAGATGGTGGCTTCTTACGAAGCGATTCCATTCGGCAGATTCCACGCAAGAACTTTTCAGTGGGATCTGCTGGACAAATGGTCCGGATCGCATCTTCAAATGCATCAGCGGATAACCCTGTCTCCAAGGACAAGGGTGTCTCTCCTGTGGTGGTTACAGAGTGCTCATCTCCTAGAGGGCCGCAGATTCGGCATTCAGGATTGGGTCCTGGTGACCACGGATGCCAGCCTGAGAGGCTGGGGAGCAGCCACACAGGGAAGAAATTTCCAGGGCTTGTGGTCAAGCATGGAAACGTCACTTCACATAAATATCCTGGAACTAAGGGCCATTTACAATGCCCTAAGTCAGGCAAGACCTCTGCTTCAGGGTCAGCCGGTGTTGATCCAGTCGGACAACATCACGGCAGTCGCCCACGTAAACAGACAGGGCGGCACAAGAAGCAGGAGGGCAATGATGGAAGTGGCAAGGATTCTTCGCTGGGCGGAGAATCATGTGATAGCACTGTCAGCAGTGTTCATTCCGGGAGTGGACAACTGGGAAGCAGACTTCCTCAGCAGACACGATCTTCACCCGGGGGAGTGGGGACTTCACCCAGAAGTCTTCCACATGATTGTGAACCGTTGGGAAAAATCAAAGGTGGACATGATGGCGTCCCGCCTCAACAAAAAACTGGACAGATATTGCGCCAGGTCAAGGGACCCTCAGGCAATAGCTGTGGACGCTCTGGTAACACCGTGGGTGTACCAGTCAGTGTATGTGTTCCCTCCTCTTCCTCTCATACCAAAAGTACTGAGAATCATATGAAGGAGAGGAGTAAAGACTATACTCGTGGCTCCGGATTGGCCAAGAAGGACTTGGTACCCGGAAATTCAAGAGATGCTCACGGAAGACCCGTGGCCTCTACCTCTAAGAAAGGACCTGCTCCAGCAGGGACCATGTCTGTTCCAAGACTTACCGCGGCTGCGTTTGACGGCATGGCGGTTGAACGCCGGATCCTGAAGGAAAAAGGCATTCCGGATGAAGTCATCCCTACCCTGATCAAAGCCAGGAAGGATGTAACCATACAACATTATCACCGTATTTGGCGTAAATATTTTGCGTGGTGCGAGGCCAGGAAGGCCCCTACAGAGGAATTTCAACTGGGTCGTTTCCTGCATTTCCTGCAAACAGGACTGTCTATGGGCCTCAAATTAGGGTCCATTAAGGTTCAAATTTCGGCCCTGTCAATATTCTTCCAAAAAGAACTGGCTTCTGTTCCTGAAGTTCAGACGTTTGTCAAGGGAGTACTGCATATACAGCCTCCTTTTTGTGCCTCCAGTGGCACCTTGGGATCTCAATGTAGTTTTGGGATTCCTAAAATCACATTGGTTTGAACCACTCACCACTGTGGACTTAAAATATCTCACATGGAAAGTGGTAATGCTGTTAGCCCTGGCTTCAGCCAGGCGTGTCTCAGAATTGGCGGCTTTATCCTATAAAAGCCCTTACCTAATTTTTCATACGGACAGGGCAGAATTGAGGACTCGTCCTCAATTTCTTCCTAAGGTGGTTTCAGCATTTCACTTAAACCAGCCTATTGTGGTGCCTGCGGCTACTAGGGACTTGGAGGATTCCAAGTTGCTGGACGTAGTCAGGGCCCTGAAAATATATGTTTCCAGGACGGCTGGAGTCAGAAAATCTGATTCGCTGTTTATCCTGTATGCACCCAACAAGCTGGGTGCTCCTGCTTCTAAGCAGACGATTGCTCGTTGGATTTGTAGTACAATTCAGCTTGCACATTCTGTGGCAGGCCTGCCACAGCCAAAATCTGTAAAAGCCCATTCCACACGGAAAGTGGGCTCATCTTGGGCGGCTGCCCGAGGGGTCTCGGCTTTACAACTTTGCCGAGCAGCTACTTGGTCAGGGGCAAACACGTTTGCTAAATTCTACAAATTTGATACCCTGGCTGAGGAGGACCTGGAGTTCTCTCATTCGGTGCTGCAGAGTCATCCGCACTCTCCCGCCCGTTTGGGAGCTTTGGTATAATCCCCATGGTCCTTTCGGAGTCCCCAGCATCCACTAGGACGTTAGAGAAAATAAGAATTTACTTACCGATAATTCTATTTCTCATAGTCCGTAGTGGATGCTGGGCGCCCATCCCAAGTGCGGATTGTCTGCATTACTTGTACATAGTTATTGTTACAAAAATCGGGTTATTGTTGTTGTGAGCCATCTTTTCAGAGGCTCCTTCTGTTATCATGCTGTTAACTGGGTTCAGATCACAAGTTGTACGGTGTGATTGGTGTGGCTGGTATGAGTCTTACACGGGATTCAAAATCCTTCCTTATTGTGTACGCTCGTCCGGGCACAGTATCCTAACTGAGGCTTGGTGGAGGGTCATAGGGGGAGGAGCCAGTGCACACCAGCTAGTCCTAAAGCTTTTACTTTGTGCCCAGTCTCCTGCGGAGCCGCTATTCCCCATGGTCCTTTCGGAGTCCCCAGCATCCACTACGGACTATGAGAAATAGAATTATCGGTAAGTAAATTCTTATTTTCTCTAACGTCCTAGTGGATGCTGGGGACTCCGTAAGGACCATGGGGAATAGACAGGCTCCGCAGGAGACTGGGCACTCTATAAGAAAGATTTGGTACTATCTGGTGTGCACTGGCTCCTCCCTCTATGCCCCTCCTCCAGACCTCAGTTAGATTTCTGTGCCCGGCCCGAGCTGGTTGCACACTAGGAGCTCTCCTGAGCTGCTAGAAAGAAAGTTTAAAATTAGGTTTTTTATTTTACAGTGAGACCTGCTGGCAACAGGCTCACTGCATCGTGGGACTAAGGGGAGAAGAAGCGAACCTACCTGCTTGCAGCTAGCTTGGGCTTCTTAGGCTACTGGACACCATTAGCTCCAGAGGGATCGACCGCAGGACTCGTCCTTGGTGTTCGTTCCCGGAGCCGCGCCGCCGTCCCCCTTACAGAGCCAGAAGCATGAAGATGGTCCGGAAAATCGGCGGCAGAAGACATCAGTCTTCACCAAGGTAGCGCACAGCACTGCAGCTGTGCGCCATTGCTCCTCATACACACTTCACACTCCGGTCACTGAGGGTGCAGGGCGCTGGGGGGGGGCGCCCTGAGCAGCAATAATATCACCTTGGCTGGCAAAAATAACCACAATATATAGTCCCAGAGGCTATATATGTGGTAATTACCCCTGCCAGAATTACAGAAAAAAGCGGGAGAAAGGCCGCCGAAAAAGGGGCGGAGCCTTCTCCCTCAGCACACTGGCGCCATTATTCCCTCACAGTTCCGCTGGAAGGAAGCTCCCTGACTCTCCCCTGCAGTCTACACTACGGAAAGGGTAAAAAAGAGAGGGGGGCACTAAATTTGGGCGCAGTTTAATATAATAAGCAGCTATAAAGGGTCATAATTCAGTTAGTCCCTGTATTATTATAGCGCTCTGGTGTGTGCTGGCATACTTTCTCTCTGTCTCCCCAAAGGGCTTTTGTGGGGTCCTGTCTCCTTTTAAGAGCATTCCCTGTGTGTGTGCGGTGTGTCGGTACGGCTGTGTCAACATGTTTGATGAGGAGACTTATGTGGAAGCGGAGCAGATGCCTATTAATGTGATGTCACCCCCTGCGGGGCAGACACCTGAGTGGATGGATTTATGGAAGGAATTACGTGCAAGTGTCGACTCCTTACATAAAAAATTTGACGACATGCCAAATGCGGGACAGCCGGCTTCTCAGCTCGTGCCTGCCCAGACGATTCAAAGGCCGTCAGGGGCCCTGAAACGACCACTACCTCAGATGGCAGACACAGATGTCGACACGGATACTGATGCAAGTGTCGACGACGATGAGTCAAATTTGATGTCCACTAGGGCCATTTGTGGCATGATTGAGGCAATGAAAGAGGTATTACACCTTACTGATCTAAACCCGGGTACCTCAAAGAAGGGTATTATGTTTGGGGAGAAAAAACTACCTATAGTTTTTCCCCCATCTGAGGAATTGAATGAGGTGTGTGAAGAAGCGTGGGCTTTCCCCGATAAAAAATTGGTGATTTCAAAAAAATTACTAATGGCGTTCCCTTTCTCGTCAGAGGATAGGTCACGTTGGGAAACTCCCCCTAGGGTGGATAAAGCGCTCACACGTTTGTCTAAAAAGGTGGCACTACCGTCTCCGGATACGGCCGCCCTAAAGGAACCTGCTGATAGAAAGCAGGAGGCTATCCTAAAATCTATTTACACACACACTGGTGTTATACTGAGACCAGCTATTGCCTCAGCCTGGATGTGCAGTGCTGCTGCTGCTTGGTCAGATTCCCTGTCGCAAAAAATATTGACACCCTAGACAGAGACACTATATTGCTAACCATAGAGCATATAAAAGACTCGGTCTTATACATGAGAGATGCACAGAGGGAGATCTGCCGGCTGGCATCTAGAATAAGTGCTTTGTCCATCTCTGCTAGGAGAGGCTTATGGACTCGGCAGTGGACAGGAGATGCAGATTCTAAAAGGCACATGGAAGTTTTGCCTTATAAGGGTGAGGAGTTATTCGGGGACGGTCTCTCAGACCTTGTTTCCACAGCAACGGCTGGGAAGTCTGCATTTTTGCCCCATGTCCCCTCACAGCCTAAGAAAGCACCGTATTACCAAGTACAGTCCTTTCGACCCCAGAAAAACAGGCGCGGAAAAGGCGGGTCCTTTCTGTCTAGAGGCAGAGGAAGGGGGAAAAGCTGCAACACACAGCCGGTTCCCAGGACCAAAAGTTCTCCCCCGCTTCTTCCAAATCAGCCGCATGACGGTGGGGCTCCACAGGCGGAGCCAGGTACGGTGGGGGGCCGCCTCAAAAATTTCAGCGATCAGTGGGCTCGCTCACGGGTGGATCCCTGGATCCTTCAAGTAGTATCTCAGGGGTACAAGCTGGAATTCGAGGCGCCGCCCCCCCGCCGTTTCCTCAAATCAGCCTTACCGACGACTCCATCGGGCAGGGAGGCTGTGCTAGAGGCCATTCACAAGCTGTATTCCCAGCAGGTGATAGTCAAGGTACCCCTACTTCAACAAGGCCGGGGCTACTATTCCACACTGTTTGTGGTACCGAAACCAGACGGTTCGGTGAGACCCATTTTAAATTTGAAATCCTTGAACACTTACATAACAAAATTCAAGTTCAAGATGGAATCGCTCAGGGCGGTTATTGCAAGCCTGGACGAGGGGGATTACATGGTATCCCTGGACATCAAGGATGCTTACCTGCATGTCCCTATTTACCTTCCTCACCAGGAGTACCTCAGATTTGTGGTACAGGATTGCCATTACCAATTCCAGACACTACCGTTTGGACTGTCCACGGCACCGAGGGTGTTTACCAAGGTAATGGCAGAAATGATGATACTCCTTCGAAAAAAGGGAGTTTTAATTATCCCATACTTGGACGATCTCCTTATAAAGGCGAGGTCCAGGGAGCAGTTACTGGTCGGAGTAGCACTATCTCAGGAGGTGCTACAACAGCATGGTTGGATTCTGAACATTCCAAAGTCACAGCTGGTTCCTTCCACTCGCTTACTGTTCCTGGGGATGATTTTGGACACAGAACTGAAAAAAGTGTTTCTCCCGCAGGAGAAAGCCAAGGAGCTGTCATCTCTAGTCAGAGACCTCCTAAAACCAAAACGGGTATCGGTGCATTGTTGCACACGAGTCCTGGGAAAAATGGTGGCTTCATACGAAGCAATTCCATTCGGCAGGTTCCATGCGAGGACCTTCCAGTGGGACCTCTTGGACAAGTGGTCGGGATCGCATCTTCAGATGCATCAAATGATAACCCTGTTTCCAAGGACCAGGGTGTCTCTACTGTGGTGGCTGCAGAGTGCTCATCTTCTAGTGGGCCGCAGATTCGGCATACAGGACTGGGTCCTGGTGACCACGGATGCCAGCCTTCGAGGCTGGGGAGTAGTCACACAGGGAAGAAACTTCCAAGGACTATGGTCAAGTCAGGAGACTTCCCTACATATAAATATTCTGGAACTAAGGGCCATTTACAATGCCCTAAGTCAGGCAAGACCCCTGCTTCAAAACCAGCCGGTACTGATCCAGTCAGACAACATCACGGCAGTCGCCCATGTGAACCGACAGGGCGGCACAAGAAGCAGGATGGCAATGGCAGAAGCCACAAGGATTCTCCGATGGGCGGAAAATCACGTACTAGCACTGTCAGCAGTGTTCATTCCAGGAGTGGACAACTGGGAAGCAGACTTCCTCAGCAGACACGACCTACACCCGGGAGAGTGGGGACTTCATCCAGAAGTCTTCCTACTGTTGGTAAACCGTTGGGAAAGGCCACAGGTGGACATGATGGCATCCCGCCTCAACAAAAAGCTAAAGAGATATTGCGCCAGGTCAAGGGACCCTCAGGCGATAGCTGTGGACGCTCTAGTGACACCGTGGGTGTACCAGTCGGTTTATGTGTTCCCTCCTCTGCCTCTCATACCAAAGGTACTGAGAATAATAAGAAGGCGAGGAGTAAGAACGATACTCGTGGTTCCGGATTGGCCAAGAAGGGCTTGGTACCCGGAACTTAAGGAAATTATATCAGAGGACCCATGGCCTCTACCGCTCAGACAGGATCTGCTGCAGCAGGGGCCCTGTCTGTTCCAAGACTTACCGCGGCTGCGTTTGACGGCATGGCGGTTGAATTCCGGATCCTAAAGGAAAAGGGCATTCCGGTGGAAGTCATTCCTACGCTAATAAAAGCCAGGAAAGAAGTAACCGCGAATCATTATCACCGTATTTGGCGAAGATATATTGCGTGGTGTGAGGCTCAGAAGGCCCCAACAGAGGAATTTCAGCTGGGTCGCTTTCTACACTTCCTGCAGTCGGGAGTGACTATGGGCCTAAAATTGGGTTCCATTAAAGTCCAGATTTCGGCCCTGTCGATTTTCTTCCAGAAAGAACTGGCTTCACTGCCTGAAGTTCAGACTTTTGTAAAGGGAGTGCTTCATATTCAGCCCCCTTTTGTGCCTCCCGTGGCACCTTGGGATCTCAATGTGGTGTTGAATTTCCTAAAATCACATTGGTTTGAACCACTTAAAACTGTGGATCTGAAATATCTCACGTGGAAAGTGGTCATGTTATTGGCCTTGGCTTCGGCCAGGCGTGTGTCAGAATTGGCGGCTTTGTCTTGTAAAAGCCCTTATCTGATTTTTCATATGGATAGGGCAGAATTGAGGACTCGTCCCCAGTTTCTCCCTAAGGTGGTATCTGCTTTTCACTTGAACCAACCTATTGTGGTGCCTGCGGCTACTGGGGACTTGGAGGATTCCAAGTTACTGGATGTAGTCAGGGCCCTGAAACTTTGTTTCCAGGACGGCTGGAGTCAGAAAGACTGACTCGCTTTTTGTCCTGTACGCACCCAACAAGATAGGTGCTCCTGCTTCTAAGCAGTCTATTGCGCGCTGGATTTGTAGCACTATTCAGCTGGCGCATTCTGCGGTAGGCTTACCGCAGCCTAAATCTGTAAAAGCCCATTCCACGCGGAAGGTGGGCTCATCTTGGGCGGCTGCCCGAGGGGTCTCGGCTTTACAACTTTGCCGAGCTGCTACTTGGTCAGGGGCAAACACGTTTGCAAAATTCTACAAATTTGATACCCTGGCTGAGGAGGACCTTGAGTTCTCTCATTCGGTGCTGCAGAGTCATCCGCACTCTCCCGCCCGTTTGGGAGCTTTGGTATAATCCCCATGGTCCTTACGGAGTCCCCAGCATCCACTAGGACGTTAGAGAAAATAAGATTTTACTCACCGGTAAATCTATTTCTCGTAGTCCGTAGTGGATGCTGGGCGCCCGTCCCTAGTGCGGAGTGTCTGCAATACTTGTATATAGTTATTGCCTAACTAAAGGGTTATTATGGAGCCATCTGTTGAGAGGCTCAGTTATATTTCATACTGTTAACTGGGTATAGTATCACGAGTTATACGGTGTGATTGGTGTGGCTGTTATGAGTCTTACCCGGGATTCAAAAAATCCTTCCTTATTGTGTCAGCTCTTCCGGGCACAGTATCCTAACTGAGGTCTGGAGGAGGGGCATAGAGGGAGGAGCCAGTGCACACCAGATAGTACCAAATCTTTCTTATAGAGTGCCCAGTCTCCTGCGGAGCCCGTCTATTCCCCATGGTCCTTACGGAGTCCCCAGCATCCACTACGGACTACGAGAAATAGATTTACCGGTGAGTAAAATCTTATTTTCTCATACGTCCTAGAGGATGCTGGGGATGACATCAAGACCATGGGGTCTATACCAAAGCTCCAGTATGGGCGGGAGAGTGCGGATGACCCTGCAGCACCGATTGACCAAACTTGAGGTCCTCATCGGCCAAGGTGTCAAACTTGTAGAATTTAGCAAATGTGTTTGACCCTGACCAAGTAGCTGCTCGGGAAAGTTGTAATGCCGAAACCCCCCGGGCAGCCGCCCAGGATGAGCCCACCTTCCTAGTGGAGTGGGCCTTTACCGACGTCTGCAATCCAGCCGTAGTATGAGCTTGCTGAATCGTATTTCTAATCCAACGTGCAATAGTCTGCTTGGAAGCAGGACAGCCAATCTTGTTGTGATCATACAGGACAAATAGAGTCTCTGTTTTCCGTATACGAACCGTTCTAGCAACCTAGATTTTCAAAGCTCTAACCACATATAGAGATTTTGAATCAGTGAATGTGTCAGTAATTACTGGCACTACAATAGGTTGGTTTATGTGGAAAGAGGAAACCATCTTCGGAAGAAAATGTTGACGAGTCCTGAACTCTGCCCTATCTTCATGGAATCCGCCTTGCGGATGCCAAAGCCAAAAGCATCACCGCTTTCCAAGTGAGAAACATCAACTCTATCTTTTGTAGAGGCTCAAACCAATCCGGTTGAAGGAACTGCAATACCACGTTAAGGTCCCATGGTGCCACTGGAGGCAGGAATGGAGGCTGGATGTGCAGAACACTTTTCACAAAGGTCTGAACCTCTGGAAGAGAGGCCAATTGTTTCTGGAAGAACACTGACGAGGCCAAAATCTGGACCTTGATTGATGCCAATTGGAGGCCCGCCTCCACACCATCCTGCAAAAAATGGAGAAAACGTCCTAAATGAAACTCTTCCGTAGGACCTTTCTTGGATTCACACCAAGATACATATTTTCTCCAAATATGGTGGTAATGTTTCGACGTTACTCCCTTTCTGTTATGATTCCAGCACTCTGGTCTGAGGAGATTTTATAACAAGGACCTGAGCACTGGAACGTAATGCTGGGAAAGGAAGCGGGAATGGAAAATAGCCCCTTGCGCCCTAACTCCGTTGTCTCGCCCGTGCTGTCAGAAATCCCTTGCGAGACTATGGTTGCTTGAGCCCATGGCAGCCGCGTTTGAAGGGCGGATTACGTCTGCCCAACTCCGATGCCCCCTCAGGTATTAATGGGAGACAAAGGGAAATCCGAGACAGGGTGATAACAAGGGGCCCTCTAACTCAGCAACAAGGCCAGGGGCTACAAGCTAACTTAAACTAGAATATGTGCGGAAAAACCGCCAGGGAAAAGGACAACCAAAATACCCACTTGTCCACTCTCCTACCCGGCACCGCCGAGTTCCGGAGAGGACTTGTGGAAGCGGAACCCTCCGCAAATGCTCCGAAAACAGAATACAAAAATAAAGCGGGCTGAGCCGCAGCACACGGCAGAGCCGCAACTCACGAACACCACACGAGATTCTCTGGCGACCGTGGCGGACAATAGAGGACCAGAGACTTCTTGGGATGAGATGACTACTCCACGATTCAGGAACTCTGAAGACAGGAATGACCGGACACAGCAGGACTGGAACAGACGTTCAGCAAACCTAAGCAGCATGCAGGAAGCTATTACCGGCGTCTGTGTGAAGCACTGAGACAGTATTTAACAAGGAGTCCTCCAATCAGATGTTTCCAAGCCATATTATCAAACATGCCGTGCAGCTGCCAGGCTGCACGAGCAGAGACAAGTGTGTGTGTGATTGATTAGATTGACCCTGCAACGGGGAACGTGGTCCGCCCGTGGCCCCCCCCCGTTGCTAGGGTCCGGGCGGCTCAGCACGCCTGGCGTCCCTGCGTTGCTAGGGAGCCGGCAGCTACGCGCGCACGGCGTCCCAGCGTTGCTAGGGACCCGGCGGCTAGCCCGCCCGGCGTCCCTAGTAGCTAGGCGCCGGGCCGCGAGGACATCGCGGACCCCGGCGCCTAACACTTTCTGGCCTGAATAAGGGTGGGGATGACCTCCTCGGGAATACCCTTCCTGGCTAGGATACGGCGCTCAACAGCCATGCCGTCAAACGTAGCCACGGTAAGTCTTGTTACACACACGGCCCCTGCTGCAGCAGGTCCTCTCGAGGAGGAAGAGGGTGAGGATCTCCTATGAGTAACTGCTGATGATCTGGGTACCAAGCCCTCCTTGGCCAGTCTGGGGCAATGAAGATTGCTCGAACCCTTGTTTTTCTTATGATCCTGAGTACTTTTGGGATCAGCGGAAGTGGAGGGAAGACATACACTGACGGAAACACCCACTGGGTCACCAGTGCATCCACTGCTACTGCTTGAGGGTCTCTTGACCTGGAACAGTATCTCTGAAGCTTCTTGTTGAGACGAGACGCCATCATGTCTATTTGAGGAACTCCCCAAGGACTTGTCACCTCTGCGAAGACTTCTTGGTGGAGGCCCCACTCTCCTGGATGGAGATCGTGTCTGTTGAGGAAGTCTACTTTCCAGTTATCTACTCCTGGAATGAATATTGCCGACAGAGCTTGTAGATGTATTTCTGCCCAGCAGAGGATTTTTGTCGCCTCTGCCATTGCCGCTCTGCTTTTCGTTCCGCCCTGCCTGTTTATGTATGCAACTGCTGTTACATTGTCCGCCTGGATCTGCACAGGACTGTCTTGAAGAAGATGTACCGCTTGTTGAAGGCCATTGTAAATGGCTATTAGCTCCAGAACGTTTATGTGAAGGCAGGCTTCTTGTTGTGACCAACGTTCCTGGAAGTTTTCTCCCTGAGAGACTGCTCCCCAGCCTCGGAGACTTGCATCCATGGTTACCAGGACCCAGTCCTGAATCCCGAACCTGCGTCCCTCTAGTAGGTAAGAGCTGTGTAACCACCACAGGAGCGAAATCCTGGTTTTTGACGATAAGATTATCTTTCTGTGCATGTGTAGGTGTGACCCCGACCACTTGTCCAACAGGTCCCACTGGAATACTCTGGCATGGAACCTGCCAAACTGTATGGCCTCGTAGGCCGCCACCATCTTCCCCAACAACCGAATGCACTGATGGATCGACACACTTGATGGTTTCAATATCGGTTTTACCATTTTCTGGGTTTCCAGAGCCTTTTCCAGCGGAAGAAATACTCTCTGAACTTCTGTGTCCAGAATCATCCCGAGGAAAGACAACCTTGTCGTTGGTTCCAACTGTGACTTTGGGTAATTTATGATCCACCCGTGTTGTTGGAGTATTGACAGAGAGAGTGATATGTTTTGTAACAACTGCTCCCTGGATCTCGCCTTTTTCAGGAGGTCATCCAGGTAAGGAATTATATTGACTCCTTTCTGACGAAGGAGAACCATCATCTCCGCCATCACCTTGGTGAATACCCTCGGCGCTGTGGAGAGACTGAAAGGTAACGTCTGGAATTGGTAAGGGCAATCCTGAACCGCAAATCTCAGATAAAACTGGTGAGGAGGATAAAAGGGAATATGCAGGTAAGCATCCTTTATGTCCACCGACACCAAGTAGTCCCCCTCCTCCAGACTGGCAATCACTGCCCGAAGTGATTCCATCTTGAACTTGAACCTTTTTAGGTAACCAGGATCGGTCTGACCGAGCCGTCCAGCTTCGGAACCACAAAGAGGCTTGAATAAAAACCCCTCCCTTGTTGTGACAACGGTACCAGGACTATGACCTGGTCTTGACATAATTTTTGGATTGCTGCTGTTACTGCTTCTCTTTCTGACGGAGAAACTGGCAAGGTCGATTTGAAAAATCGGCATGGGGGAACGTCTTGAAACTCCAGCTTGTACCCCTGGGATACTATTTGCAACACCCAGGGATCCAGGCCAGACAGAATCCAATCCTGGCTGATGAGTCTGAGATGTGCCCCCACCCGAGCGGCCTCCCGCAAGGGAGCTCCAGCGTCATGCAGGGGATTTGGCAGAAGTAGTGGTAGACTTCTGCTCTTGGGAACCTGGAGCCGCTGTGGGCTTCTTTCCCCTTCCCCTACCTGCAAAGAAGGGGGAACCTCTCGTCTTTTTGTATTTATTGGGCCAAAAGGACTGCATTTGCGGGTGATAGGTCTTTTATGCCGGTGCAGGCGCAGAGGGCAAAAATGTCGACTTACCTGTGGTAGCCGCCGAGACTAACGCATCCAGGCCATCGCCAAATAAGGCCTCACCTTTATATGGAAGAGCCTCCATGTTTCTTTTGGAATCTGCATCCGCGTTCCACTGGCGAATCCACAATGCCCGCCTGCCGATACTGCCATGGTAGCGGCCTGTGAACTCAAGAGTCCAATATCTTTCATTGCTTCCAGCATGTAGGCGGCAGCGTCCTTGATATTCCCTAACTTAAGGAGTATCTCATCTTTATCAATCGTGTCAATTTCTGATGACACGCTTTCCGACCATGTTTCAATAGCGAGACTCACCCAGGCGCAGGCAATAGTGGGCCTAATCAGTGTACCATTGGTAACATACTGTAAATGGATTTCAATGTCGTTTCCATTTTGCGGTCTGCCGGCTCTTTAAGAGAAGCCGTGCCAGGAGCAGGGGGAATTACCTTCTTTGTCAACCTGGAAAGTGCACTGTCTAACACAGGGGGTGACTCCCACTTTTTCCTGTCCTCAGCCGGGAAAGGGTAAGCTATGTGAATCCTTTTGGGAATACGAAATCTTTTATCAGGATTCACCCACATCCCTTCAAACAGAGCATTTAGTTCGTGTGAAGAGGGGAACGTGACTTTGGACTTCTTTTCCTTACATAAATACGCCTTCTCCTGAGGTACAGGAGTGGTTTCTGTAACCTCCAACACGTCCCTTATAGCCACAATCTGTATTGTATATTTTTTGCCAATTTATGATCTATCTCTCTGGATTCACTATTGTCGAGTCAGAATCCGTGTCGGTATCAGTGTTTACAACATTTGCAAATGGTCTCTTATGTGACCCAGAGGGGCCGCCCGCATAAGGAATAACAGCATCCTGAAAAATCACATCTTCCACAGATTTTCTCCAGCATGCAGCCTTAGATTCAGATTTATCTAATCTACGGTTAATCAGATGCATACGGTCACGTATCTCTTTCACCCATGTAGGCTCTTGGTGTGCCAGCAGCGCCACCACATTACAACTCTGTGTACCTAAAATGGCTTCCTCCATGGAGGAACTCCCTGCCTCAGACATGCCTCACACGTGTACGTGCTGTACACACAGATACACTGGGACTTATTTTGGGGACAGACCCACAGTAAAATCTGTCAGAGGGACACAGGATAGGAGCAGCCAGTTCACAATCCCAGCGCCAGTATTTCCTGTGAACACAGTATGTCCACAGCCTAACAACGCTTTTTAAATAGTAATATACACTATCAAATGCACCACAATCGCTTTGTGCCCCCCCCCCCTTAGTAGCACCCTGCACTTGTCAGAAGTGGAGGAGAGGACCAGCGTGTTCTCTGCAGCCTGAGGAGAGAAAATGGCCCTGAATAGTGTGCTGGCTGCCTGAGGAAGAAGCTCCGCCCCTGCAATGGCGCGTCCTTACACTCATACAAATACTGTGATATTTATACTGGCAGGGGTAGGGCTGTATTTTTCTTGCTGCCCAGGGCGCCCCCCCGTGCCCTGCACCCTGTAGTGCCTGTGTGTGGGCAGAAATGGCGCGCTGCGCTCCCGCCAGCCGCGCCGCACCTCAGCCGTCACTTACTTGATAAAAGGTCATTCTTCTTATACTTACCTGTCTTCTGACTTCTGGCTCTGTGAGGGGGGTGACGGCGTGCTGTGGGAGTGAGCATCTAGACACGGCTAGCGTTCAGTTCCCTTCAGGAGCTAATGGTGTCCTGTCAGCCAGAAGCAGAGCCATGAGACTCTGAGGAAGTTGGTTCCTGCTTCTGCCCCCTCAGTCCCACGAAGCAGGGAGTCTGATGCCAGCAGATCTCCCTGAAAATAAAAAGCCTAACATAAGTCTATTCAGAGAAACTCAATAGAGCTCCTCAGAGTGCATCCAGTCGACCTGGGCACATTTCTAAAACTGAGGTCTGTAGGAGGGGCAGCGGTGCAAGTATGCGGGTACAGGTGGGTACGGCATACCCTTAAGAATTTCGCCGTGGGTACTCCATACCCACACCGACGGGTCGCCGCTCGCTACCGCTGATGTGAGGGGAGGAGAGCGCAGCCTGCGCCTCTCTTGCCCCTCAATGTCTTCATTCAAATCAGCGCCGCCCGTGAGCCAATCAGAGCTCGCGGAACTATGATTGGCTCACGGATCGGTGCTGAATTGAACTCACCCGCCGGAGACTGAGGGGAAGGAGAGGCGCAGGCTGCACTCTCCTCCCCTCACACACGGGAGACAGGACAGCAGCAGCGGTGAACAGGGGAAGAGTGGGGGCTGCTTCATTAATACCTGGCACTGTGGGGGGGCAATGTATATCTGGCACTGTGGGGGGCAATGTATATCTGGCACTGTGGGGGGCAATGTATATCTGGCACTGTGGGGGGAAATGTATATCGCACTGTGGGGGCAATGTATATCTGGCACTGTGGGGGCAATGTATATCTGGCACTGTGGGGGCAATGTATATCTGGCACTGTGGGGGCAATGTATATCTGGCACTGTGGGGGCAATGTATATCTGGCACTGTGGGGCATTTGTGTATCTGGCACTGTGGGGCATTTGTGTATCTGGCACTGTGGGGCATTTGTGTATCTGGCACTGTGGGGCATTTGTGTATCTGGCACTGTGAGGCATTTGTGTATCTGGCACTGTGGGGCATTTGTGTATCTGGCACTGTGAGGCATTCGTGTATCTGGCACTGTGAGGCATTCGTGTATCTGGCACTGTGGGGCAACGTGTATCTGGCACTGTGGGGCAACGTGTATCTGGCACTGTGGGGCAATGTGTATCTGGCACTGTGGGGGTCATATGTATATCTGCCCCTCCCCCATATGTGTATCACGCCCACATTTTCATTGGCCACGCCCCATATGGCATTTTGCCACACCCTTTTTTGGCGCAAGCGCCTTCGACACGCGCACACAGTACGACATTTTTTTCTACTTGCACCACTGAGGAGGGGCATAGAGGGAGGAGCCAGTTCACACCCAATGAAAAGTCTATAGAGTGCCCATGTCTCCTGCGGATCCCGTATATACACCATGGTCTTGATGTCGTCCCCAGCATCGGACGTATGAGAAAGGGGGGACATGATAGAAACTTTCAATTATAGCAAGGGTTTTTAACAAAGTTCAGGAGGGAAATATTCTTCAAAGGAAGAGAAATATTAGAACTCAGGGACATACACTGAAACTGGAGGGAGGTAGGTTCAGGGGAAATTTAAGGAAAAATTACTTCACAGAAAGGGTAGTGGATAAGTGGAATAGCCTCCCATCAGAGGTGATAGAGGCTAAGACTGTAGAGCAATTTAGACATGCTTGGGATAGGCATATGAATATCCTTACATAGAATTAAGGTTCAAAAAGGGTTGAGATTACCTAAAGGATAAAAAAAAGGGGCAGACTAGATGGGCCAAATTCTATGTTTCTATGACTGTGCTTTCCAGGAGGCAAACATGTTGCTCATCGTGGCTTACTGTATGTCTCAACGATGGATTTGTAGTAAATGTAATGATCTATTCCAACATGGTGGAAATATCATCAATCATATAAAGTAATACAATATGATTGTGGCTTACCTTATTTATTCTACTTCTGTCACACTTTACTTAGTAACATAATCAGCAAAGTCTGTGTGTAACTGTCCCTATATTCCTTCATCCACAGAGCGGGTCAGTAAGCCTAAGGTCTCAGCATCCACCTCCCAGCCCAAGGAAAATGACACATTCACCCTGACATGTGACACCAGGAATGCTGAGAGGATACTATGGAGCAGGAACAGTGTCAGTCTTCCCTCTGGGCCCATCCTATCAGCAGATAACAGGACGGTCACTTTCTCCAGGGTTACACGGGGAGACTCAGGAGACTACAGATGTGAGGCTGAGAACCCAGCCAGTAGGAGTATCAGCGATCCCTACACAGTAACTATATCCTGTGAGTACATGCTGTGTATGAGTAAACTGTCTAAATAAAGTTCTATGCATAATCCATTTTGTGAATAGTACATACCCTCAAACTGTACCTTTTTAATAGGTACAAAACCTTTTTTTTATGGTCTGTACCAATTTTTGGCTCTCCAAACTTCCATTGAAAGTATAGGAAAAGGGGCGTGGCCACGCCCCTTTTCTAATTTGTACCGATTTTTATGTGTAAAATGTTGGAGGGTATGATAGTATAGTATGTATTAGTTATGGATGTTCATAATGTGTAATAACATGTTTCTTTAAGTAATAATGGAGGCCCCATTCTCACAGGAGGCTAGTGTAGTATGCACAAATTGAGACTATGGCAGCACAAAATGTATCTTCTTCCCTACATGTTATACAGCAGCATACCCTCCAACATTTTACACAGAAAAATCGGTACAAATCCGAAAAAGGGGCGTGGCCGCGTGTAAAAGGGGGGCGTGACCACGCCCCTTTTCCTATACTTTCAATGGAAGTTTGGAGAGGCAAAAATCGGTACAGACCATGAAAAAAAGGTACTGTACCTATTAAAAAGGTACAGTTGGAGGGTATGCAGCGGTCACAAGTCTTATAAAATATACTGTAGCAGCACAACTATATTTTCAGAGTATTATTATTAACATATGATATTTTTTTAGAGTGAATAGAATACTACACAGGACTGTATGCAGAAATGTCACAGGTTACAGATTCCTTGTACAGTGGCCACTAGTAATTTTGGTACATAGAGACATACTGTATGGTGACAGAGTGACTTCTCCAAAATACAAAATAGCTGGCACCCAGACAAACACTCTGGTCTCCAGCAAATCTCTCTGTGCCATTCCTATATAGTCAGCACTCTTACTGACATCTGAGACACTTCTTAAAATACCCTTCAAATACTGTATAAAATACCCAAAACTATTATTCACAATAGCTGCTAATTTTTGAAGTCTGCATGCAGACTATTACACGTGTTTCCCAATCTTCAGTCCGCCATGAAAACAACCCCAAATGTTCAGCCTATAATGCAATAAAGACCATACGTCTGAACTATCCCCATTTTAGCAGGACAGTCCCCATGATTTGCAGGTGGGGGTTGGGAGGAATGTCAGTGCATCACACCGAGGAGGCAGGTGCCTATGTGGCATATGGCTTACAATTGTATTTGTATAGTAATGGCAGCCGGATTGTGTGGCCATACCACCATATTACCACAGCCACAACCCCATCCAGATTGTGCAACCTACCAATGTTGTGAGGCAGGTAAGACAGCCCCATACTGAACATAAATCAGATTCACCCATTCCATGCCCAGCATGTAGCTCCATCCTGTACAGCAGAATAGGAACTGATGTCTGCTTCATCGCCAGATCCAGAAACGGCAGCCCCAATTTGTATAACACATCCCCACAAGCTCAGCATTACTCCCTCACTTCTAGTACTCACAGTGCTGTCTCCCGTCATTTCACAGGGATCCGGATGTTGCAGCCATAGGAATTAGTAGCAGGAGCTGTCATACTTTGTCCTGATTTAAAGGTGCACCCGTGGTTATTCTGCAGATGGATATCACCAGGGGCATTTCATGAGATGAGGGGCCCATGTGCAGCAGGCACCCTTACTGTGAGCCCCCCCACCCCCACCTGTGCTGACTGTAACTTCAACTTGGGGGTGCCCCCCTATACTTTTGCAGCTACATAGCCATCTTTATGGTGAACATGTCATTGGAGAGATAATGCATACGTTGTGTCCTGGTGACATCTTTCTGATTATAATACCGGAGAGATAGCAAATGCAGCTAGGGCAGTTAAAGAGACGTTTGCCCACATGGGTACCGGCACACGCCTACTTTCCTGTGCGCAGCGTGCATGGTGCTGGGGCCCTCTGACCATTGGCCATCTGCCATACTTGTCTACTCTCTTGGATTGCCCGGGAGGCTCCTGAAAAATCATGTTACGCTCCCGACGTCTAGAAGAGTGGGCATGTCTCCCAGAACCACCTGCCACCCAGTAGCAGCCGTGCACATTTTTAGTGGAGTGGGTGGGTGGCCAATGTTGCAATTTTCCCCTGCTTCACAATGCCAGTAATCATGCCATTGTATAGAAGCACCCACCCCATGCAGGGGCAAGCTTGCCATGTGCACTGTACACCCTACAGCCATTATAGATACGCCACTGCATCTCAATTTCTGAGCAACTACTAGCAATTTAGGTCTGATTCATTGTTGTACACTATTTTCGCTGCTGTTGCATCTTCGAACGCAACGGATGCGTGACATTATTCAAAAGTCGCAGGAAGCGTCTTAAGTAAAAAGATGCCCACTGCCGGCATCCAAAGATGCCACATCGGATCAATTGCGTGAACATCAGATGTCTGAGTAACCTGCAGGTTACTTAGG
Source organism: Pseudophryne corroboree (assembly GCF_028390025.1). Lineage (NCBI taxonomy): Eukaryota > Metazoa > Chordata > Amphibia > Anura > Myobatrachidae > Pseudophryne > Pseudophryne corroboree. The sequence goes on along the minus strand of NC_086453.1, from coordinate 77,627,738 downwards.
ATGTCTGGCCACATCTCATGACAGAGCCAGCAAAGCTGCTGACAGAGCCAGTGAAGCTGCGTCCTGGCTTCACCACCTCCAGATGTCAGTAGCATGTCATTCATGCTGCAGTGTTTGGGGCACTGCGAGTGACCTCACAGACCCACATCTGCACATGAACGGTGCGGCTTTTCTGTATACGCAGATCAATAAACATTGGCGATATCTGTAAATATCAAATTTACATAAATCTCTGAATTTCAGGCAGATCTCTTGTAATAAGAATAGGGCTGGTGCACGTCTGCACCAATAGTAATGATGGTTTCTCTGACGTCCTAGTGGATGCTGGGGACTCCGTAAGGACCATGGGGATATAGCGGCTCCGCAGGAGACAGGGCACAATAATAAAAGCTTTAGGATCAGGTGGTGTGCACTGGCTCCTCCCCCTATGACCCTCCTCCAAGCCTCAGTTAGATTTTTGTGCCCGGCCGAGAAGGGTGCAATCTAGGTGGCTCTCCTGAGCTGCTTAGAATAAAAGTTTAAGTTAGGTTTTTTTCTTTCAGTGAGACCTGCTGGCAACAGGCTCACTGCTACGAGGGACTTAGGGGAGAGAAGTAAACTCACCTGCGTGCAGGATGGATTTGCTTTTTAGGCTACTGGACACCATTAGCTCCAGAGGGAGTCGGAACACAGGTCTCACCCTGGGGTTCGTCCCGGAGCCGTGCCGCCGACCCCCCTTGCAGATGCCGAAGTTGAAGAGGTCCAGAGATCCAGAAACAGGCGGCAGAAGACTTTCAGTCTTCATAAGGTAGCGCACAGCACTGCAGCTGTGCGCCATTGTTGTCAGCACACTTCACCAACAGTCACCAACTGTCACTGAGGGTGCAGGGCGCTGGGGGGGGCGCCCTGGGCAGCAATGTATAATACCTTTTTATGGCTAAAATACATCACATATAGCCCTTGAGGCTATATGGATGTATTTAACCCCTGCCAGATCTCACAAACTCCGGGAGAAGAGCCCGCCGAAAAGGGGGCGGGGCCTATTCTCCTCAGCACACGGCGCCATTTTCCTGCTCAGCTCTGCTGTGAGGAAGGCTCCCAGGCTCTCCCCTGCACTGCACTACAGAAACAGGGTTAAAACAGAGAGGGGGGGGGCACTTATTTGGCGATATGATTACATATATAAAAATGCTATAAGGGAAAACACTTGTATAAGGGGTTGTCCCTGTATAATTATAGCGTTTTTGGTGTGTGCTGGCAAACTCTCCCTCTGTCTCCCCAAAGGGCTAGTGGGGTCCTGTCCTCTATCAGAGCATTCCCTGTGTGTGTGCTGTGTGTCGGTACGTGTGTGTCGACATGTAGGAGGACGATGTTGGTGAGGAGGCGGAGCAAATTGCCTGTATTGGTGATGTCACTCTCTAGGGAGTCGACACTGGAATGGATGGCTTATTTAGGAATTACGTGATAATGTCAACACGCTGCAAGGTCGGTTGACGACATGAGACGGCCGGCAAACAAATTAGTACCTGTCCAGGCGTCTCAGACACCGTCAGGGGCTTGTAAAAACGCCCATTTACCTCAGTCGGTTGACACAGACACAGACACGGACACTGACTCCAGTGTCGACGGTGAATAAACAAACGTATTTTCCTTTAGGGCCACACGTTTCATGTTAAGGGCAATGAAGGAGGTGTTACATATTTCTGATACTACAAGTACCACAAATAAGGGTATTATGTAGGGTGTGAATAAACTAGTTGTAGTTTTTCCTGAATCAGATAAATTAAATGAAGTGTGTGATGATACGTGGGTCTCCTCCGATAGAAAATTATTGGCGGTATACCTTTTCCCGCCAGAAGTTAGGGCGAGTTGGGAAACACACCTTAGGGTGGATAAGGCGCTCACACGCTTATAAAAACAAGGGGCGTTACCGTCTCCAGATACGGCAGCCCTCAAGGAGCCAGCTGATAGGAAGCTGAAAAATATCCTAAAAGTATATACACACATACTGGTGTTATACTACGACCAGCAATCGCCTCAGCCTGGATGTGCAGCGCTGAGGGGGCTTGGTCGGATTTCCTGACTGAAAATATTGATACCCTTGACAGGGACAAGATTTTATTGACTATAGATGCATTTCTATATATGCGAGATGCGCAGAGGGATATTTGCATTCTGGCATCAAGAGTAAATGTGATGTCCATATCTGCCAGACGAAGACACGACAGTGGTCAGGTGATGCAGATTCCAGACGGCACATGGAAGTATTGCCGTATAAAGGGGCGGTCCATCGGACCTGGTGGCCATGGCAACAGCTGAAAAATCCACCTTTTGTTACCCCAAGTCACATCTCAGCAGAAAAGGACACAGTCTTTTCAGTCTCAGTCCTTTCGTCCCCATAAGGGCAGGCGGGCAAAAGGGCCAGTCATATCTGCCCAGGGGTAGAGGAAAGGGAAGAAGACTGCAGCAGGCAGCCCATTCCCAGGAACAGAAGCCCTCCACAGCTTCTGCCAAGTCCGCAGCATGACGCTGGGGCAGTACAAGCGGACTCAGGTGCGGTAGGGGGTCATCTCAAGAGTTTCAGCACGCAGGGGGCTCACTCACAAGTGGACTCCTGGATCCTACACGTAGTATCCCAGGTGTACATTGGAAATTCGAGACGTCTCCCCCTCACAAGTTCCTGAAGTCTGCTTTACCAACGTCTCCCTCCGACAGGGAGGCAGTATTGGGAACAATTCACAGGCTGTATTCCCAGCAGGTGATAATCAAAGTACCCCTTCTACAACAAGGGAAGGGGTATTATTCCACACTATATTGTGGTACTGAAGCCAGACGGCTCGGTGAGATCTGAAATATTTGAACACTTACATACAAGCGTTCAAATCAAGATGGAGTCACTCAGAGTAGTGATAGCGAACCAGGAAGAAGGGGACGATATGGTGTCACTGGATATCAGGGACGCTTACCTACATGTCCAAATTTGCCTTCTCACCAAGGGTACCTCAGGTTCGTGGTACAGAACTGTCACTATCAGTTCAGACGCTGCCGTTTGGATTGTCCACGGCACCCCGGGTCTTTACCAAGGTAATGGCCGAAATGATGATTCTTCTTAAAAGAAATATGGACGCTTTCCTGATAAAGGCAAGGTCCAGAGAACAGTTGGAGGTCGGAGTAGCACTATCTTAAGTAGTTCTACGACAGCACGAGTGGATTCTAAATATTCCAAAATCGCAGTTTTTTCCGACGACACGTCTACTGTTCCTAGGGATGATTCTGGACACAGTCCAGAAAAGGATGTTTTCTCCCGGAGAAGAAAGCCAGGGAGTTATCCGAGCTAGTCAGGAACCTCCTAAAACCAGGAAAAGTATCAGTGCATCATTGCACAAGGATCCTGTGAAAAATGGTGGTTTCTTACAAAGCGATCCCATTCGGTAGATTTCACGCAAGAACCTTTCCGTGGGATCTGCTGGAAAAATGGTCCGGATCGCATCTTCAGATGCATCAGCGGATAACCCTGTCTCCAAGGACAAGGGTGTTTCTTCTGCGGTGGCTGCAGAGTGCTCATCTATGAAAGGGCCGCAGATTCGGCATTCAGGACTGGGTCCTGGTGACCACGGATGCCAGCCTGAGTGGCTGGGGAGCAGTCACACAAGGAAAAAATTTCCAGAGAGTGTGATCAAGTCTGGAGACTTCTCTCCACATAAATATACTGGAGCTAAGGGCAATTTACAATGCTCTAAGCTTAGCAAGACCTCTGCTTCAAGGTCAGCCGGTATTGATCCAGTGGGACAACATCACGGCAGTCGCCCACGTAAACAGGGCGGCACAAGAAGCAGGAGGGAAATGGCAGAAACTACAAGGATTCTTCGCTGGGCGAAAAATCATGTGATAACACTCTCAGCAGTGTTCATTCCGGGAGTGGAAAACTGGGAAGCAGACTTCCTCAGCAGGCATGACCTCTACCCGGGAGAGTGGGGACTTCATCGGGAAGTCTTCCACATGATTGTAAACCGTTGGGAAAAACCAAAGGTGGACATGATGGCGTCCCGCCTGAACAAAAAACTAGACAGATATTGCGCCAGGTCAAGGGACCCTCAGGCAATAGCGGTGGACGCTCTGGTAACACTGTGGGTGTACCAGTCAGAGTATGTGTTCCCTCCTATGCCTCTCATACCAAAAGTACTGAGAATCATAAGAGGGAGATGAGTAAGAACGATACTCGTGGTTCCGGATTGGCCAAGAAGGACTTGGTACCCGAAACTTCAAGAGATGTTCACGGAAGACCCGTGGCCTCTACCTTTAAGAAAGGACCTGCTCCAGCAGGGGCCTTGTCTGTTCCAAGACTTACCGCGGCCGCGTTTGACGGCATGGCGGTTGAACGCCGGATCCTGAAAGGGCATTCCAGATGAAGTCATCCCTACCCTGGTCAAAGACAGGAAGGATGTAACCGCAAAACATTTTCACCGCATTTGGTGAAGATATGTTGCGTGGTGTGAGGCCAAGAAGGCCCCTACAGAGGAATTCCAACTGGGTCGTTTCCTACATTTCCTGAAAACAGGACTGTCTATGGGCCTAAAATTAGGGTCCATTAAGGTTCAAATTTCGGCCCTGTCGAATTTCTTCCAGAAAGAACTGGCTTTAGTGCCTGACGTTCAGATGTTTGTAAAAGGGGTACTGCATATACAGCCTCATTTTGTGCCCCAGTGGCACCTTGGGATCTCAATGTTGTTTTGAGTTTCCTAAAGTCACATTGGTTTGAACCACTCACCACTGTGGACTTAAAATATCTCACATGGAAGGTGACGATGCTATTAGCCCTGGCTTCAGCCAGGCGTGTGTCAGAATTGGCGGCTTTATCATATATAAAGCCCTTACTTAATTTTTCATTCTGACAGGGCAGAATTGAGGACTCGTCCTCAATTTCTCCTTAAGGTGTTTTCTGTTTTTCACATGAACCAACCTATTGTGGTACCTGCGGGTACTAGGGACTTGGAGGACTCCAAGTTACTTGACGACGTCAGGGCCCTGAAAAATATGTTTCCAGGACGGCTGGAGTCAGAAAATCTGACTCGCTGTTTAGCCTGTATGCACCCAACAAGATGGGTGCTCCTGCTTCTAAGCAGACGATTGCTCGCTGGATTTGTAATACAATTCAGTTTACACATTCTGTGGCAGGCCTGCCACAGCCAAAATCTGTAAAAGCCCATTCCAAAAGGAAGGGGGCTCATCTTGGGCGACTGCCCGAGGGGTCTCGGCTTTACAACTTTGCCGAGCAGTTACTTGGTCAGGGGCAAACACGTTTGCTAAATTCTACAAATTTGATACCCTGGCTGAGGAGGACATGGAGTCTCTCATTCGGTGCTGCAGGGTCATCCGCACTCTCCCGCCCGTTTGGGAGCTTTGGTATAATCCCCATGGTCCTTACGGAGTCCCCAGCATCCACTAGGACGTCAGAGAAAATAAGATTTTACTTACCGATAAATCTATTTCTCGTAGTCCGTAGTGGATGCTGGGCGCCCATCCCAAGTGCGGATTGTCTGCAATACTTGTACATAGTTATTGTTACAAAAATCGGGTTATTCTTGTTGTGAGCCATCTTGTCAGAGGCTCCTTCGTTGTTATCATACTGTTAACTGGGTTCAGATCACAGGTTGTACGGTGTAATTGGTGTGGCTGGTATGAGTCTTACCCGGGATTCAATATCCTTCCTTATTATGCACGCTCGTCCGGGCACAGTATCCTAACTGAGGCTTGGAGGAGGGTCATAGGGGGAGGAGCCAGTGCACACCACCTGATCCTAAAGCTTTTATTATTGTGCCCTGTCTCCTGCGGAGCCGCTATATCCCCATGGTCCTTACGGAGTCCCCAGCATCCACTACGGACTACGAGAAATAGATTTATCGGTAAGTAAAATCTTATTTTCTCAAAAATAAGATGGATGGGGGTGGTGCAGTTGCAGAGATGCAGGCAGATAATTACACTTATTTCAAGGCGAGCAAAACAGCCTCAGAACTGCCAAATTGTGTGCAATATTGATTCAGGACATTAGACAGAACTCAGCTCAGGACCAAAGTCTGTGCTTATATCTGCATGCCAGGGCCGTACCTGGGTATGTGTGGAGTGTGCCACTGCACATAGCGCTGGAGGGAAGGGGGTGCTGTTGGCAGCACTTGTCAATTGTATGTTTTAATTACTGTACTTACACTTGTAGCTTACCCACTTTTTGAAGCCCAGCATTTCCTGACCTCCCCTGTCTCCTTCCCCCAACACTTTCGTCGCTAATAACTATACAACATTCATGAACTTAACTTGATAACTCTTAGTTATTCTTTGAGAACTAGGTGACTCATCGTGCCCTACAGGTGCTCTTCACACTGTTGCAAGGGGCTAAGCCCCCTTAACCCCAGCACACCTTTCTGGTGTTCAATATTTCTATTATATGGAATATTACCTGCATTCCTAGTTTTGTTAGTGGTTAAATATTGCACAACGAAAGGGCGTCCGATGGTGAAGGGGGCGTAGCCCCTTGCGACGTGGAGGGGGCGGTAGAGTGGGAGCCGTGGATGGGGGAGGGGGTCCGGAGGCACTGCGGATGGGGGAGGGGAGAGGGTGTCGGTGCTGGAGGAGGGGCAGGTGCGGGACTGTCACGGAAGGGGGAGGGGCGGGTTGGGGGTGCCGTGGGTGGTGTAGGGGGTCCGGAGATGCCTTGGGTGGGTGTTTTGCGGGTGGGGGTGCGGTGGATCGGGGAGGGGGTCCGGAGGCAGTGCGGGTGGTGGAGAGGTGGGTGCCGGGGTGCCGCGGGTGGGGTAGGGGTCCAGGGGCGCCGGGGGTGGGGTGGTTGCGGGAGTGCCGCCAATGGGGGAGGGGATGGAGTGACAACACTGGGCGGAGTCAGAGTAAATGAGTCACAGAGTCACAGATGTGAATGCATATAAGAAAAACACACACACGCACAGTAAAATGCATATAGGTCCTTAGTGCATGTTATGCGTCCAGCTGCAATGGTGAAAAGTGGGGACAGGACTTTATAATGCCGGGACAGCTGTCAGCTGTTATACATATACACTGTATAATGCGTTTGGCAGGGTATAGGGTCTGCAGGGGAGCACCGGGCGCCTGTATACCCCGTCTATATGTGTGACCTGCAGGAGACGTTACCTGGGCCGGTGTCCGTGGGTCTGCAGCCGCCCCAGACTCTCCTCATTCCTCACCGGCTACAACTATAACCCAACCAGCCGCCCGGAGCGCCACAGCCAATCACAGAGGCCGATCATTCCGTGGGCAATCAGCGCCCGCTGCATGGCAGGAGTTGTAGTTTTAGGCTGCTTGTGTCATAGGCAGTGCTAGCACCAGTATAACTAACCAGTGACTTTACATGTCAGAGGCGTCTATGTAAATTATTATATGGTTACAGTTGTAGCCGGGGAGGAATGAGGAGAGTCTGAGGCGGCTGCAGACCCGCGGACACCAGGCCAGGTAACCGCTTCTGCAGGTCACACATATACACGGGGTATACAGGTGCCCGGTGCTCCCCTGCAGCCCCTACATCCTGCCATATGCATTATACTGTGTATATGTATTATAGCTGACAGCTGTCCCGACATTGTAAAGTCCTGTCCCCACTTTTCACTATTGCAGCTGGACCCACAACATGCACTAAGGTCCTATATGCATTATACTGTGCGTGTGTGTGTGTGTTTTTCCTGTAGTCATTCACATCTGTGACTCATTTTCTCTGACTCCGCCAAGCGTTATCCACACAGTCACAGAGTGACAGATCTGGGCAAATATATTGGAGATTCTATTTGAAGCTTACCTTGTACTTTGAAAAAATGATCAGCATTGCAGCTGAGCAGATCTATGTAGTATGTGACTGCAAGGGATTGGATGTGTGGCTGCACACTACATAGATCTGCTCAATTGCAAAGTACAAGTAGCTTCATATAGTTAGAAATCTCATAGTTTTTATGCAGGATCAAATAACTCAATGAGGTCGATTCAATTCGGCAACAGATGAATAGCGCCGGGAATTAGCTCCCGACGCTATTCAAATCAGCTACCAGTTACCCACAATTGTCGGGAGTTCTTCTCTCTCCCCCGGGGGGGTGAGAGAAGAAAACCGACAAAAGTGCTGCTGCGCGGCCAGCGCAAGGCTGATTCTGTCGGGAATCAGCATCACCGCTGTTAAGTTAAGTCGGAGAATGCCCGTTCTCCCGACAAAACTACCTGTTAAGTCGGCGAGAACGGGCATTCACCGACTTAACTTTAGCTGAATTGAATAGCGTCGGGAGCTAATTCCCGGCGCTATTCATCTGTTGCCGAATTAAATCGACCCCAATGAGTAGGGTGTTTGACTGGAATGCAGCAGGTTATGGGTTTGAATCATGGGTATGGCAGTATGTTGAAATGGGTTATAAAGGGATTGTAATTGAAAATCCATTTTCTTGCAGTGTTCTATAAATATGTATATACCTGTATAACCTATATATAATTTTTTCATGTCCCTTCCCCACTAGGGCATGTGCCCTATTTCACTATTGTAAAAATGCAGGGCCATCTTAGCAGCATTGTAGCCCCTGGCAAAACAATGCACTGGAGCTCCTACCCATCCTCCAGTGGTATGGGTGGGGGGTGCTATCATTAGCAGCTTTGATATCCCCCGGGCATCCACTCAGCATGTAGGACCTGGAGCAGTAATTTCTGCTAATTACTTCTACTGCAGAGATGGTGGGAGATGGGGCGGGAGGGAGAACACTAAACTGTAGAAGGGAACATTGGGATGCATGAATGGGCCCTCGGCACATGACCTTCAGGTTGATAGGGGGTGTTTAATATGCAGTAGAGTGGTGGATAGTGGAGTGGGATTAATATTCATAATTTTCCGGTGGGAGGGCAGCTTCCTTGACTGCCGATATCTCCAGTTCCTGGAAATAGAGTTCTTAGCTTTCAGGAGGTACTGGGGACTTGGGGGTCAGAGTTCATGAGCCAGAGTAATCCATCAACAAAAATATAAAACTGCATATCAGGTGTGTGAAGCTGGAGCATGGAGCAGCTGCTGGAAGGCTGATATCTCTGGTTCTGGGCATAGTAGAGACAAGCTGCCAGTGTCCACTGAAAGGGGAGCATCCCAGCTTTTGTAGTTTACCCTCAGAAAAACTCAGTCAGACAGAACCTGAGATATCTGGCTGGGGAGAGCGATGAACAGTCTCAGATGGGACCACTGCTTAGAAGTCGAATATCTCTGGTTCCCCAGGGCCGATTTTCAAAAATCAGGTACCTCTGGAAAAAGAGGACCCTCAGCTATCAGCCTAGTACCCTTATACTGCTGGGGCCCTTGGGCAACTGCCAGTTGAGCCCATACAAAAAGGCAGCCTTGGAAAAATGTGGTTGGGGGTCACCAATTCTTTTTCTGGCACATGGCACTAAAAAGTCTACTTATGGCTCTGCTGCATGCATCATAGCTGTTAATGTTACTGGCCCTGACATCAGAACTTGCAGACTTATTCTCTGTCCTGTTACAGTATTATGACATATGGTATCTTTGTTATTGCAGATGGTCCAGAGAACGTGCAAATCACGGGCAAATTATATGTGAATTTTGGTTCTGACATCTCACTATCATGTTCTGCTGACTCTGTACCACCAGCTGATTACCAATGGAGATTCAAGGATGGAGATTTAAATCCAAAGCAAAATACACTCCTAATTCATAATGCTTCCTCGGACAAGCAGGGGACTTATAGCTGTGTGGTGACTAACGCAGAGACACGGCTTACTGTTACTACCTCTGTGTTTGTGAATGTTACAGCTGGTAAGTTTATAATGAATTGTTGCACCTCAACACCAGGTATTCTTAGTAAAACAGGTGGCATTTTATCGTAAACTATTTTGTGCGGTTGTGAAAGTTTCAATCAGGCCCATTATGTGTATATTTCCTATAATTTTCAGGTGGCAACCATTTACTTTGTTGCATCAAATTTTTTCGTGTCTTATGGCAAATTCTTAAAATGAACGCAACTATTCATTAGCTGCGACAGTACTCGATCACATGATGCCTCGTAGTGCAGTGTGGTAGGAAAATAAGGTCATGTGGTTGTTATAGTCAGAGATGTGCGCGGACTCCCATGTTTTGGTTATAATTAATTTTGGTTTTGGTTAAACCACCTTCAAGTGTTTTGGTTCGTATTCGGTTTTGGATTTGGTTAAAGTTGATAAAAAAAATCAATAATCATTGTTAAAATTTTTATAAAAACAGCTAAAATCATGTAACTTTTGCTATCCAATACCCAAAATTCAGATTTAAAATCTGAATTCTGAACCTCGGGAAGGTCCTAATCGGAACTCAGTTCAGACTGGGTTTTGGTTCGGTTCATATCCACATAATTCGGGTGGATTCAGATTTCTAGAGCACTGAACCACATATCTCTAGCTAGAGTAGATGCAGGAACCTAAAATTAAGTGGGGTGGATTGGCAATCCATTGCACATCTGATTGGATGCCACATTTCAGATGACTGAGGCTGTACTAAGACTTGGGAATCAAATAATATGGTCCGAGTTGCCAGAGGTGCAGGATTTCGGGTAAGAATGTCCGTATTTTTAAAGCGGCAATCGTTTACAAGGCAAAACCAGATTGGTTTTGCTTTGTAAATGATTGCCACTTTAGAAATATGTGCATTCTCTCCTGAAATCCTGCACCTCTGGCAACTCGGACCCTATTACATTTACCCCACAGAGAGAGATAAAGTAGACAGAGATACAGTACCACTCACCCAGCTAAATAACTAACATGTTACAGTCTGGGTTTGAAAATTGACAGTTAGGAGCTGATTGGTTGGTACTTTATCTCCGTCCACTTTATCTTTCTCCAAGGCTTAGTACATAGACCCCCTGTTTCTCTGACGTCCTAGTGGATGCTGGGGACTCCGTAAGGACCATGGGGAATAGACGGGCTCCGCAGGAGACTGGGCACACTAAAAGAAAGATTAGGTACTATCTGGTGTGCACTGGCTCCTCCCTCTATGCCCCTCCTCCAGACCTCAGTTAGATTTATGTGCCCGGCCGAGCTGGATGCACACTAGGGGCTCTCCTGAGCTCCTAGAAAGAAAGTATATGTTAGGTTTTTTATTTTACAGTGAGACCTGCTGGCAACAGGCTCACTGCAACGAGGGACTAAGGGGAGAAGAAGCGAACCTACCTGCTTGCAGCTAGCTTGGGCTTCTTAGGCTACTGGACACCATTAGCTCCAGAGGGATCGACCGCATGGAACTGGCCGTGGTGTTCGTTCCCGGAGCCGCGCCGCCGTCCCCCTTACAGAGCCAGAAGCAAGAAGATGGTCCGGAAAATCGGCGGCAGAAGACTTCAGTCTTCACCAAGGTAGCGCACAGCACTGCAGCTGTGCGCCATTGCTCCTCATACACACTTCACACTCCGGTCACTGAGGGTGCAGGGCGCTGGGGGGGGGGGCGCCCTGAGCAGCAATAATATCACCTTGGCTGGCAAAATAACCACAATAAATAGCCCCAGAGGCTATATATGTGGTAATTACCCCTGCCAGAATACAGAAAAAAGCGGGAGAAAAGTCAGCCGAAAAAGGGGCGGAGCCATCTCCCTCAGCACACTGGCGCCATTTCTCCCTCACAGTTCCGCTGGAAGGAAGCTCCCTGACTCTCCCCTGCAGTCTACACTTCAGAAAAGGGTAAAAAGGGGGGGCACAGATTTGAGGCGCAGTAAATATTATAGCAGCTATAGGGGACATAATTCAGTTAGTCCCTGCATTATATAGCGCTCTGGTGTGTGCTGGCATACTCTCTCTCTGTCTCCCCAAAGGGCTTTTGTGGGGTCCTGTCTCCTTTAAGAGCATTCCCTGTGTGTGTGTGTGCGGTGTGTCGGTACGGCTGTGTCGACATGTTTGATGAGGAGACTTATGTGGAGGCGGAGCAGATGCCTATAAATGTGATGTCACCCCCTGCGGGGCAGACACCTGAGTGGATGGACTTATGGAAGGAATTACGTGCAAGTGTCGACTCCTTACGTAAAATATTTGACGACATGCCAAATGCGGAACAGCCGGCTTCTCAGCTCGTGCCTGCCCAGGCAATTCAAAGACCATCAGGGGCTCTAAAACGCCACTACCTCAGATGGCAGACACAGATGTCGACACGGATACTGATACCAGTGTCGACGACGATGAGTCAAATTTGATGTCCACTAGGGCCATTCGTGGCATGATTGAGGCAATGAAAGAGGTTTTGCACCTTTCTGATATAAACCCAGGTACCTCAAAAAAGGGTATTATGTTTGGGGAGAAAAAACTTCCATTAGTTTTTCCCCCATCTGAAGAATTAAATGAAGTGTGTGAAGAAGCGTGGGCTTTCCCTGATAAGAAATTGGTGATTTCAAAAAAATTACTAATGGCGTTCCCTTTCTCGCCAGAGGATAGGTCACGTTGGGAAACTCCCCCTAGGGTGGATAAAGCGCTCACACGTTTGTCTAAAAAGGTGGCACTACCGTCTCCGGATACGGCCGCCCTAAGGAACCTGCTGATAGAAAGCAGGAGGCTATCCTAAAGTCTATATATACACACACTGGTGTTATACTGAGACCAGCTATTGCTTCAGCGTGGATGTGCAGTGCTGCTGCTTGGTCAGATTCCCTGTCAGAAAATATTGACACCCTAGACAGGGACACTATATTGCTAACCGTAGAGCATATAAAAGACTCAGTCTTGTACATGAGAGATGCACAGAGGGAGATCTGCCGGCTGGCATCTAGAATAAGTGCATTGTCCATTTCTGCTAGGAGAGGCTTATGGACTCGGCAGTGGACAGGGGATGCAGATTCTAAAAGGCACATGGAAGTTTTGCCTTATAAGGGTGAGGAGTTATTCGGGGATGGTCTCTCAGACCTTGGGGTAAATTTACTAAGATGGGAGTTCTGTTTAAGATGTGATGTTGCCCATAGCAACCAATCAAAATCTACTTCTCATTTATCTAGCACCTTCTAGAAGATAATACATGGAATCTCATTGGTTGCTATGGGCAACATCCCTTCTTAAATAGAACTCCCATCTTAGTAAATTTACCCCCTTGTTTCCTCAGCAACAGCTGGGAAGTCAGCATTTTTACCCCATGTCCCCTCACAGCCTAAGAAAGCGCCGTATTATCAGGTACAGTCCTTTCGACCCCAGAAAAACAGGCGGGGAAAAGGCGGGTCCTTTCTGTCTAGAGGCAGAGGAAGGGGAAAAAAGCTGCACCACGCAGCAGGTTCCCAGGAACAAAAGTCCTCCCCCGCTTCTTCCAAGTCCGCCGCATGACGGTAGGGCTCCACAGGCGGAGCCAGGTACGGTGGGGGGCCGCCTCAAAAAATTTCAGCGATCAGTGGGTTCGCTCACGGGTGGATCCCTGGATCCTTCAAATAGTATCTCAGGGGTACAAGCTGGAATTCGAGGCACCTCCCCCCCGCCGTTTCCTCAAATCGGCCTTACCGACAACTCCCTCGGGCAGGGAGGCTGTACTAGAGGCAATTCACAAGCTGTATTCCCAGCAGGTGATAGTCAAAGTACCCCTACTTCAACAAGGACGGGGTTACTATTCCACACTGTTTGTGGTACCGAAACCGGACGGTTCGGTGAGACCCATTTTAAATTTGAAATCCTTGAACACATACATAAAAAGATTCAAGTTCAAGATGGAATCGCTCAGGGCGGTTATTGCAAGCCTGGACGAGGGGGATTACATGGTATCCCTGGACATCAAGGATGCTTACCTGCATGTCCCAATTTACCTTCCTCACCAGGAGTACCTCAGATTTGTGGTACAGGATTGCCATTACCAATTCCAGACACTACCGTTTGGACTGTCCACGGCACCGAGGGTGTTTACCAAGGTAATGGCAGAAATGATGATACTCCTTCGAAAAAAGGGAGTTTTAAATATCCCGTACTTGGACGATCTCCTAATAAAGGCGAGGTCCAGGGAGCAGTTACTGGTCGGAGTAGCACTATCTCGGGAAGTGCTACAACAGCATGGCTGGATTCTAAACATTCCAAAGTCACAACTGGTTCCTTCCACACGCTTACTGTTCCTGGGGATGATTCTGGACACAGAACAGAAAAAAGTGTTTCTCCCGCAGGAGAAAGCCAAGGAGCTGTCATCTCTAGTCAGAGACCTACTAAAACCAAAACGGGTATCGGTGCATCACTGCACACGAGTCCTGGGAAAAATGGTGGCTTCGTACGAAGCAATTCCATTCGGCAGGTTCCATGCAAGGACCTTCCAGTGGGACCTCTTGGACAAGTGGTCGGGATCGCATCTTCAGATGCATCAACTGATAACCCTGTCTCCAAGGACCAGGGTGTCTCTACTGTGGTGGCTGCAGAGTGCTCATCTTCTAGTGGGCCGCAGATTCGGCATACAGGACTGGGTCCTGGTGACCACGGATGCCAGCCTTCGGGGCTGGGGCGCAGTCACACAGGGAAGAAATTTCTAGGGACTTTGGTCAAGTCAGGAGTCGTCCCTACATATAAACATTCTGGAACTGAGGGCCATTTACAATGCCCTAAGTCAGGCAAGGCCCCTGCTTCAAAACCAGCCGGTTCTGATCCAATCAGACAACATCACGGCAGTCGCCCATGTAAACCGACAGGGCGGCACAAGAAGCAGGGTGGCCATGGCAGAAGCCACAAGGATTCTCCGATGGGCGGAAAATCACGTACTAGCACTGTCAGCAGTGTTCATTCCGGGAGTGGACAACTGGGAAGCAGACTTCCTCAGCAGACACGACCTACACCCGGGAGAGTGGGGACTTCATCCAGAAGTCTTACTACTGTTGGTAAACAGCTGGGAAAGGCCACAGGTGGACATGATGGCGTCCCGCCTCAACAAGAAGCTAAAGAGATATTGCGCCAGGTCAAGGGACCCTCAGGCGATAGCTGTGGACGCTCTAGTGACACCGTGGGTGTACCAGTCGGTCTATGTGTTCCCTCCTCTGCCCCTCATACCAAAGGTGCTGAGAATAATAAGAAGGCGAGGAGTAAGAACGATACTCGTGGTTCCGGATTGGCCAAGAAGAGCTTGGTACCCGGAACTTCAGGAAATGTTATCAGAGGACCCATGGCCTCTACCGCTCAGACAGGATCTGCTACAGCAGGGGCCCTGTCTGTTCCAAGACTTACCGCGGCTGCGTTTGACGGCATGGCGGTTGAATTCCGGATCCTAAAGGAAAAGGGCATTCCGGAGGAAGTCATTCCTACGCTGATAAAAGCCAGGAAAGAAGTAACCGCAAACCATTATCACCGCATTTGGCGAAAATATGTTGCGTGGTGTGAGGCCAGGAAGGCCCCTACAGAGGAATTTCAGCTGGGTCGTTTTCTGCACTTCCTACAGTCAGGAGTGACTATGGGCCTAAAATTGGGTTCCATTAAGGTCCATATTTCGGCTCTGTCGATTTTCTTCCAGAAAGAACTGGCTTCACTGCCTGAAGTTCAGACTTTTGTAAAGGGAGTGCTTCATATTCAGCCCCCTTTTGTGCCTCCTGTGGCACCTTGGGATCTCAATGTGGTGTTGAGTTTCCTAAAATCACATTGGTTTGAACCACTTAAAACCGTGGATCTCAAATATCTCACGTGGAAAGTCGTCAAGTTATTGGCCTTGGCTTCGGCCAGGCGTGTGTCAGAATTGGCGGCTTTGTCATGTAAAAGCCCTTATCTGATTTTCCATATGGATAGGGCAGAATTGAGGACTCGTCCCCAGTTTCTCCCTAAGGTAGTATCAGCTTTTCACTTGAACCAACCTATTGTGGTGCCTGCCGCTACTAGGGACTTGGAGGATTCCAAGTTACTGGACGTAGTCAGGGCCTTGAAAATTTTTGTTTCCAGGACGGCTGGAGTCAGGAAAACTGACTTGCTTTTTATCCTGTATGCACCCAACAAAATAGGTGCTCCTGCTTTTAAGCAGACTATTGCTCGCTGGATTTGTAGCACAATTCAGCTGGCGCATTCTGCGGCTGGATTGCCGCATCCTAAATCAGTGAAAGCCCATTCCACGAGGAAGGTGGGCTCATCTTGGGCGGCTGCCCGAGGGGTCTCGGCTTTACAACTTTGCCGAGCTGCAACTTGGTCAGGGGCAAACACGTTTGCTAAATTCTACAAATTTGATTCCCTGGCTGAGGAGGACCTTGAGTTCTCTCATTCGGTGCTGCAGAGTCATCCGCACTCTCCCGCCCGTTTGGGAGCTTTGGTATAATCCCCATGGTCCTTACGGAGTCCCCAGCATCCACTAGGACGTCAGAGAAAATAAGAATTTACTCACCGGTAATTCTATTTCTCGTAGTCCGTAGTGGATGCTGGGCGCCCATCCCAAGTGCGGATTGTCTGCAATACTTGTATATAGTTATTGCCTAACTAAAGGGTTATTGTTGAGCCATCTGTTGAGAGGCTCAGTTGTATTTCATACTGTTAACTGGGTTTAATATCACGAGTTATACGGTGTGATTGGTGTGGCTGGTATGAGTCTTACCCGGGATTCAAAATCCTTCCTTATTGTGTCAGCTCTTCCGGGCACAGTATCCTAACTGAGGTCTGGAGGAGGGGCATAGAGGGAGGAGCCAGTGCACACCAGGTAGTACCAAATCTTTCTTTTAGTGTGCCCAGTCTCCTGCGGAGCCAGTCTATTCCCCATGGTCCTTACGGAGTCCCCAGCATCCACTACGGACTACGAGAAATAGAATTACCGGTGAGTAAATTCTTATTATTTCTCAAAAAGCAAGAGAATGGACATCAATAGACACTATTTTAATTTTTTGGACAATAGACATTAGACTATTAGATCCACGTAGTTCACAGTTTTATGGATATACACTACTGTATATAATAAGCAAGTAGGTTTTTGTCCTAAACAGTGGTTTTTAAAATATATTTATTTAATCTTCTTCCACATTTAAACCATTCAGCCTATACTTTCTGCTGGATGGTTTTGCATAATGCAACTAGGCTGATCCGGAGTTGCACGTAAATGCAGCTGCATCTGCGTCTTATGCTAATGCTGCGCCCGATTTATTAGAGATGAGCGGGTTCGGATGTAACGCCAGAATTAACGCCAGTTCGGTTTTATCCAGATTTTTCTGATTGGCTATCCAAAACACGTGACATCCGTGAGCTAATAAGATGCCGTTTTGAGAACAGAGTAAATTCGAGTAAAACCGAGTAAAACCGAACCCGCTCATCTCTAGATTTAATACAGTATGTATTAAGATTCCCACTTGCAGCATCTTGAGATGGTGCAGTTCCGTCTTGGTGCATCTTTAGGCACACCATCAGATGCACCATTGAAACTTGCACCAGTTTCTTCATTTGACCATGTTCTCCTTTGTGAGCTGCAGTGTGCAGGGCCGTCTTAACAGTAGTGTGGGCCCCTGGGCACAACAATGCACTGGGGCCCCTACCTATCCTCCAGCGGTAGGGGTTGGGGGTGCTATCAGCGGCAGCTTTGATGTCCCGTGGGCGGCAGTGGGTATTCTATCTGTCGCTCAGCATGTACTGTAGGACCTGGAGCAGTAATTTCTGTTAATTAATCCTTTACTGCACAGATGGGTCAGAAGTGAGAACACTAAACTGTAGAAGGTGGCATTGGGCTGAATGAAGGGGCCCTGGTACATAACTTCCAGGATGGTAGGGGGTTTTTAATGTGCAGGGGAGGGGTGGATAGTGGAGTTGGCTTAATATTCATCATTTTCCGGTGGGAGGACAGCTTGCTTGACTGCAGATATCTCAAGTACCTGGAAATAGATTTCTTAGCTTTCAATGGGACAAAAACACTAGAGAGTCCCACCTTTCAGGAGGTACTGGGGACTTGGGGATCAGAGTTCAGGAGCCAGAGCAATCCACCAACGAAAATATAAAACTGTATACCAGGCGTGTGGAACTGGAGCAGGGACCAGCTGCTGGAAGGCTGATATCTCTGGTTCTGGGCATAGTAGAGACAAGCTGCCAGTGTTCACCAAAAGGGGAGAGTCCCAGCTTTTGGAGTATACCATCAGAAAAACTGTAAGTCAAACACAATCTGAGATATCTGGCTGGGTAGAGCAATTAACAGGCTTGGATGGAAACCACTGCTTTTAAGTCGGATATCTCTGGTTCCCCTGGCCCGATTTTCAAAAATCTGGTACCCCTGGAAAGAGGGGACCCTCAGCTATCAGCCTAGGGCCCTTATACTCCTGGGGCCCTTGGGCAAGAGCCCATACGGAGAGACGGCCCTGGCAGTGTGGACGCTGTCACTTACAGCATCATTCACACCTCCAAGTTCAAATCTGTTGTGTGTCTCTAAGCGCTAACAATCGGGATGCATGCGCATACCTATCACTCATCTGCGTGCGGCATCAACATTGCGTGCAACTCAGCATCAGGTCCTATAGAAATGGAAATAAAATATTTAAAGGATGAATGTCTGTTGTTTATTGTATGTGTGCCTGAAGGGACAAAGAAACAGATTTGCTCAGAACTGTACACATTAGGCAGCCACAAGTCTTGCATTTAGTGACAATTTAGTTGTTTTGGTTGCATATAATAATCACTCCTCATCTCATCCTTATCCTTGTGTCCTCACTGAAGTAGACGTAGGTCAAACTATTTGTTTTCAATCTGATCATTGGTATATTCGAAGCAGCAGAGTATTTCTCTGACGTCCTAGTGGATGCTGGGAACTCCGTAAGGTCCATGGGGAATAGACGGGCTCCGCAGGAGACTGGGCACTCTAAAAGAAAGATTAGGTACTATCTGGTGTGCACTGGCTCCTCCCTCTATGCCCCTCCTCCAGACCCCAGTTAGAATCTGTGCCCGGCCAGAGCTGGGTGCTCCTAGTGGGCTCTCCTGAGCTTGCTAGAAAGAAAGTATTTGTTAGGTTTTTTTATTTTCAGTGAGATCTGCTGGCAACAGACTCACTGCTACAAGGGACTGAGGGGAGAGAAGCAAACCTACCTGCTTGCAGCTAGCTTGTGCTTCTAAGGCTACTGGACACCATTAGCTCCAGAGGGTTCGAACACAGGGCCCGACCTCGATCGTCCGTTCCCGGAGCCGCGCCGCCGTCCCCCTTGCAGAGCCAGAAGACCGAAGAAGCGACGAAAACGGCGGCTGAAGACTCCTGTCTTCATTAAAGTAGCGCACAGCACTGCAGCTGTGCGCCATTGCTCCCACAGCACACCACACACTCCGGGCGCTGGGGGGGGGGCGCCCTGGGCAGCAATTATTATACCTTTTGGCAAAAACTGCACATAATACAGTTTATAAAACTGTATATGTGCTAAAACCCCCGCCATTAACATTATACAAAACGCGGGAGAAGTCCGCCGCTGAGGGGGCGGGGCCTTCTTCCTCAGCACACCAGCGCCATTTTCTCTTCACAGCTCCGCTGGAAGGACGCTCCCCAGGCTCTCCCCTGCAGTATCCAATATAACAAGGGTAAAAAAGAGAGGGGGGGCACATAAATTTAGGCGCAAATGTGATTATTAGCAGCTATTGGGAAAAATCACTCTTTTTAGTGTAAATCCCTGTGTTATATAGCGCTGTGGTGTGTGCTGGCATACTCTCTCTCTGTCTCCCCAAAGGACTTTGTGGGGTCCTGTCCTCAGTCAGAGCATTCCCTGTGTGTGTGCGGTGTGTCGGTACGGCTGTGTCGACATGTTTGATGAGGAGGGTTACGTGGAGGCGGAGCAGGAGCAGATAAGTGTGGTGTCGCCCCCGACAGGGCCGACACCGGAGTGGATGGATATGTGGAAGGTATTAACCGACAGTGTCAACTCCTTACATAAAAGGTTAGATGACGCAGCAGCCTTGGGACAGCCGTCATCTCAGCCCGCGCCTGCCCAGGCGTCTCAGAGGCCATCAGGGGCTCATAAATGCCCGCTAGCTCAGATGGCAGACAAAGATGTCGACACGGAGTCTGACTCCAGTGTAGACGAGGATGAGACAAATGCACAGTCCACAAGGGCCATCCGATGCATGATTACTGCAATGAAAAATGTATTGCACATTTCTGACATTAACCCGGTTACCACCAAAAAGGGTATTATGTTTGGGGAGAAAAAGCTGCCAGTGACTTTTCCCCCTTCTGATGAGTTAAATGAATTGTGTGAAGAAGCGTGGTGTTCCCCTGATAAAAAACTAGTGATTTCTAAGAGGTTACTGATGGCGTACCCTTTCCCGGCAACGGACAGGTTACGTTGGGAAACATCCCCTAGGGTGGACAAGGCGCTCACGCTTATCAAAAAAGGTGGCACTGCCGTCTCAGGATACGGCCACCCTAAAGGAGCCTGCGGATAGAAAGCAGGAGGCTATCCTGAAGTCTGTATATACACACTCAGGTACTATACTGAGACCTGCTATTGCTTCAGCATGGATGTGTAGTGCTGCAGCAGCATGGTCTGATACCCTGTCAGACAACATTGATTCCCTCGACAGGGATACTATTTTACTAACCATAGATCAAATAAAGGACGTCGTCTTATATATGAGAGATGCACAGAGGGACATTTGCCGGCTGGCATCTAGAATTAACGCAATGTCCATTTCTGCCAGTAGAGTATTATGGACTCGGCAGTGGACAGGCGATGCTGATTCTAAAAGGCACATGGAGGTTTTGCCTTATAAAGGTGAGGAATTGTTTGGGGACGGTCTCTCGGACCTCGTATCCACAGCAACAGCTGGGAAGTCGACTTTTTTACCTCAGGTTCCCTCACAGCCTAAGAAAGCACCGTAATATCAAGTACAGTCCTTTCGGCCTCAGAAAGGCAAGCGGGTCAGAGGCGCATCCTTTCTGCCCAGAGGCAGGGGTAGAGGAAAGAAGCTGCACCAGGCAGCCAGTTCCCAGGAACAAAAATCCTCCCCTGCTTCCACAAAGTCCACCGCATGACGCTGGGGCTCCACAGGCGGATCCAGGTGCGGTGGGGGCGCGTCTCCAGAACTTCAGCAACCAGTGGGTTCGCTCACAGGTGGATCTCTGGACGGTACAAGTTGTATCTCAGGGATACAAGCTGGAGTTCGAGGCGACTCCCCCTTGCCGTTACCTCAAATCAGCCTTGCCAGCTGCTCCCAAGGAAAGGGAGGTAGTACTGGCGGCTATTCACAAGCTGTACCTCCAGCAGGTGATAATCAAGGTTCCCCTCCTTCAACAGGGACGGGGTTACTATTCCACAATGTTTGTGGTACCGAAACCAGACAGTTCGGTGAGACCCATTCTGAATTTAAAATCCTTGAACACTTATATAAGGAAGTTCAAGTTCAAAATGGAATCGCTCAGGGCGGTGATTGCAAGCCTGGAAGAGGGGGATTTTCTGGTGTCACTGGACATCAAGGATGCTTACTTGCACCTCACCAGGAGTACCTCAGGTTTGTGGTACAGGACTGTCATTACCAATTCCAGACGTTGCTGTTTTGTCTGTCCACGGCACCGAGAGTATTTACCAAGGTAATGGCCGAAATGATGATACTCCTTCGGAAGAAGGGAGTTATAATTATCCCGTACTTGGACGATCTCCTTATAAAGGCGAGGTCCAAGGAGCAGTTGTTAGTCAGCGTAGCACTATCTCGGGAAGTGTTAGAACAGCACGGCTGGATTCTGAATATCCCAAAGTTGCAGCTGATTCCTGCGACGCGTCTGCTGTTCTTGGGCATGATTCTGGACACAGAACAGAAGAAGGTGTTTCTCCCGGGGGAGAAGGCCCAGGAATTGTCATCTCTGGTCAGGGACCTCCTGAAACCAAAACAGGTGTCGGTGCATCATTGCACGCGAGTCCTGGGAAAGATGGTGGCTTCTTACGAAGCAATTCCCTTCGGCAGATTCCATGCAAGGATCTTTCAGTGGGATCTGTTAGACAAATGGTCCGGATCGCATCTTCAGATGCATCGGTTGATCACCCTGTCCCCGAGGGCCAGGGTGTCTCTGCTGTGGTGGCTGCAGAGTGCTCATCTTCTCGAGGGCCGCAGATTTGGCATACAGGACTGGGTCCTGGTGACCACGGATGCAAGCCTCCAAGGATGGGGGGCAGTCACTCAGGGAAGGAACTTCCAAGGACAGTGGTCAAGTCAGGAGACTTCACTTCACATAAATATACTGGAACTAAGGGCCATTTACAACGCCCTGAGTCAAGCAGAGCCCCTGCTTCAAAACCAACCGGTGCTGATTCAGTCAGACAACATCACGGCGGTCGCCCATGTGAACCGCCAGGGCGGCACAAGAAGCAGGATGGCGATGGCAGAAGCCACAAGGATTCTTTGATGGGCGGAGAATCACGTCCTAGCACTGTCAGCAGTGTTCATTCCGGGAGTGGACAACTGGGAAGCAGACTTCCTCAGCAGGCACGACCTCCACCCGGGAGAGTGGGGACTTCATTCAGAAGTCTTCACACTGATTGTAAATCATTGGGAACGGCCACAGGTGGACATGATGGCGTCCCGCCTCAACAAAAAGCTAAAAAGATATTGCGTAAAAATGTGTATGGTTCAGCGCTCACTAGATTCATATAGGTAAATGCAATGAATATTGTGACTAAAATACTATATCAATATTATATATAAGACGACAAATAAATTATAATGTCTAAAAAATAAGTAATTTATTGGTAAAAGAATAAATTTCTGACAATTTTAAAAAGTTAAATTAATACCGGTAATTAATCCTCACATGTAACATATAAGACAAAACAAACATGAAACATAAAAACAATCCCTATGGGCACACTGTATTAGCGGTTTACCCCACTGGGAAATAAATTCCTCTGAGTTATATCAAAAGTCTCAGTGCATAGCACAGTAATTGAAAAGGTGCTGGTATCTGGTCTATGTTCATGCCATACAGTTTGTAGATGCAGGGGTTAACAGCAGTGTAAATGGTCATGATCCCTCCTACCGTTTTAAGATCACAGTCCTGTATAGTTTACCCTGTTATGGTGAATATAATTCTGTACTTGCTGATATATGCAGCGCTGGTGTTTGTCTGCCGGCAGACTCCCGTCCCTCTGGCTCCGTTGCTCTTCACTTCCGGGCGCTGTACGGAGCGGGATCGATTCTATCCGCGATCTACGCGTTTCACCTGTAAGGCTTCGTAAGGATTGCGGTATAATCGATTTACAACCCAGCGCTGTTTTTTTACATCTACATTATAAGTAAACACGATACTTATTGAAGTTGTTATCTTGGGAAAATCCTACATGTACCTATGAAGCACTATTAACAAATCTGCAATATATAATAAGGGCAAGGAAGCCAGGACCGCCATTCTAACTGAGGGCGGAAGTGATTAGTTACCTAGGAACACAAATGATAATTATACTGTGATAGATTACCACTATGTATGTGTCTATGTGTTGTATTGTCTGTATGTCTTAGTAACGGACCAATTTGTCTGGGAGTAAAACGGGTGAAGAAGCCACCCCCGCCTTCTTACTTGAGGGCGGAAGTAAACGGTCACTAAGGAACGCTATAAAACAGCGGAGGAATTTATTTCCCAGTGGGGTAAACCGCTAATACAGTGTGCCCATAGGGATTGTTTTTATGTTTCATGTTTGTTTTGTCTTTTATGTTACATGTGAGGATTAATTACCGGTATTAATTTAACTTTTTCAAATTGTCACATTTATTCTTTTACCAATAAATTACTTATTTTTTAGACATTATAATTTATTTGTCGTCTTATATATAATATTGATATAGTATTTTAGTCACAATATTCATTGCATTTACCTATATGAATCTAGTGAGCGCTGAACCATACACATTTTTACACATGCTCTCTTATAGTGGGTCTGTGTAGTGCACCCACCAACAGTTCATAGCAGCCACTAGCTTTAAAGGCGTGAGGACATAATAGCGCAGTTCTTTATAACCCCCTTTATAAAAAGATATTGCGCCAGGTCAAGGGACCCTCAGGCGATAGCTGTGGACGCCCTAGTGACACCGTGGGTGTACCAGTCGGTTTATGTGTTCCCTCCTCTTCCTCTCATACCCAAGGTACTGAGGATAATAAGAAAGAGAGGAGTAAGAACCATACTCATCGTTCCGGATTGGCCAAGAAGAACTTGGTACCCAGAACTACAAGAAATGATCTCAGAGGACCCATGACCTCTGTCTCTCCGACAGGACCTGCTACAGCAGGGGCCCTGTCTGTTCCAAGACTTACCGCGGCTGCGTTTGACGGCATGGCGGTTGAACGCCGGATCCTAACGGAAAAGGGCATTCCAGATGAAGTGATTCCTACGCTGATAAAAGCTAGGAAGGATGTGACAGCAAAACATTATCACCGCATATGGCGGAAATTTGTTGCTTGGTGTGAGGCCAGGAAGGCCCCAACAGAGGAATTCCAGATGGGTCGTTTTCTGCACTTCTTACAGCCAGGGGTGACTATGGGCCTAAAATTGGGGTCCATAAAGGTCCAGATTTCGGCCCTATCTATTTTCTTTCAAAAAGAACTGGCTTCACTGCCTGAAGTTCAGACGTTTGTTAAGGGAGTGCTGCATATTCAGCCCCCTTTTGTGCCTCCAGTGGCACCTTGGGATCTTAACGTTGTGTTAGATTTCCTGAAATCCCACTGGTTTGAGCCACTTAAGACCGTGGAGTTAAAGTATCTCACGTGTAAGGTGGTCATGCTGTTGGCCTTGGCTTCAGCTAGGCGCGTGTCAGAATTGGCGGCTTTGTCTTGTAAAAGTCCATATCTGATTTTCCATATGGACAGGGCAGAATTGAGGACTCGTCCCCAATTTCTCCCAAAGGTGGTATCAGCGTTTCATTTGAACCAACCTATTGTGGTGCCTGCGGCTACTCGGGACTTGGAGGATTCCAAGTTGCTGGACGTAGTCCGGGCCCTGAAAAGTTATGTTTCCAGGACGGCTAGAGTCAGAAAAACTGACTCGCTATTTATCCTGCATGCACCCAACAAGCTGGGTGCTCCTGCTTCAAAGCAGACTATTGCTCGCTGGATCTGTAGCACGATTCAGCTGGCACATTCTGCGGCTGGACTGCCGCATCCTAAATCAGTAAAAGCCCATTCCACAAGGAAGGTGGGCTCTTCTTGGGCGGCTGCCCGAGGGGTCTCGGCTTTACAGCTTTGCCGAGCTGCTACTTGGTCGGGTTCAAACACATTTGCTAAATTCTACAAGTTTGATACCCTGGCTGAGGAGGACCTTGAGTTTGATCATTCGGTGCTGCAGAGTCATCCGCACTCTCCCGCCCGTTTGGGAGCTTTGGTATAATCCCCATGGTCCTTACGGAGTTCCCAGCATCCACTAGGACGTCAGAGAAAATAAGAATTTACTCACCGGTAATTATATTTCTCTGACGTCCTAGTGGATGCTGGGAACTCCGTAAGGACCATGGGGAATAGCGGCTCCGCAGGAGACTGGGCACAATTAAAGAAAGCTTTAGGTCACCTGGTGTGCACTGGCTCCTCCCACTATGACCCTCTTCCAAGCCTCAGTTAGATTTTGTGCCCGGCCGAGGTTGGATGCACACTAGGGGCTCTCCTGAGCTTCTAGAAAGAAAGTATATATTTAGGTTTTTTATTTTACAGTGAGACCTGCTGGCAACAGGCTCACTGCAGCGAGGGACTAAGGGGAGAAGAAGCGAACCTACCTGCTTGCAGCTAGCTTGGGCTTCTTAGGCTACTGGACACCATTAGCTCCAGAGGGACCGACCGCATGGAACTGGCCTTGGTGTTCGGTCCCGGAGTCGCGCCGCCGTCCCCCTTACAGAGCCAGAAGCAAGAAGAGGTCCGGAAAATCGGCGGCAGAAGACATCAGTCTTCACCAAGGTAGCGCACAGCACTGCAGCTGTGCGCCATTGCTCCTCATACACACTTCACACTCCGGTCACTGAGGGTGCAGGGCGCTAGGGGGGGGCGCCCTGAGCAGCAATTAAAAAGACCTTGGCTGGCAAAAATACCACAATATATAGCCCCAGAGGCTATATATGTGATAATTACCCCTGCCAGAATCCAGAAAAAAGCGGGAGAATAGTCCGCGAAAAAGGGGCGGAGCTATCTCCTTCAGCACACTGGCGCCATTTCTCCCTCACAGCTCCGCTGGAAGGAAGCTCCCTGGCTCTCCCCTACAGTCTACACTACAGAAAAGGGTAAAAAAGAGAGGGGGGGCACTAA
Source organism: Pseudophryne corroboree (assembly GCF_028390025.1). Taxonomy (NCBI): domain Eukaryota; kingdom Metazoa; phylum Chordata; class Amphibia; order Anura; family Myobatrachidae; genus Pseudophryne; species Pseudophryne corroboree. The sequence continues at coordinate 77,601,622 of NC_086453.1, read as the reverse complement.
ATTTAGGCGCAGTATATATAACAGCAGCTATAGGGGACATAATTCAGTTAGTCCCTGCATTATATAGCGCTCTGGTGTGTGCTGGCATACTCACTCTGTCTCCCCAAAGGGCTTTTGTGGGTCCTGTCCTCTGTTAGAGCATTCCCTGTGTGTGTGCGGTGTGTCGGTACGGCTGTGTCGACATGTTTGATGAGGATAATGAGGTGGAGGCGGAGCAGTTGCATATAGAAGGGATGTCACCCCCTGCGGGGCAGACACCTGAGTGGATGGACTTATGGAAGGAATTGCGTGCACGCGTCGACTCCTTACACAAAAAATTTTGACGACATGCCAAATGCGGGACAGCCGGCTTCTCAGCTCGTGCCTGTCCAGGCGTCTCAAAGGCCATCGGGGGCTCTAAAACGCCCGCTACCTCAGATGGCAGACGCGGATGTCGACACGGATACTGACACCAGTGTCGATGACGATGAGTCTAGTCTAATGTCCACTAAGGCCATTTGTTGCACGATTGAAGCAATGAAAGAGGTGTTACACATTTCTGATATAAACCCAGGTACCACTAAAAAGGGTATTATGTTTGGGGAGAAAAAAACTACCCGTAGTCTTTCCCCCATCAGAAGAATTAAATGAAGTGTGTGAAGAAGCGTGGGCTTTCCCTGATAAAAGATTGGTAATCTCTAAGAAGTTACTTATGGCGTTACCTTTCCCGCCAGAGGATAGGTCACGTTGGGAAACACCACCTAGGGTGGATAAAGCGCTCACACGTTTGTCTAAAAAGGTGGCACTACCGTCTCCGGATACGGCCGCCCTCAAGGAGCCTGCTGATAGAAAGCAGGAGGCTATCCTGAAGTCTGTATATACACACTCAGGCATTATACTTAGACCTGCTATTGCGTCAGCGTGGATGTGCAGTGCTGCCGCTGCGTGGTCAGATTCCCTGTCAGAAAATATTGACACCCTAGACAGGGACACTATTCTGCTAACCATAGAGCATATTAAAGACTCAGTCTTATACATGAGAGATGCACAGAGGGAGATCTGCCGGCTGGCATCTAAAATAAGTGCACTGTCCATTTCTGCTAGGAGAGGCTTATGGACTCGCCAGTGGACAGGGGATGCAGATTCAAAAAGGCACATGGAAGTTTTGCCTTATAAGGGTGAGGAGTTATTCGGGGATGGTCTCTCGGACCTAGTTTCCACAGCAACTGCTGGGAAGTCAGCATTTTTACCCCATGTTCCCTCACAGCCTAAAAAGGCTCCGTTTTATCAAGTACAGTCCTTTCGGACTCAGAAAAACAGGCGTGGAAAAGGCGGGTCCTTTCTGTCCAGAGGCAGAGGTAGGGGAAAAGGCTGCAACAAACAGCAGGTTCCCAGGAGCAAAAGTCCTCCCCCGCTTCTTCCAAGTCCGCCGCATGACGGTGGGGCTCCACAGACGGAGCCAGGTACGGTGGGGGGCCGCCTCAAAAATTTCAGCGATCAGTGGGCTCGCTCACAGGTGGATCCCTGGATCCTGCAAATAGTATCTCAAGGGTACAAACTGGAATTCGAGGCGTCTCCACCCCACCGGTTCCTAAAATCTGCCTTACCGACAACTCCCTCAGGCAGGGAGGCTGTGCTAGAGGCAATTTACAAGCTGTATTCCCAGCAGGTGATAGTCAAGGTGCCCCTACTTCAACAAGGACGGGGTTACTATTCCACACTGTTTGTGGTACCGAAACCGGACGGTTCGGTGAGACCCATTTTAAATTTGAAATCCTTGAACACATACATAAAAAAATTCAAGTTCAAGATGGAATCGCTCAGGGCGGTTATTGCAAGCCTGGACGAGGGGGATTACATGGTATCCCTGGACATTTAGGATGCTTACCTGCATGTCCCCATTTACTATCCTCACCAGGAGTACCTCAGATTTGTGGTACAGGATTGCCATTACCAATTCCAGACGCTGCCGTTCGGACTCTCCACGGCACCGAGGGTGTTTACCAAAGAAATGGCGGAAATGATGATACTCCTTCGAAGAAAGGGAGTTTTAATTATCCCTACTTGGACGATCTCCTAATAAAGGCGAGGTCCAAGGAGCAGTTGTTGGTGGGAGTAGCACTATCTCAGGAGGTGCTACACCAGCACGGTTGGATCCTGAATATTCCAAAATCACAGCTGGCTTCGACGACACGTCTACTGTTCCTGGGTATGATCCTGGACACAGTCCGGAAAAAAGTGTTTCTCCCGGAGGAGAAAGCCAAGGAGCTGTCATCTCTAGTCAGAGACCTCCTGAAACCGAAACAGGTATCGGTGCATCACTGCACGCGGGTCCTGGGAAAGATGGTGGCTTCTTACGAAGCAATTCCTTTCGGCAGGTTCCATGCCAGAATCTTTCAGTGGGACCTGTTGGACCATTGGTCCGGATCGCATCTTCAGATGCATCGCCTGATAACCCTGTCTCCAAGAACCAGGGTGTCTCTGCTGTGGTGGCTGCAGAGGGCCCATCTTCTAGAGGGCCGTAGATTCGGCATACAGGACTGGGTCCTGGTGACCACGGATGCCAGCCTTCGGGGCTGGGGGGCAGTCACACAGGGAAGAAACTTCCAAGGACTATGGTCGAGTCAGGAGACTTCCCTACACATAAATATTCTGGAACTAAGGGCCATTTACAACGCCCTAAGTCAGGCAAGGCCTCTGCTTCAAAACCAGCCGGTACTGATCCAGTCAGACAACATCACGGCAGTCGCCCATGTAAATCGACAGGGCGGCACGAGAAGCAGGATGGCAATGGCAGAAGCCACAAGGATTCTCCGATGGGCGGAAAATCACGTACTAGCACTGTCAGCAGTGTTCATTCCGGGAGTGGACAACTGGGAAGCAGACTTTCTCCGCAGGCACGACCTCCACCCGGGAGAGTGGGGACTTCATCCAGAAGTCTTCACGCTGATTGTAAATCGATGGGAACGTCCACAAGTGGACATGATGGCGTCCCGCCTAAACAAAAAACTAGAGAGATATTGCGCCAGGTCAAGGGACCCTCAGGCGATAGCTGTGGACGCTCTGGTGACACCGTGGGTGTACCAGTCAGTTTATGTGTTCCCTCCTCTGCCTCTCATACCAAGGTTACTGAGAATAATAAGAAAACGAGGAGTAAGAACAATACTCGTGGTTCCGGACTGGCCAAGGCGAGCGTGGTACCCGGAACTTCAAGAGATGATCTCAGAGGACCCATGGCCTCTGCCGCTCAGACAGGACCTGCTGCAGCAGGGGCCCTGTCTGTTCCAAGACTTACCGCGGCTGCGTTTGACGGCATGGCGGTTGAACGCCGGATCCTGAAGGAAAAGGGCATTCCGGAGGAAGTCATTCCTACGCTGATTAAAGCCAGGAAAGATGTAACTGCAAAGCATTATCACCGCATATGGCGGAAATATGTTGCTTGGTGTGAGGCCGAAAAGGCCCCAACAGAGGAGTTTCAGCTAGGTCGATTTCTGCATTTCCTACAAACAGGAGTGACTATGGGCCTGAAATTAGGCTCCATTAAGGTACAGATCTCGGCTCTGTCGATTTTCTTCCAGAAAGAACTGGCTTCATTGCCTGAAGTTCAGACGTTTGTGAAGGGAGTGCTGCATATTCAGCCCCCGTTTGTGCCTCCAGTGGCACCTTGGGATCTCAACGTGGTGTTGAGTTTCTTAAAATCACATTGGTTTGAGCCACTTAAGACCGTGGATCTAAAATATCTCACGTGGAAAGTGGTCATGTTATTGGCCTTGGCTTCGGCCAGGCGTGTGTCAGAATTGGCGGCTTTGTCATGTAAAAGCCCTTATCTGATTTTCCATATGGATAGGGCAGAATTGAGGACTCGTCCCCAGTTTCTTCCTAAGGTGGTATCAGCTTTTCACTTGAACCAACCTATCGTGGTGCCTGCGGCTACTAGGGACTTGGAGGACTCCAAGTTACTGGACGTAGTCAGGGCCTTGAAAATTTATGTTTCCAGGACGGCTGGAGTCAGGAAAACTGACTCGCTATTTATCCTGTATGCACCCAACAAGCTGGGTGCTCCTGCTTCTAAGCAGACTATTGCTCGCTGGATTTGTAGCACAATTCAGCAGGCACATTCTGCAGCTGGACTGCCGCATCCTAAATCAGTAAAAGCCCATTCCACAAGGAAGGTGGGCTCATCTTGGGCGGCTGCCCGAGGGGTCTCGGCTTTACAACTTTGCCGAGCTGCTACTTGGTCAGGGGCAAACACGTTTGCAAAATTCTACAAATTTGATACCCTGGCTGAGGAGGACCTGGAGTTCTCTCATTCGGTGCTGCAGAGTCATCCGCACTCTCCCGCCCGTTTGGGAGCTTTGGTATAATCCCCATGGTCCTTACGGAGTTCCCAGCATCCACTAGGACGTCAGAGAAAATAAGATTTTACTCACCGGTAAATCTATTTCTCGTAGTCCGTAGTGGATGCTGGGAACTCCGTAAGGACCATGGGGAATAGACGGGCTCCGCAGGAGACTGGGCACACTAAAAGAAAGATTAGGTACTATCTGGTGTGCACTGGCTCCTCCCTCTATGCCCCTCCTCCAGACCTCAGTTAGGGAAACTGTGCCCGGAAGAGCTGACACAACAAGGAAAGGATTTGGAATCCAGGGTAAGACTCATACCAGCCACACCAATCACACCGTACAACTCGTGATAACTATACCCAGTTAACAGTATGAACAAAAAACTGAGCCTCAGTCAAAGATGGCTCATAACAATAACCCTTAAGTTAAGCAATAACTACCGGTGAGTAAATTCTTATTTTCTGGAGATTAGTGTGTTGATCTTATGGGAGACAGAGTCCCTGTTCATATGTACAGTACTGTATGATTGTGTTAGTGAGGACAAGGCTTCATATAACAGGGGCAGTGTCATGATGTGAGGAAGAGAAGTAAAGACCACAGACTGACAGTTATTCAGTGGAAGGAGCGGAGTTCTCCAGCAGCACAGTGTTCAGAAGATGAGTGATATGTTAGTAAGTACTGGGCTGTGTGTGTAAGAGAGGCAGTGACATTATAGGAGCAGGGGGAATGCGGTCAGGATGCCGGTGGTCGGGAGGCCAGTGCTCGAAATCTCCACACCAGAATCCCAACACACGGCCAAAATGCCAGCGCCGGCACTCCAACATCACTTGAAATGCCAGCGCCGGAAACCCGATCACTGACACCCCGAACATAAGTATGCCGGGGTCGCCTACATTTTACCCGCAGGGAAAGGGTGGTTAGGTTTAGGCTCTGGGAGGAGGGTTAGATCGCTTGGGCGGGCTAGCGGGGGGGGGGGGGGGGTTAGTGTTAGACTGCAGAGAGTGGAGGTTAGGGTTAGGCACCGAGGAGAGGGCTAGGGTTAGGCTGCAAGAAAGGCTGGGTTAGGGCTAGGCTGTGAGGAGGGGTGTTAGGTTTAGGTACCAACCACAGTAGGTTGGTTGATGTGAACCACAGACACCACTTTAGGAAGAAATTGCTGAGGAGTTCTGAGTTCAGCTCAGTCTTCATGGAAAATTAAATAGGGGCTCTTTTGAGACAACGCCCGCAGCTACGACACACATCTTGCTGAAGCCAAGACCAACAGTGTGACAGTGTGATGGTTACCTCCTGTAACGGTTCAAACCAGTTCGATTGGAGGAACTGCAGCACTAAATTGAGATCCCAAGGTCTCACACCAAGAGACGTATTTCTTCCAAATACGGTGGTAATGTTTAGACGTTACTCCTTTCTGTCTTGGATCATAGTCAGGATGACCTTGTCAGGGATCCCTCTCCGGGCTAGAATGATCCTTTCAACTAGCCATGGTAAGTCTTGATAGACGAACGGGCCCTGTTGCAGAAGATCCTCTCGCAGAGGTAGAGGTCACGGATCTTCGATCAGCCTCTCCAGAAGATCCACATACCAGGCCCTTTGTGGCCAGTCTGGAGCAATGAGAATTGCTTGAACCTTTTCCCTTTTTATTCTTTTTAGAATTCTTGGGATCAGAGGAAGTGGAGGAAACAAGTACACTATCTGATAGACCCATGGAGTCATCAAAGCGTCTACCGCCACTGCCTGTGGGACTCCCGACCTGGAACAATACCGCTTGAGCTTCTTGTTGAGACGAGAAGCCATCATGTCGATTTGTGGATATCCCCACCGATGTGTCAAGCACCTAAACACCAACAGGTGCAGGCCCCACTCCCCCGGGTGCAGGTCTTGTCTGCGGAAGAAGTCTGCTTTCCAGTTTTCTTCTCCCGAAATGAAGACCGCTGACAACGCCACAGCATTTTTTTCTGCCCAGAGGAGAATTCTTGTTACCTCTTACATTGCTGCTCTGCTTTTCATTCCATCCTGTCGGTTTATGTATGTTACCGCCGTCACATTGTCCATCTGGACCTGAATGGCCTGATCTCGAAGGAGATATGAGGCCTGCAGAAGGGCATTGTTTATAGCCCTGAGTTCCAGAATGTTGATTGGAAGGGCGACTTCCTGACTTGACCATCGACTGGATTACCAAAGCCTTTTCCAACGGAAGGAACACTTTCTGCGACTCTGTGTCCAGTATCCTTCCCAGGAATGGAAGCCTCCGTTTTGGCTCTAGGTGAGATTTTGGAAGGTTCAGAATCCACCCGTGATCCCAGAGTAGTTGGGTTGAGAGGGCAATGCTGTCCAACAACCTCTCCGTGGACGGCGCCTTTATCAGAAGATAGTCCAGGTACAGAATTATGTTCACTCCCTGTTTGTGGAGGAGGAACATCATCTCTGCCATCACCTTGGTGAACATCCTTGGTGCTGTGGAGAAACCAAATGGCAGGGCCTGGAACTGGTAGTGACAGTCCTGCAGTGCAAACCGTAGATGAGCCTGATGAGGCGACCAGATCGGAATGTGAAGGTACACATCCTTGATATCCAGAGACATTAGAAATTACCCCTCCTCCAGACCTGAGATCACCGCTCTCAGTGACTCCATCTTGAATTTGAACACTCGGAAGTACGGGTTAAACGACTTGAGGTTCAGAATTGGTCTTACCGAACCGGCCGGTTTCGGTACTACAAACAAGTTGGAATAATACCCCTTGTTTTGCAGATGAGCTGGAACTGGAACAATGACCTGAATGGCGTCCTGTAAAGTTATACTTGCCTTCTGTGAAACTGGTAAGCCTGATTTTGAAGAATCTGTGAGGTGGGAGCTCCTGGAACTCCAGTCTGTAGCCCCGGGAAATAAGATTTATGACCCAGGGATCCTTGCATGAACTTGTCCAGATGTGACTGAAAAATTTTAGCAGGGCTCCCACCCACCAGTCTTCCAGGCATACTGTAGCTATCCATCGTCATGCTGAAGGCTTTGAGGAAGCAGAGCTTGAACTCTGTTCCTCAGAACTGGCAGTTGCTGGTTTGCGTGGTTTACTTCTAGTGCCTCTGGTGGCTGTAGAAGAACCTCTGGTTTTGCCCTTAAACTTGGCTGTCCGAAAGGACTACAAATTGGAAGCTGAGTAGGCCTTCCTGGTAAGTGGACTTACCCACAGTAGCTTTGGAGATTCATTTATCCAGTTCACGTTTTCTAGCTCACCTAGCAGGTGCACAGGTGCAGTCATTACTCACTGACACATTTTAAAAGATCCACAGATGGAGCTAATTATTTAACTTGTGATTCTGGGAGGAGACCTGGAAAACGTTAACTGTTGGTAGCTCTCGAGGACCAGGGTTGGCTACCCCTAGCGTAAGCTAAAGAGTGTGTCCAGCCACCAGAGGAGGTGTGGCTAACCATTGGAGATGAAATAGTCAACCTACAAATAACCTTCATAAGGTAGTCGAGAGTGGTGAGTCAGGAATGCCCACTTTGATTGGCATGAGGCTAATCTTGGTTTATTTTCCATAGAAACAAACCAAGCTTCCAAGTTCATCCTGCTCCACTAAGTTACTGGCTCTCTAGTAAAGTATCGGTGTATAATTTGAGTGCACACTCTAGAACCTGATCCCTAAAGGAGGGGGGTAGGCGCTCATTGGGACCCTCCGGGTGTTTTCCCTGTACACCTCTAGGCCAGCCTGAACCTGTTCCCGCCCCCTATCACAGGCATACTGGTGTTTAATAACAATGATATGCTTGACTTCTTACCTCGCAGGACAGCTCTTCCGCTAAGAGCTGCCCTGTGTGATGAGAGGAGTTCCGGGTTTAGGAATCGAGAGTCCTGTTCTGCATGCAGAGCTGATGCTGCATAAGCATAAACTGCAAGGGGATGGAGTTTGTGGGTTCAAAATGACACAATTAACATATAATTGCATAACTAGGCCCCAGCCCCCTCTTCACAGAGCAAGATTACATATATTATTCTCCCCATCCCGCCCACTTCACTAGGAAGTGGGTGGGATGCCAGAGGTGTACCCACTCCTCCAACGGTTCGAGTGACTCCATAAAAATTGAGAGTATCCTGCAGGTTTCGGGAGAATAGGTTGTGTTGCCATAGGCATCACCATCCATGTGTTACACTTTCTGAATCTTGCTGCCTATGAGCACTTCGTAGGCCCATACTATTTTCTGGAACTTGTAGAGCCAGCGGCCTGCAGTGGATTTCTCTGTTATCTGCTGCAGACCACTTTAATACGTATGGGGTACAATGTGTATTGTGGTAAAGCCCCTGAAAACTGCATTTTTTTATACATCCCACCCACAGCCTGGGCATTATATAGTGGAACAAACAATGTTCTCCAACAGCACAAAGCAATAATGTCTGGATCTACAGTACAGTTTGTATCCGATAAAAACTGCTGATACTTTCATCCAATATGCAGAATAACAGAAATGCAATGTTGCATTGTAGGCCTATATGTGTAATTAGAAACGAAACAATAAAATAAAAGATAGATATATGAAAATTGTTTCACATAGAGATGTACTTTGGATGACAACCTTCTCACATGGGTTACATACTTTGGGGGGTATTCAATTGCTTGAAAGTCAGTTGGGTGTCTGTTTATTCCTATCTAATAGACAGGAAAAAACAGACACCCAACCGACTTTTCAAACATTTGAATTCCCCCTTTTATGTCAGCTTCCAAAACGTCTACCTACCGTATGTTAACTTCATAATGCCAACATGTACTGTAGTGTATATGGACAGAGTACATGTTAACATGTTCATCATTGTCACTTATAAAATGTTGACACTGCCATAATGTCAACATGTTAACAATGTCGACATCTAACTCTAATGCTTACCCTAATCCTAATCAGAACTCTAACCCTAACACTGATGTTGACATTTTCATATGTCAACATGCCATATACTGACATTCTCCATAAGTCGACAAGTTATCTGTCGACATTTTTACCCTGCAACATCATAATATTTTTTTAAAAACTGTTTACATTATAAATGGTTATAAACGTGAATGCATACACTTTTTCTAACTATATATATATATATATATATATATATATATATATATATATATATATATATATATATATATATATATATATATTTATTTTAATTACGATGATCGTAGCATATTAATTAAATTGTATAATGAGCATGCTTCGAAATTTCCAATTGGGGTGAATGAGCTTCACAGTGAAATAATGCAAAAAGTAATCTGTAGTGATTCATGTGTGTCTGCAGAGTGGTTATGTGGTTATATAGATGAGCCTGTTATGTATAAAGGTGTCCAATAGTAACATTGCAATTAAATATTGCCAGTTATTTTCCAGAAATTAGAATGCACAAATAATAATATTAGGTAGCAATAGTGGGATCACCAGCAGCAACTGCCATGGCCGACAAAAGAAATGCTGGTTTGCTCCGTTATGAAGGAAGTGTGACCACAGAGACGTGAATTCCAGGCTTCTTCAGCATAGTGCGGTGCTGACTGGGCGTGGCTGTGCCTCATTGGCAGACTGACCATGGAAGCACCAGCAGGGGCTGTAACAGCTGTAATAGAGCTGCCTCAGTATCTATAGTCATTCTGAAAAAAATAAACAGCACTAAGAACTGATCGTTTGCTATTAATCAAGAAACCGTGATTATAAAAATGAACAATTTGTGAAAGAAAATACATGCAAAAAGCATACATACAGTAAGACAGCAGGCTATAATATAATCATCTATATATATAAATATATAGTGTAAAAATTTTAATATTCCATACAATGACAGTGATATAACTATCACAACTACAGAGATCAGGAGATTCAGTGATAAATTGTTTTTGCAATTATCTAAACTAGAGCTGGATAACTTTGCTAATTTCAGTGAATAAGTTATTCTAGTTATCGGGTCTAGAACCCCATACAGTAATTAATAAATGGGTCCCATAGAGTAAAATAAGAAACACACAGCGACCAGCAATACTACCAGGGAAACCACCTGTCTGTACTAATGTAAATTTTCTGCTGTTTCCTCAGCACCTGCACAAAGACACACAACCCACACACACACTGCTATGCTACTGTAACTAATCTCATATGTGTGGGCCAAACACAACAGAGTAACAGGCTACAATGCCCAGGCACTAAGCACACTAACTGACCTGACACACATACCAAAACCTTAAGCCTAGCAATCTCACTAACATTTATTAACAACAATGGATGGTAACAGGGCCGGTTCTTAGCTTTGTGGCGCCCCGGGCAAAATATAGGGGCGTGGCTTCAAATGGGGGCGTGGTCACGACGCTGAAATAAAAAATTAAATTAAAAAAAAGTATACTTACCATCCCCGTTCCTGATCCAGACCGCTGCAGACCCCCTCTGCCGGCGGCGCCGCTCTTCTCCTCTCCTCTTTTCTCTTCGATCCATGGGAGAGACGTTATTACGTCTCTCCCATAGAACAGCATAGACACTAGAGGTCAATTATGACCCCTAGTGTCTGTGCCACTATGCTGTGTGGTGCGCGATGACGTCATCGCGCATCGCACAGCAAAGGTCCTCTACACGAAGGGAAACTAGACCGTAGCGTCTAGTTTCCCTTCATGGAGAGGACCTTTGCTGTGCGGTGCGCGATGACGTCATCGCGCACCGCACAACTAAGGTCTTCTCAATGAAGGGAAACTAGACGCTACGCGTCTGGTTCCATTCAAAGTGGGGGGGCACAGTGGCGGTTCTTGCCCTGGTGCGGCGCCCCCCGGATGGCGCCGGCGCCCTCCGGATGGCGCCGGCGCCCTCCGGAAGGCGGCACCCCGGGCAAAAGTACCGCTTGCCCGTGGCAAGAACCGCCACTGGATGGTAACAACATTCAAGAGCAAGTTAATAGTAAGCAACAAGCTAAATAAATTACCCATTGGCAGTGGTGCAAGTATGCGGGAACACTCGGGTAAGGAGTACCCTTAAGAACTTGGCAGCAGGTACGCAGTACCACCTGCCACACACTTTGCCATTGCCACAATTATAATGTGCCACAAAGCAAAAAGACCATGGTGATTGGCAGCATGATGGCTCCTCCCACTTTGTCAGGGTTACTGGGAGTGTGACAGTGGCTGTATTTTCCTGTTATATTGGAGGCATTACTATATATTAGTGATGAGCGGGTTCGGTTCCTCGGGATCCGAACCCCCCCGAACTTCACCCATTTTACACGGTTCCGAGGCAGCCTCGGATCTTCCCGCCTTGCTCGGTTAACCTGAGTGCGCCCGAACGTCATCATCCCGCTGTCGGATTCTCGCGAGATTCGTATTCTATATAAGGAGCCGCGCGTCGCCGCCATTTTCACTCGTGCTTTGGAGATGATAGCGAGAGGACGTGGCGGCTTTCTCTCAGTTTCTGTGTTCAGTGTGCTGCAAATATCTGCTCAGTGTGCTGCAAATATCTGTGCTCAGTGTGCTGCAAAAATCTACGTTCTCTGCCTGAAAAACGCTCCATATCTGTGCTGCATTGTAGTATATAGTAGGAGGACAGTGCAGAATGTTGCTGTGACCACCAGTATATATATATATAGCAGTACGGTACAGTAGTCCACTGCTCTACCTCTGTGTCGTCAAGTATACTATGCATCCATACCTGTGCTGCAATTTAGTTGTGCGCAGTATATAGTACGAGGGGACAGTGCAGAATGTTGCTGTGACCACCAGTATATATATAGCAGTACGGTACAGTAGTCCACTGCTCTACCTCTGTGTCAAGTATACTATGCATCCATACCTGTGCTGCATTTTAGTTGTACGCAGTATATAGTAGGAGGGGACAGTGCAGAATGTTGCTGTGACCACCAGTATATATATAACAGTACGGTACAGTAGTCCACTGCTCTACCTCTGTGTCGTCAAGTATACTATGCATCCATACCTGTGCTGCATTTTAGTTGTGCGCAGTATATAGTAGGAGGGGACAGTGCAGAATGTTGCTGTGACCACCAGTATATATATAGCAGTACGGTACAGTAGTCCACTGCTCTACCTCTGTGTCGTCAAGTATACTATGCATCCATACCAGTGCTGCATTTTAGTTGTGCGCAGTATATAGTAGGAGGGGACAGTGCAGAATGTTGCTGTGACCACCAGTATATATATATATATATATAGCAGTACGATACAGTAGTCCACTGCTCTACCTCTGTCGTCAAGTATACTATGCATCCATATCTGTGCTGCATTTTAGTTGTGCGCAGAACATAGTAGGAGGGGACAGTGCAGAATGTTGCTGTGACCACCAGTATATATATAGCAGTACGGTACAGTAGTCCATTGCTCTACCTCTGTGTCGTCAAGTATACTACAAAAGTTCAGTAAAATGACCCAAAAAGCAAAATTAAAAGCGTCTGATGAGAAGCGTAAACTTGCCAATATGCCATTTACGACACGGAGTGGCAAGGAACGGCTGAGGCCCTGGCCTATGTTCACGGCTAGTGGTTCAGATTCACATGAGGATGGAAGCACTCATCCTCTCGCTAGAAAACTGCAGTGCCACTCCTAGATGGGCCAGGTGTTTGTGTCGGCCACTTGGGTCGCTTAGCTTAGTCACACAGCTACCTCATTGCACCTCTTTTTTTCTTTGCATCATGTGCTGTTTGGGGACTATTTTTAAAATCTGCCATCCTGTCTGACACTGCAGTGCCACTCCTAGATGGGCCAAGTGTTTGTGTCGGCCACTTGGGTCGCTTAGCTTAGCCATCCAGCGACCTCGGTGCAAATTTTAGGACTAAAAATAATATTGTGAGGTGTTCAGAATAGACTGGAAATGAGTGGAAATTATGGTTATTGAGGTTAATAATACTATGGGATCAAAATGATCCCCAAATTCTATGATTTAAGCTGTTTTTGAGGGGTTTTTGTAAAAAAACACCCGAATCCAAAACACACCCGAATCCGACAAAAAAAATTTCAGGGAGGTTTTGCCAAAACGCGTCCGAATCCAAAACACAGCCGTGGAACCGAATCCAAAACCAAAACACAAAACCCGAAAAATTTCCGGTGCACATCACTACTATATATTGTTATTAAATTGGGGGCATTACTATATATTTCTATTATACTGGAGGTATCACTATATATTTCTGTTATACTGTAGGCAATACTATATATTTTGCCTCCAGAATCCCCCAAAAAGGGTCTGTCATGTTGCCACGCCACTAGTGTTATGTAGCCACTCCCACTAGAAGCATATGACCACGCCCCATCACAACACATGACCACGCCCATTTTTCGCCACTCAGTACCCATAAGGAAATATTTCTACTTGCACCACTGCCCATTGGATATACTACAAATTGCCAGTTTTGGGAGAAAAAACAGGCAGGAAAATGGGAGTGGGTGAGTCCTATGTGACAAGGCCTATTCAGGCTTATAATGACACCAGAATAACATCCCAACACAATTGAGGGCCAACCTCCTAAATTGGCCCAGGCATAGATGCTTCCTGGTGCAGCACACCTATTGTCTACCACATCTTGTAATACATATACATCGGTGGGTATGAGTCCTACCTCACCTGTGGCCTCTCTGTGCCATTAATATGGGGTATGGGCCTACTGCCTGGAAGTGTAGGACTGGTGGGGGTTCTTAATGAACCTCGACCTAATGCCCATTAAACAAACCGAATTGCAGTCTTTTGAGGAGCTTAGAATCCTCTATGTTTCACAGGCCTGATTCACAAAATGAGTGGTGCTGCGGCAGGCCTGAGGACTATGTGGGAGCCCTGGACCTAGTGCCCGAATTTCAGTAGCTCTATGGAGGCTAATAGACATAGGTGCCCTACAAGAAGGTACATAAGGCAGGGTAACTCTTTTGCGTTGATGCTGGTTCTTTCCTAATGGTATCTGCAGTACTCCACCTTGATCCTCAACTTGACTGTCAATGGGCCTACCTTCTTCCAATTACTGCATAAAGTGTTGGCACTCACCTTATGTGTATCATCAGATAATCCTGGAGCCTATGGGGGTCATTCCGAGTTGATTGCTAGCTGCTGTTGTTCGCAGCGCAGCGATCAGGCTAAAAATCGGCATTTCTGCGTATGCACCGCAATGCCCACGCGCGACATATACGGGTACAAAGGCCTTTGTGGTTTTGCACAGGTTCTAGCGACGTTTTCATTCGCACTGACGACCGTAAGAAGATTGACAGGAAAGGGGTGTTTCTGGGTGTCAACTGACCGTTTTCAGGGAGTGCTTAGAAAAACGCAGGTGTGCCAGGGAAAACGCAGGCGTGGCTGGGCGAACGCTGGGCGGGTATGTGACGTCAAAAGCCAACCCACCAACGTTAGAATCAATGCACACGAAGAGTAAGTACAGGGCTGGTCTTGTTTTGAACAAAATGTTTTTGCAGGCGCTCTGCTGCACAGGCGTTCACACTTCTGCAAAGTGAAAATACACTCCCCGGTGGGCGGCGATAATGCATTTGCACGGCTGCTAAAAACTGCTAGCGAGTGAACAACTCGGAATGACCACCTATGTCTCCTGTGGGTGATTACACTTGAACTTGTATTCCATAAATTCCAGTAAAGTACTTAAATCTGAGGTAGTGCGTGGTAGTAAGTATTTTTACTGGAATTTATGAAATACAGCAAGGTCATGTGCAATAACCCACAGGAGACATAGGCTCCAGGATTAAGGGCCTATGTTGAATGGGGTCCCTAAAGACTCGCTGATACCTGCATTACAGAGGCCCTGTTGGCATGTTGTTTATTAAAATCACAAACAGACTAGATAGCACTGTAACTTTTCTATAGAGTCTGTTTGAAGAAACACAACCTGACATTTTATAGTACAAGTTTGAATTCATCATTTAGTAAACATACAGACACATACAATATCAACGCAGACTTCTGTAGTCATAAATCATTCCCTTATTTATAATATAATGATACACATAAGGTTCCAGTAATTGCTATGAAACGTTGAGTCAGGACTACTCAGAGGGGGATATTCAATTGTTTGAAAAGTCGGTTGGGTGTCTGTTTTTTCCTATCTAATAGACAGGAACAAACAGACACCCAACTGACTTTTCAAACAATTGAATACCCCCCAATGTGTTAAGCTGCTCCTGCCCCCAGAGGAATTGCATGACAAATCTTTGCACTTATGCCACAATTTCACTTAGCTGCCTTCATCCAGTTGCTTCTCAACAGTCTTGACTGTTGGTGTCTTCACCAAACACATGAACTGTCACTTTTGTGTTTTTTAATGTTTTTACTACATGGGTATTATGTGTATATAACCACTTTTACTCACTTCAAAAGTGCCTGGATTGTGTAAGCTGTCCTTGTGAAACTATAGAATAACCGGCTCCTCATTACTAAAGAAATAAAAAAAATCCAATTCATAACTTAAGGAAAAAATGTTCTGCAGGTGCCTGCTAATCAGGAGACACCTCTCTCCACACCTTCAAACTTCTTTCAATATCTTTACACTGGGGACAATATTACGACAGCAGATCAAATGATATGGAACCACAAAAATGCCATATGCCAATAAATATTTAGACACTGCTGTGTTCTTTCCTGCTTAATTCTTGTTCTTCCTAGCTTTGTCCAACACCTTTAAAATACATGCACCATGCCAACAGAGCCTAGGAACTATGCAATCGAAAAGGATGGTACAAAAAGGGTCAAGTGCCCAATATGAGACAATGGGGGTCATTCCGATCGCTCGATGCAGTTTGTCACAGCGCAGCGATCGGGTCGGAACTGCGCATGCACCGCCACATGGCAGTCGTCGGTGCCGAGCGATTGCTTCTGAGACAGAGCCAATCGCTGGGTGGGAGGGGGCTGAAAGGCGGCGTTAAGCAGCCGTTTAGGGGGAGCGGTCCGGCCAACGCAGGCGTGGCCGGACCGTTGGGGGGGTGGGCCGCAGCGGCTGCATGACGTGTCACGCAGCCGCTGCGGCCAGCAGGAGCGACGAGTAACTCCCGGCCAGCCGCAGGAGCTGCGCTGGCCGGGAGTTACTCCTCAAATACAAAGGCATCGCCGATGTGCGATGCTTTTGTATTTGTGCGGGGGGCCGGCACTGACATGCGGGGCGGACTAGCCCTATGCTGGGCGTCCCCCCGCATGTCTGAGTTAACGATCGTAGCTGTGCTAAACTTAGCACAGCTACAATCAACTCGGAATGACCCCCAATATGAGGTCTCACACAATATTGATCTGTAAATCAAAAACTGTCCTAGAACCAAGGTAATTATCATTAAGATGGACCTCCATCACCTTGGGGACATCAAAATGCCCTGCAGCTTCCAGCAATCTGGGTTTAAAGGACACTCAACAAAGGCCTCTGAAACCAAGCCAAAGAATCCATGCAGCATAGGACACCTGGACTTATCAAAGGCAGTGCCAGAATACAAACCAGTGGCCAACAATTATCACATCTTTAACATTAAAGAAAACACCTATAGCAAAAAGTGATTTAAAAACTGAATACATTACATTTAACACGGGTGCAAGCTGAGACACATTTGCTAAAAATGAATGTCCCTCAAGACTCCCCCTGTGAAAAGTAGCAGGTGTTACCCAAGTAGGAAAGATAGGGGAGACAAACAAAACGGCAAGACAAAAATGTACGAAAGACAATCAAAAACAGCAACAATATCAACAACCAGAAACAATGTAGCACTTATAACAAGCTGATTTCCTGCGAGATGGATATCCCAGTGGACACTGCTGATGCAGAAAGAATATGCCCCAAAAATCACTCAGAGTCCAGAGTAATGCAAACAATGGCTAAAAAAAAACCTAAAATATATATTTAATAAGAGGCACAACTGCATGCACCAGCAATTCCTCACCAAAACATGGTCTCAAAGCCAAATAAACCTTGGCCAGAAAAGTCTGATAAAGCTGGAACCCCATGCAAGCAGCCAGGGAAACCCAACAGTTCTTACCCAGCTGGTCAGTTTTAGAATGCCAGAGTTTGCACAATTATGTGCAATTCTGGACGCCTGGCACATGATGGGCTTTGAAGACAGTGTTGTGATGGTGTGCACTACCCTAATTTTATCACATCTAAAGATAATGCTCCTGTTGCACAACTTTTCACCCCAAAGCTACAAAACCACAACAATGGGGAAAAGCTTCAGAAGCAAAATGTCTCTGAACAAACCCTGGGCAAACCATTCTGCAGGTCAATGCGCATTACTTTCCATCCAACCCGGAGGAACCCGCTGCATTGGTAGGTAACTGCAACTGGGAACCACTGGTGACATCCATAAGACCACATCATTAACGTCCGCAAGAAAAGACAGCTAAAGTTAAAGGTTCATCTTTATCTCAACATAGGGACAAAATGGCATGGCCTCAGGAAGAGACTTCACGAGTTTTCTACAGGAAACCTGGTCCATTGGATGACACAGCAGGCAAAGTTGAGCTAGCCCAACAGAGACTACCCCTTATTGAAAGTGACTTTCCCAGCTTTAGTTTCAACATGTTGTCAAATGGGAGAAGACAATAACTGTCCAAGGTATTGATTTCAATAATAAGATATGGAAGTGGAGTTGCCAGTCCCAAGGTCTTCTCTGCAGCAATCCAAACCCCAAAGAAAGAAAAAAAGTGCCAGAATGGAAAACAGCAGGTAACTACCACAAGTAATGCACAGTCCTGTGACCCCTGAGACCCAGACGTAACACACCAATGCAGAAAAGTACAGAATTTTTTAGAAGAAATGCACATGAGATGGAACACCCCATAGGCAAGCGTTTCCTATGTAGTATCCATCATCCAGGCAAACCCCATGTATTTGAAAAAATCAGGATGCAAGGGTAGCAAATAAAAGTCAGATTCAACACCCACCTTATTCATCATAGCTCCCCAATCATGTGCTTGAATAAGCTTCAAATCCTAGTCAAAACATTGATAAGCCACTAAACAGAGCTATTTTTGTATGGCATCTTTAGCAAATAGGCCAGTTGGGTAACATGCTGAATAAGCCCCCCCAAAAAAGATCCCTACATCTTATTAGAACATTGACCGGAGACAGCACTAGATCTACAATTGGCGGGCTTGAGAAGGGCTCAATCATGCAGCCTGGCCCACTTTCCTAAACAATTCTTTCTTGATGATCAACAGGAGATCCTTCGCCAATTGAAGGTTCTTAGAAGAACCCACTGGAACAGGGCAAACAAATGCCAAGCTTAAAACAGAAAAAAACAAAAGCTCTGTATTGTTTGTTTAAATACCAAACCAATCAGTTGGTCATAGCATCCCTATCACATGTGAGAAAAGCTTTAGATAGCAATTCCATATACAGTTGCCCTCACAGATTAAGGGTGACCTTCTGACATGTAAGGCAAAGGTGCTGAAACAACACTTTTGCCCATAAGGGAATTGAACATTATTAAATGCAAAATACTTGCCAGTGGTGGAGGCAGATGATACAGAACATCCTGGACCCAACTGCCAGTACAAAGAGACATCGTCATGTCCTTGTAACCAAAGTCTATGACTAAAAGCTCATCATGTTTAATAAGGAACCCTCTTCATCATAAAGACGCCAAGCTGTGACTCTACCGGACCTATACATACTGAGACTGATTCTGAGTTGCACGCAAAGTGGTTATACTGTAGTCGTGGTCAGCTGTAGAAGCCAGATTTACTACCTTATGCTAATGCAGGAATCTGTAAGACTAATGTGGGGGTTTGTGCATCTGCAGACGGAAAGCCATGCTGTCCATAGATTTTATCTCAGCCGTCACAATCGTCATCATTACTATCTGCACTTGACAGGCTGCAGCTCCAATCCACCAAGGGATACCAAGGAGCGTACATCGCCCGCACCATCCTAATTCTGAAGAACCCTACACACTCCCTGACACCAGCATGCCTCTGGCACGTCCACTGATTTAAGCCACCTCTCCTCTCACCGCCTAGGAATGTCTGTGTCCGCTGGCGGTGACCAATAGGACGCATGCTCAGTACTTCTTGGGCGCATGTGCATGAGTAAAATATTGTGCACTTGCGCTCAATGTTTTACTTGCGTCCTGGTCTAAATAAGGTCCATAGTTATTATTATTGGGAACAAATACAGGACTACTCAAACTCAAACAGGTCTCAGATAAGGACCAACATATTATTGTTATATGTAACTGTATATGTAATCATCAGAAAAATCTAAATGTTTTGTGCTTATATCTTAACATGTTCCTGCTGATAATGTTGCTGGTCCTGACATCAGAACTTGCATGCTTTTCTGTCCTACAATAATGACATAGGGTCTTTCTGTTATTGCAGTTGGCCCAGAAAACGTGACCATAACAGGCCTATTACATATGCATGTTGGGTCGGACACCTCATTAAACTGTTCTGCTGATTCTCTCCCACCACCCACCTACCGATGGAGATTCAATGACAGAGAGTTAAATGAGTCAAAGACACTTCAAATTTATAATGCTACCTTGAAGGACCAGGGAAATTATACCTGTGTGGTGATTAACCCGGAGACAAAGCGTACTGTTAATGCCTCTGTGTATTTGAGTGTTACAATGGGTAAGTTTATGATGATATTTTTACAACCCATGACAAATTATTGGGCCTGATTAGATTTGGTTGGATTTAGCATAGCTGCTGGTTCCTTAGCTAATGCAGCAGGAGACATCTGGTATAAATACATCCCCTCTTGCATGCATGTGTGATGCACTGCTGCATCTGAGGACACAGCATTGGACACTATGTAACACCGTTGGCCATCTGAGTAACCTTGAGGTTGTTCACACCAGTCACCGCAGCTCCGCCACTGAGGCCAGGAAATCTCTGACGGAGGATGGAGACCCTGGTCTTGGCACACCCATGCATAAGCAGCTCATTGCCACCTCCTCCTCACCCCCAAATGGCTGCAGACTGCCAATCAGCTGACGTCGGCAGCCTCACTGCGTGCAAGGAAGCAGGACCCATACCTCACCTGAATCAGGCCCATTGTTAGCTCAACGGCGAAATATCAGTGGGTTTTATTGTGCTAAATATCTGTGTATCTTCTCTTGGAATTAGCTGTGTCTAGCTGAGGGCTATGGTATAATAGGCTGACAGTGAAAAGGTCGACAGTGTCTTGGTCAACACCATATGGTCGACATGTGAAAAGGGTTGACACAATGAAAAGGTCGACACGGAAATGGTCGACACATGAAATGGTCAACATTTTCATGTGTTTTTTTGTGTGTGTCAAATTTTAGATTCCAGTACATGGACCCCTAATTAGTGTACCACGTAGCCTCGCATAATTTGAGGAGAGGAATGGAGATAGCAGGAAGCCACAGACAGTGATAGTGGAACAAACAGTGTTCTCAACAGTGCAGAGTTGCAATGACTGTGATAGAAGTGTGGGAAATTTGGGACATACAGTACTGTACTTACCTACTCTTTGTGGTAGTCACACAGGAGGGGGGGCGTGGAGGAGGGGGAACGGGGGCGTGGAGACATTACCAGTATTGTAAAGTGGGGGGCAGGGGCTACAATGACCAGACTCATCACCCCACCACTTCTTCTGTGTGACCGGATGCTGCAATGGTGAGCAGTTGGAGCGGGGCTTTGGACGGGGGAGCAGGATGCTGGAGAATTTCCCACTTTACCAGGGGCCGGGAGTGAAGTTAATCATACTTGCCGACTCTTGGACTGTCCAAGAGACTTCTGAATCCCAGGTGGCTCTCCCGGACACCCAGGAGAGTAGGCAAGTATCCCGGAGCCTCTTCGTGGCCACCCGCTCTTTCCGAGTGAAGTGGTCTGTCTGGGCAACTTGATCATGTGATTCGCACTGAATTATGACAGTGTGGTTCTGTCTACTGATACGGGCATTGTGTTGAGTGTAAAGCCAAGATGACACAATCATGGTGCGTCCGACTGTCCCCTGCTGCCACCCTTCTCTTTGAGAGACACCTCTATACTATCAATTATCTATGAATTATACCAATATCAATATGTACAGTACAAAGGTTTCCTATGCAGGATAAGCGAATCATAAATGGATAGGGCTTATCTGTAATTAGTTTGTTTGCACGGCAGTCACAGCATCATAAAACTTATTTTATATTGCCTCTCTGCACACAGATTTATTTCAATTATTTTACAGTTACACTTAATCACTTCATGCTGGCCTACTTTCTGGGGTACCTCCTGCGGGGGGCGTGTCATGACAAAGTGTGTAGTGCAAGGGGTATGATTGTGTCATTGTCATGATAATGACAATGGCTGCACCAAACAAATGGTTTGGTGCAGCCATTGTCATTATCCAGGGACAGCATGGTGACTATTCCTGCACATGATGCTGCTGCCCACTAGCTGTATTAGTGCTGGAGCGCCCGCTGCAGTAGCTGATGGTTTATTAACATACAAAGAGAACACTTGTTAATGTGGAAAATGCTCTGCAGCGGCAGTAACTCACTCTTATATATGACAGGCTGGTACAGTGAAAGCGCGGTACTTATCGCTATACGTCATGCGGCTGTGGTAAGGTAGTGACTTTGACAGTATGTGATGGAAGGCTGCACGTCCATGCAGACTGACTCCCGTTGGAAGGAAAACACACCGATCACTGCTCTCCATCCCGCTCAGGCAGTGCGACACATGCTACAGGAGGAACTGTCTCTCTCTCTCCACTGCAGGAGGAATTGTGTCATCAGTCTCCGCCTCCCTGATGCTACAGCACTAGAGGGTAAACAATAGAGGATGCGCACCCAGTGTAATGTATACAGAGGATACACAGTACTGAATGCACTCTACTCCAACACCCTACCTCGATCAGGACTGTCTCCGATCACATATAAAAGAACATGACATTTTATCAAAACTTTTCAATAAAGTCATACTTGTAACCAAAAACATGGTTACGAAACAAAAAACAGTAGGAACCAATCAACATCAAATATATTCTAGTCCACATTCTTTCAAGAACACATTTAGCAGGTGTGATGACAGTCCCTTTGTTAACGTGTCGGCAACATTGTCCTTACTTGCCACATATTCCACATTGATGGACTTATTCTCCACTAATTCACGAATGAAGTGATGTCTTATGGCTTAGACCGTCCATATGCTTAGACCGTCCATAATGCTTGGTGTTTGTTATCACACGCAATGTTGATGGTCTCACTGTGACAAAGAAGACCTAATTCACACAAAGTCTCCTTTATCCATAGTGCTTCCTTTGATGTTTCTGTAAGTGCCATATACTCTGCTTCTGTAGCAGAAAGGGCAACTGTGGGTTCCTTCTTGCTCGCCCAGCTGACTGCTGTGCCTGCTAATGCAAACCGATACCTTGTGTAGGAACGCTGGTCATCTTCATCTGACCCCCAGTTGGCATCACAGAAAACTTTTAAGCTGGAATCTTTAGACTTAGTAAATCCCAACGTTAGTGAACTTGTACCTTTTAAGGTATCTTTAAATTATTTTAACTGCAATCCAGTGTTGCCTCCCAGTATTGATTGCAAACTGATTTGCCTGACTTACTGCATGTGTGATGTCAGGACGAGTCCCAATAGTTGTGTACATTAAGCTGCCCATGGCATTCTGATAAGGAATCTCTTTCATTTCCTCTATCTCTTCCTGGCTGCTTGGTGGCATGGCCTTTACCATTTTTACACCTTTGTCAATGGGAGTGCTTATTGGTTTTGCATCAGTCATTACATACTTGGAAAGTATTGCCTCAATATATGTCTGTGGATCAATTGTAACAGTCCCTGCTTTTAGATGTTGTACAATCCTCATGCCTAAGAAATGATTTGCAGGGCCTAGATCCTTTAACTTGAACATTTGCTTTAGCTGGTGTTTTTACGTCAGTGATTTGTTTCTCTTGGCCTGCCAGTAGTAGATCATCTACGTAATCGTTTCTGGACCTTTGGGTTTATCCCTTGGCAACAAGGTGGGCTTTGTAACGAGCAATTGTCCCATCCTCATTTAACTTCTTGCAAAAGACCCACTTGTTTTACGGTTGCTTGGCTTAACTACAGTCCATGTACTATTATCATGCAGTGCTGATAGCTCTATATCAATTGCTGACTTCCACTCTGTCCAATCACTGCTTGACTTTGCTTCCTGTACTTTTGGGGTTCACAGTAAGCTATGTTTGCATATTCCTCACTGTATTTCTTGGCTGGAATACCTTTGTTGCTCCTTATGGAACTCCTGTTTCCTGATTGGTTGTCTACATTGACATTCTCAGTTTCAGACACGCTTTCTGCTGCCTGTACATCCAATAATACATGTTGTTTTTCTTCTTGCTCCACTGCCCCAGTTAGTGGCACTATTTCCTGGAAAACTACATCTCTGGATTTAAGAAGACATTTGTTTGTAATATACCAAAGTCTGTATCCTTTGCTTTCTTCACAGTATCCGAGCATAATACATTCTATGGGTTTTGGATCTAACTTTCTCCTTTTCTCCTTAGGTATATGTGCAAAAGCTTTGCTCCCGAAAACACGAAGATGACTGACACTTGGCTTTTTATTGTACCATGCCTCCAGTGGCGTTTTACCTTTTACAGCTACTGTAGGTGCATGATTTTTTAGGTATACTACAGCGGATACTGCTTCTGCCCAGAATCTTTTTTCCAGGCCCGCGTTACTTAACATAGTCCGTGCTCTCTCAACAATTGTGCGGTTTGTCCGTTCACTCACGCCATTTTGTTCTGGTGTGTAGGCAACTGTTAGTTGATGCTTTATACCATATTTTTTAAGGAATGCGTCTAACACCTTGTTGTCATACTCTCCTCCATTGTCATATCTCAAGACCTTTAATTTCAGACCCGTCTGATTCTCTACCAGGTTTTTGTATTCCACAATTTTGTTGACCACTTCACTTTTTTTTTTTAAATAAAATATACATGTGTCATTCTTGTGGCGTCATCAGTGAGAGTCATGAAATATCTGTAGCCACTGATAGATTCCACCTCCATCAGACCACATACGTCGGTGAGCACTAGAGCTAGTGGTGTCTCTGCTCTACTTACTGACTTTGGAAATGGGTTGCGAGTTTGCTTTCCTTTTATACAGCTCTCACACATAGGTCTATCATCGTTACGGTGATCCCTGTTACCATTCCATCTAGCAGTTTCTGGACGTTGTCATATCCTAGATGACCCAAACTTTTGTGCCACAGCTCCATTGATTGGTTTTCATAAGTAGCTATCAATGTCCAGGACATAAAGTTGGTTGCAACGGGTTGCTGAACAATTAAAGTTCCTCTTTTATTTTACACCATACACTTGCTCTTTGCAAACTGGACTCTGTAATCCTTTTTCTCTAGGACGCTGATAGCAATGAGATTACTTCCCAAATCTAGCATGAATAATATATCTTGGATATCTGTAACAACTGTTTCTCCCCCAATTCTTAAATGCACTGTGATTGTCCCAACTTGTGATGCAGTAAGGATTTTATTTCCAATCCCTTTTACTGTAGTAGGTTCACATGGTGTTAAAGAACTGAACCAATGCTGATTGCAACTGAAATGTCTAGTGGCCCCCGAGTCCATGTACCAGCAATCCTTCTTGTGACTATCTGCTACATTCAGTGCTGACTTGTTTGGTTTGTCACGCTGTTTCTGCGCATCACTGGAATTTCTCATCCTACAATCTGAAGACTTATGCCCCAACTTGTGACACACAAAACACTTGAGCTTGAGCTTTTTGGACTTTGGGGGTCATTCCGAGTTGATCGTAGCTGTGCTAAATTTATCACAGCTACGATCATCCACACTGACATGCGGGGGGATGCCCAGCACAGGGCTAGCCCGCCCCGCATGTCAGTCCCTGCCCCATCGCTGGCCCAGCGGCGATGCTTTTGCACTTCAGGAGTAGCTCCTGGCCAGCGCAGCTTTTGTGTGCTGGCCGGGAGCTACTCGTCGCTGCCCAGCTCGCAGTGGTTGCGTGTGACGTCACGCAGTCTCTGCGGCCCGCCCCCCGCACGGTCCAGCCACTCCTGGGTTGGCCGGACCGTGCCCACAAAATGGTGGCTGAATGCCTCCGTGCCTCCTGCCTAGTGACCGCCTCTGCCTGTCAATCAGGCAGAGGCGATCACTAGGCAATGACAGCTGTCGGCTGACAGCCATATGCCGGCGCACTGTGGCGACAGCGCTGTTCTGACCTGATCACTGCGCTACAATGAACTGCAGCAAGCGATCAGGTCAGAATGACCCCTTTTGTGAGTAAGGCAGAACCCTCAGCTATGGTATCGACAGGAATTCGTTCTTGGAACTGTAGTAGCTTGGCTCTTACAATTTCTGTTGTCAGCTTGGTATTATTAGACTCCAAAGCAACCAACAAAAAAATCAAATTCTGGCATCAGATTTTGTAACATCACCATTGCCACTTTCTCCTTGTCTACCTGTGCCCCCACAGATGCCAACTTCTGAGCTATTGACAATATCTTATCAATGTAATCGTTCATGTCCTTGCAGGCACTCAATTTTGTCCCATATAGCATGCATCTCAAATGTTTCCTTCTCATTAGACCTCTGTCCTCATATGCCTTTTGTAGGACTGCCGTTAGCTGACACTTTCCCACTGATTATAGAATAAACATGCTGCTCCACAGCTAAGCCTATCATGTCAATGGCTCTGTCTACATCATCTGGGTTAGGACCCTTCTCCTGGGTCTATTGTGACCTTCCACAATGTTTCCCGCTTAAGCCGCATATCCATTGCAAACTTCTATGTAATGTAGTTCTCTGAACCTTTCAGTTTTGCAACGTTCATGCTGTGCCCTGTGCTATGCATCTGCTCAGCGTTTTAATAAAATGTTTCTTTAAATTAATCTATTGTACTTTTTTTCTGTGTACCTCTGTTCTGGGCTATCACTCAAACACGCGGGGCTGGGCCCATAACCTGTTGGCAGAGTGTTGCGGTGTTTGATAGTGATGTTATTCCAAACAATTGATAGTTAACCAGAACTCTGGTTTATTAACATACAAAGACAACACTTGTTAATGCAGAAGATGTTTCTGCAGCATCAGTAACTCACTCATATATACAGTATAACAGGCTGGTACAGTGAAAGCGCGGTACTTATCACTATACGTCATGTGGTTGTGGTAAGGTAGTGACTCTGATAGCATGAGACGGAAGGCTGCACATCCGTGCAGACTGACTCCCATTGGAAGGAACACACACCGCCCACTGCTCTGTCCAACTCAGGCAGTGCGACACATGCTACAGGAGGAACCGTCTCTCTCTCTCTCTCTCCACTGCAGAAGGAACTGTCTCTCCCTCTCCACTGCAGGAGGAACTGTGTCATTAGTCTCTTCCTCCCTGATGCTCCAGCACTAGAGGGTAAACACTAAAGGATGCGCACCCAGTGTAATGAATACACAGGAGACAAGGTACTGAGTGCACTCTACTCCAACAACAAGGAGCTGATGTAGGAGGGTTCTGTGCAGCAGAAAACCATCCTTTAGTGCACTAGTGACACCAGGAAACCATCCTTTAAGCCAGGTATACACTAGAACGATTTCGGTCCAATATGTAGTTTCTGGCTGAATTGGAATGACATATCGGTCGGATCGTTCAGTGTGTATGCCCAATATTTGTGCCCCAGTAAAATGTCATGGAGTGCCATGGCAACCACAGTCACATGGCACATATTGCAATGAGCGAGGGTTCTGTATGCACTGAGAAATCCTCCCTCTCTTTCTTCCCCACATGAAAGCTGAGAGTTGTGAACCTGTGGCAGCCATACTTGTTTTCCCTCCATAGAGATTTTGAAACAGAGATAATGATTTGTAGAAGAATAACGAAGAAAAATGCTGCATACTTATGTCAATCGACATTTTAGGGAAAAAAAATCTTCAATGTGGGATTAATTAATTTTCACAATTATCGACTGAAGTAGCAACAGGGTAACTAGAGTGTAACCTTAATATACTATTATGTGGTGCCATCACATAAATACACTAGCTCTAAAGGTATATGTTTACAGGTACAATACCACCAATGGACGGAGCAGTGAATTATAGCTCTGCTTGCTCCCTGGAAACCAGTATTATGTGGCATTATGGGGGGAGTTTGAGTCATGGACCAGTTGCTGCTTTCGCTGATTTTTTAAAGTGGTGCTCAAAACTCTTCAGCATTTTAGGGTGTAATGCAGCTTTAAGGTACTAAAAATAGACTTTGTAAAATAGCAGGTAGTATTTTCTTGAGAAGTTACAAAATGTTATTAGCAATATATAATAGTTAAAAGCCATAGCAAACACACTAAGTTACAGCCAGCGTTAGTCATAAAACAAGCACCTGGAACATTTACATGGTCTCCCACAGATATACCAGATGTGCTTTGTAGATTGGAATGGTTTGTACAATCCATACACTTCCCAACCCTGTTGTTATGTGATACTTCGTAAATGTGGCACTCGCTCTTGCTACCTAGAATGTATTGTCATGGCTAGCTGTGTGTGACCTTGGCTAGCTGTGTGTGGGGCATAGCTAGCTGTGTGTGGTCTTGGCTAGCGGTGTTTGGTCATGGCTAGCTGTGTGAGGTCATGGCAAGCTGTGTTTGGTCATGACTAGCTGTGTGTGGTCATGGCTAGCTGTGTGAATTCATGGCTAGCTGTTGTGGTCATGGCAAGCTATGTTTGGTCATGGCTAGCTGTGTGTGGTCATGGCTAGCTGTGTGAGGTCATGGCTAGTTGTGTGTGGTCATGGCAAGCTGTGCTTGGTCATGGCAAGCTGTGTGTGGTCATGGCTAGCTATGTTTGGTCATGGCTAGCTGTGTGAGGTCATGGCAAGCTGTGTGTGGTCATGGCTAGCTGTGTGTGGTCATGGCTAGCTGTGTGTAGTCATAGCTAGCTGTGTGAGGTCATGGCAAGCTGTGTGTGTTCATGGCAAGCTGTGTGTGTTCATGGCAAGCTGTGTGTGGTCATGGCTAGCTGTGTGAGGTCATGGCAAGCTGTGTGTGGTCATGGCTAGCTGTGTGAGGTCATAGAGTATTGATTTATATTTAAAAAAATGAAGTAGAAATTGTCCAATAATATGCCACCTATTATACACCTGTTTACTTGCGTTGGCTATGGTATGCCGGTGTCCAGCATACCGACGACAGGATCCCGACTGCCAGAATGCTGGCAGGGGGCTGAGCGCAACGAAGCTCCTTGCAGGCTCACTGTGCTCGCCACACTGCAGGATCGGTGGCTCGCTGCGTACACCACAGATTCTATTCCCACTCTACGGGTGTCGTAGACACCCACAAGTGGGAATAGCCCCTGTTAGCTGGGATTCCGGCTGTTGGCATTGTCAGTGGTCTGGATTCCGGCTGTCTGCATTGTCAGTGGTCATGATCGCGACTGCCAGCAATGTAACCGCATCCCGTTTACTTTATAGCCTAAAAACACCTGTTTACTTTATGGCCTAAAATACTACTTTTTATTTACAGCTTTTTCCGACATTGCCAGTATATAATGTACTACATACCATTTTGTTTTATCAGAAGCTGCTAACAATGGTGGGATGGACAAAGGACATATCATAGGAATTGTGGTGGCATGTCTGTTATTGGTGGCTCTAGTTGCTGCAATGCTTTACCTGTTCATTATTCACAAACAGCGCAAAAAGTAAGTAACCTCCTTACAATCTGACACATCGATAACCTACAAAGTCTAAAGGCCCATATAGACGGGCCGATGCAGGAGAGATGTGTGCTGAGCGTACCGCTCAGCACACATATCTTCCGCCGCTCAGCACAGTGCAATCTGTGCTGAGCGATGCGGGGGGAGACGGGGGGCCGCTCACTTCACCCAGCGGGTGAAGTGAGCGACCCGCTAGATTGGCCTGCATGCAGGCCAATCTAGCAGCAGCGATAGTGATGTGCGGGGCCACGCATCGCTATCGCTGAGGGGGCTACACACGGAGCAATCATGCTGATATTCTAAGCAATCTAGTCAGATTGCTTAGAATATCGCTCCGTGAGTACCCCCCTTTAGTTCTTGCACAATTAATTGTTTTCTTGTTTCCACCTGTATGTTGTCTTTTATTTTATCCCACTTTTCAGTAAATCCAGTGCTTTTTATTTTACTATAAAAAAAGTTAGCAGTACTCAGAAAAAGGTAGCAGTACTCAGAAAAAGGTAGCAGTACTCAGAAAATAGGTACCAGTACTCAGAAAAATGTTGCCAATTTGTTATTGTTTCCAGAATTAGTTATAAGAGTTGAAGAAGATAATACAGTAAGTGCTGGTACATGTACCATCAGAAACGAACACTCATTCTTAAAGTTGTTAATTGTCCTATAATTTCCAGGGATAGTCCAAGATTTTGAGGAATCATCCCTGGAAAATGTCCTGGGTTACTATTTTATATGCTAGTTGGAATTTTCTTTATCTGTCCTTATTATGTGGATCTTAAACATTAACATTTATTGAAGAATAGTTTTAAAACCAGTAAAATGACATTATGAAATAAGAGGTTATGGAGATTGTAGTGCACTAATGTCCATATCCACATGTATGATGTACTTACATGTGCCATCTGTGAAGAGAAAGGGGTAAATTTACTAAGGTGGGAGATCTATTTAAGATGGAATGTTGCCTTCTCATTTATCTAGCACCTTCTAGAAGATAATACCTGGAATCTTGCTATATGCAACATCCCATCTTAACTTCCATCTTAGTAAATTTACTCCAAAGTCTCCTTATAAATAATGTAAAATGCCGCATTATCACATAGACTTGCTGATTTTTTTCCAGGCCATCAGATAAGCTTTCAATGGTGAACATCCCAGCTACAAATGGTAAGTTACTGTACATCACACATACTGCACCTGTCTCCAGTTTACAGAACTTATGGAAACCACAAATCGAGAAATAATGCAGCCTTCTTTTGGGAACTGGGATGGTATTGCATGTGGGTTGAACACAAATTGTTTTTTTAATAAAAAATCGATCCCCTCAAAATCAAGACAGTCATTATCAGGCATAATGCACAATGGAAGACTGCAGCTCTCATCTTGTTTGTGGTCACCTTCCACCTTCACTAACATGCTTCTATGGAGCCAGCGATACAACCATCTAAATTTGCATACCTATAGCCAGATTAAGGCAGGGGGTAGGGAAGGTGGGGGTGCAGGGGATACTGTACCCTGCCCCCCCCAGCCTCCCTGGCTAGAGGACAATGACATCACTAGATCTCCCTCTTGTGCCGCAGCAGAACTAGGCAGCCAGAATGAGAGCAGGACTGTCTGCAGTGCAGGCATAGATACAGGAGTATCAGGTGGCCTGAGCTACTGATGCTTTCTGACCAGAGGAGAGATAGGAGGAAGGAGAGAGCTGTAAGTGACCCAGGGATCCCAGCTTCTCCTCCTCCCCTTCTGGGTGTCTGGGACCTGTGTAAACTGTTATCTCATGAGAGTATTCTGGTTTAAAGAGAGAGAGTAACACAGAGTCCTTCTGAGTCCTGTCCCAGTGTGTAAGTAGTACAGAGGCTGCTGCTATTCTGGCATGTGACAAGATAAATTATAGATTTTATTTGACTATGTGTATTTTAACTTAAGGTTGTTTAAGTTGTCTTTGTTCCATTACATAGAATTTGTCGGCAGATAAGAACCCCTTGGCCCATCTAGTCTGCCCCTTTTTTTTTTAGCATTATTTTTATCTCTAACCTTATTTAATCCTAATTTCTTTGTAAGGATATCCTTATGTCTATCCCATGCATGTTTAAATTGCTCTACTGTCTTAGCCTCTACCACCTCTGATGGCAGGCTATTTCACTTGTCCACTACCCTTTCTGTGAAGTAATTTTTCCGCAAATTTCCCCGGAACCTCCCCCCCTCCAGTCTCAGTGCATGTCCTCGTGTGCTATTGCTTCTCTTCATTTGGAGAATGTTTCCCTCCTGGACTTTGTTAAAACCCTTGATATATTTGAAAGTTTCTATCATGTCCCCCCTTTCCCTTCTCTGTTCCAAACTATACATACTGAGATTTCTTAAGGTCCGTACACATTAGACGATGTTTCCCCCTCCCGGGCCGGCCGGTCGGCGGCCGCCTGTACACATTGAGCGATATGACCGCTCATATCGCTCAGTGACGTTACGCCTGCGCCAGCCCTGCATGAAGGTCGTGGACGACAGTCCACATCCTTCATGCATGCCCTACCGACAGCGACGATCGTTGCTGACCCGCGGGGCCGTGCATCGGTCGTCGCTGGCGGCATACACACTTGACGATAAAATGAGCAACGTCGCACAAGGAGGGGGAAAATGAGCGACGTCGCTCATTTTATTGTTAAGTGTGTATGGGCCTTTAGTCTTTCTGGGTATGTTTTGTGATGTAGGCCATGCACCATTTCAGTTGCCCTTCTTTGTACAGTTTCTAATGTATTAATATCCTTTTGAAGATATGGCCTCCAGAATTGAACACAGTATTCTAGATGAGGCCGTACCAATGACCTATACAGTGGCATTATTACTTCTTTCTTTCTGCTGCTGATTCCTCTACCAATGCAGCCAAGAAAACTTTATAAAATAGTTGTCTCTCAATTAGGTGATGTTATAAACAGTACCCAGGCATTCTTAAACTATTAGTGTAAATCTAATATACTGTATATAGAAACATAGTAACAAAGCTGTTGAGGTTGAAAAAAGACAATTGTCCATCGAGTTTAACCTATAGAGCCATATACTGTATTACATCTTTTTTACAGATTATATCCTTGGATGCTATTGTTGGCTAAATATGTGTCTAACCTTTTCTTAAACACCTCAATAGAGTCAGACATTACAACTTTCTCTGTCAGTGAATTCCATAATCTTCCTACGCTTGGTGTTAAACCTCCTCTCTTCTAACTTTAAATGGTGACCACGTGTCCTGTGTACAGATCTCTCAATAAGTAAATCGCCTGAAAGTTCCTTATATTGTCCTGTGATGTATTTGAACATATTATCATGTCTCCTGTTAGATGCCTTTTTTCTAGTGTAAACCTATCTAACCTAAATAGCCTTTCCTCATACACAATTGGTTTAAATTTAATATACACAATCCATATCTCCCAACGTGACCCTTTCCAGGAGGGACAAAATGCTCTCTACCTGGACTTCCCTCTTAATTAATGATTGCAATCACCTGTGTTGAAATATCTTTCTTATCAATAGTTCAACACAGGTGGCGCCAATCATATATTAAAAGGGAAGTCCAGGTAGAGAGCAATTTGTCCCTTCTGGAATGGGTCATGTTGGGAGGTATGCACAAGCTAGTATACACTCCCCTCCTTTCCCTGGTTCTCCAAAGGCTTAACCTGGCATTGTGAACACCCACGTTTGACAATACTTTACGATAACATGTTAGAATTGATTAAGTGTGGTTAGATTTTAGCTTGCAACTTGAAAATATTGTCATATTGGAAGCTAATAGGCAGACACAAATACTGTACAGAATTACTAGTCAGGATAGGAAGAAGCCACTGAGTTCTGCAAAAGCAAGATGCTTGTGGTATTGTGTAACCTTGTCTGTGATCACAGGGCAGTCCTATGGAGCAAACAGGATTTGTGTGCATAGTCTAGAGGGTGGGGTGGATTCATGGTCATGACTTACGCAGTGTTTTCTGTGGTAATGTTAGTAAGGAAGTGCACACCATTGAGATGAGGAAGTGAAATGTAAGGGATGAAAGCTCATTTTATATTGGTGTTTTTTTCTCTCTAGTGATTTCTGCATCTGATCAAAATTTAAAAGTTAATGTCATCATGGATATAGCTTCGGCTCTGTAGAAAGGCTGCGTAGGTGCACACATACTAACAGACTCACCAGTCTAGCACAGAATAGACCTGACCATTTATAAGCCCCACTCCTAGCTCCTCCAGCCCTACTTCTTACCTCCACGTGCTTGCTGTGTGCCCTCGACTTCATTACCTCCCCAGCTACTACTGTACCACTCAAAGATGAAAGGCCCACTATTTAGGGGCTGAACTACCATTGGTGTGGCAGGTGCATTGCATCCGAGCCCTTAAGGACTTAGAGGCCTACTGCTGACCAGACCAGCAATGTGTTATCCCCTGCCCAAGTAGACCATTTTGAGCAGTGAATGGCTCAGTGCAGAGAGCAGAGTGGGCCACACTGTCTTAAGGGACCTTACCTCAGGGAGGTAGAGCTGACCATGTGGACTGATAGAGGAGTCCTGTCAACTATCAGCGATGATGATCACAGCCACATACTGCCTATAATTAACAGACAGCTGTATATTATTTCTGATTCACTTACTGGTGTAAACTGTTATCTAATTAGAGCATTCAGGTCTAGAGAGAGAGAGAGAGAGAGAGAGAGTAACACAGAGTCCATCTGAGTCCTGTCCCAGTGTGTAAGTAGTATAGAGTCTGCCTGACTGAGTGCCAAACTGAGGAAGGCAAAAAATGCGGGGGTCCCTGTCACAGAGCAAAGGCTGCTGTGTTCCTGCCCCCACCTAGGAGCATGCCGCTTGTTCTCCACACTGCACAGGACATTGTACCTGTACCCCTGTCACACACTGCATCCTCCAGTCACTCTCTGCCTCCCCTTGCCTTCCGCTGTCAACCACTGCCGTGTGGCACATTTTGAACTTCGGCTGGGAGGGGGGGGGGAGCACCCCCACCACTGCCACAACTCACGAGTTTTGCCACTGCCACTATTGATGCTGCATAGACCCATAGGTGTGATGGAGTTGTATTTAGGGCATGCACAGTGATAAAGTAATTTTGTCTTTGAGATGAGGGAGTGCTGTTTGTTTAATTGTGATAGAATTGTATTACGGTTGCGACTGATTGTCAGGTTATAGTGGGTACATGCACTGTAGCATCAGGTATATGTAAGAATTGGGTTTTCATCATGCAAAGTGATAAATCAACCAAATATGGGATGGACTGGAGGTTGATTTATTTTCCTGATATTTGGATATAAAAAATATTTTAGATTTGCATTATTGATTAATTTGTTATATCGATAAACAACATCACAGTTTTTGATCTGATTGCAGCGCTGTGAAATGTATTTCTCATACGTCCTAGAGGATGCTGAGGCCACTTATTGACCATGGGGGTATAGACGGTTCCGCTGGAGCCATGGGCACTCTTAAGACTTTTCAATGGGTGTGAACTGGCTCCTCCCTTTATGCCCCTCCTCCAGACTCTAGTTTTAGAAATGTGCCCAGGCAGACTGGATGCACTCTGAGGAGCTCTACTGAGTTTCTCTGAAAAGACTTATGTGAGGTTTTTTATTTTCAGGGAGAACTGCTGGCAACAGACTCCCTGCTTCGTGGGACTGAAGGGGCAGAAGTAGGAACCAACTTCCTGAAGAGTTTCATGGCTCTGCTTCCTGCTGACAGGACACCATTAGCTCCTGAAGGGAACTGAACGCTAGCCGTGCCTAGATGCTCACTCCCACAGCACGCCGTCGCCCCCCTCACAGAGCCAGAAGTCTGTAGACAGGTGAGTATGAGAAGAAGATCTTCTAGCAAGTACAGTGACGGCTGAGGTACAGTGCGGCTGGCGGGAGCACAGCGCGCCATTGCTGCCCACAGACACAGAGCACTGCAGGGTGCAGGGCGCGGGGGGGGGCGCCCTGGGCAGCAAATAATACCTAAAACTGGCGCAAATTGGGGCATAAGATGCCGCTGGCACAGCCCTACCCCCGCCAGTATAAATATTACAATCATTGCTGAGTGAAAAATGCGCCATTTGCGGGGGCGGAGCTTCTTCTTCAGGCAGCCAGCACACTGCTCAGCGCCATTTCCTCTCTCTCCTCAGGACTGCAGAGACAACGCTGGTCCTTTCCTCCACTTCTCACACAAGTACAGGGTGCAAATAAGAGGGGCACAAAGCGTTTTGTGGTGCATTACAAGTGTGAATTGCTGTGTAAAAGCGCTGTTGTCTGTGGGCATTCTGTGTTCACAGACATTACATACTGGCACTGGGGTTGTGAACTGGCTGCTCCTCTACTGTGTCCCTCTGACAGATTTTGCTGTGGGTCTGTCCCCTTATAAGTCCCAGTGTGTCTGTGAGTGTGTGCTGTACACGTGTAAGGCATGTCTGAGGCAAGGAGTTGCTCCCCAGAGGAAGGCATTTTAGGGACACAGAGTTGTAATGTGGTGGCGCTGCCGGCACACCAAGAGCCTGCATGGGTGAAAGAAATACATGACAGTATGCATCTTATTAATAGAAAGTTAGATAAGTCTGAATCTCAGGCTGAATGCTGGAGAAAATCTGTGGAAGATGTGATTTTTCAGGACTCAGTTCTTCCTTCTGCAGGCGGTCCCTCTGGGTCACATAAGAGACCATTTGTAAATACTGATACCGACACAGACTCTGATTCGTGTGTCGACGATAGTGACTCTAGAGAAATAGATCATAAATTGGCAAAAAATATACAATATATGATTGTGGCTATTAGGGACGTGTTGGAAGTTACAGAAGCCACGCCTGTACCTCAGGAGAAGGCTTATTTATGTAAGGAAAAGAAATCCAAAGTCACGTTCCCTCCTTCCCACGAGCTAAATGCTCTCTTTGCAGGGATGTGGGTGAATCTTAGGAAAAATTTCATTTTCCTAAGCGGATTCAGGTAGCTTACCCTTTCCCAACAGAGGACAGGAAAAAAATGGGAATCGCCCCCTGTGTTAGACAGTGCACTATCCAGGTTGACAAAGAAGGTTATTCTCCCTGCACCTGGCCCGGCTTCACTAAAAGAGCCGGCTGACCGTAAGATGAAAACAACATTAAAATCCATTTATGTTGCCAATAGTACACTACTCAGACCCACTATTGCCTGCGCTTGGGTCAGTCGCATTATCGAAAAATGGTCAGACAGCGTGTCATCAGAAATTGACACGGTTGATAAAGATGAGATACTCCTTAAGTTAGGGTATATCAAAGACGCTGCCGCCTACATGCTAGAAGCGATGAAAGATATTGGACTCTTGAGTTCACAAGCCGCTACCAGGGCAGTATCAGCTAGGCGGGCATTGTGGATTCGCCAGTGGAACGCTGATGCAGATTCCAAAAGGAACATGGAGGCTCTCCCGTGTAAAGGTGAGACCTTATTTGGCAATGGTCTGGATGCGTTAGGCTCGGTGGCCACCGCAGGTAAGTCAACGTTTTTGCCCTCTGTGCCTGCACCGGCAAAAAAGACCTATCCCACACACATGCAGTCCTTTCGGCCCAATAAATACAAAAGAGCGAGAGGTTCCCCCTTCTTTGCAGGAAGGGGAAGAGGAAGGGGAAAGTAGCCCACAGCGGCTCCAGGTTCCCAGAAGCAGAAGTCTACACCTACTTCTGCCAAATCTTCAACATGACGCTGGAACTCCCTTGCGGGAGGCCGCTCGGGTGGGGGCACGTCTCAAACTGTTCATCCAAGGTTGGATTCTGTCTGACAGAAACAAATCTGCTTAAAGCGCCTGGAAATATTAATAAGTGGTTCAAACAACAGTGGGGCGCAGCCAAAAAGGCACTGTGTATGTGCCTCTGGTATTTTATGCAAAGAAGAAAGAAAAAAGATTGGCTGCGCCTACAGTGTTGTTAGTATACCAAAATTATGGAGAGCTGACAACCAAAATATATAAAAAAAGATATATTTATTAAAATAATAATAATAGTAACACACCAATGAAAGACTATTACACAAATATAAAAAACGTGTAAATTAGTATATACTCTGAAAAACCGTAAATATATCTAATGAACGATATCCACAGATTAAAATGGTTAAAGCAATGTATTGAATGTTAACTCAGTGTAGATATAAATTTGTAACACTGTTTAAAAATTTGGGACGTCACTTGGGACGTTTTCTCCATTTTCTGCAGGCTGGTGTGGAGGCGGGCCTCCGATTGGGGTCAATCAATGTCCAGATTTTTCCAAAAACAATTGGCCTCTCTTCCAGAGGTTCAGACCTTAGTGAAAGGCGTTCTGCACATCCAGCCTCCATTTGTGCCTCCGGTGGCACCATGGGACCTTAATGTGGTGTTGCAGTTCCTTCAATCGGATTGGTTTGAGCCTCTATGAGAGATAGAGTTGAAGTTTCTCACTTGGAAGGTGGTGATGCTTTTGGCATTGGCATCCGCACAGCGGCTGTCAGAATTGGGGGCCTTGTCTCACAAGAGCCCTTACCTGATCTTCCATGAAGATAGGGCAGAGTTGTGAACTTGCCAACATTTTCTTCCAAAGGTGGTTTCTTCTTTCCACATAAACCAACCTATTGTGGTGCCAGTGGTTACTTACACGTTCACTGAGTCAAAGTCTCTAGATGTGGTTAGAGCTTTGAAAATTTATGTCGCTAGAATAGCTCAAATTCGGAAAACAGAGTCTTTGTTTGTCCTGTATGCTCCCAAGAAGATTGGGTGTCCTGCTTCCAAGCAGACTATTGCGCGTTGGATCAGAGATACGATTCATTACGCTCATACTACGGCAGGATTGCCATTGCCGAAGTCGGTGAAGGCCCATTCCACTAGGAAGGTGGGCTCATCCTGGGCGGCTGCCCGGGGGGTCTCGGCATTACAGCTTTGCCGAGCAGCTACTTGGTCGGGGTCTAACACGTTTGCAAAATTCTATAAGTTTGATACCTTGGCTGATGAAGACCTCAAGTTTGGTCAATCGGTGCTGCAGGGTCATCTGCACTCTCCCGCCTGTACTGGAGCTTTGGTATAAACCCCATGGTCAATAAGTGGACCCCAGCATCCTCTAGGATGTATGATAAAACAGGATTTTAATACCTACCGGTAAATCCTTTTCTCCTAGTCCGTAGAGGATGCTGGTCGCCCGTCCCAGTGCGTACTTTACCTGCAGTTTAGTTATACACAAGTTGTGTTCTGTTAGTCTCAGCTGTTGTTGCAATTGATTCATGCCTGTTAGCGTGTGTTATGTTGATTGCCATGTGTGCGGCATGGTTCAGGTGTGAGCTGGTATGTATCTCACCACTAGTATTAAAGTAAATCCTTTCCTCGAAATGTCCGTCTCCCTGGGCACAGTTCCTATAACTGGAGTCTGGAGGAGGGGCATAGAGGGAGGAGCTAGTTCACACCCATTGAAAAGTCTTAAGAGTGCCCATGGCTCCTGCGGAACCGTCTATACCCCCATGGTCAATAAGTGGACCCCAGCATCCTCTACGGACTAGGAGAAAAGGATTTACCAGTAGGTATTAAAATCCTGTTTTTTTTACTTTTCCTTGAGGTCTGGAACCCCATCCCAGCAGCTCAGATCAGAATTCATACACACTTGTTTATTTCTATACCAGCGCCAAGAGCGATCGCTTTGTTTGGTGCTTCAAAACAGGCCCAAAGGTACAAAAATAGAGCAATGACATTGTAAAGCAGGAAGTGATTGGTGTTCTGTTTTTCTCATAAATGACTCCAACTGGATAGATTTCACTATAAGCAATTATATAATTTGAAGATAGTGTGGCATAGTGAAAGGCTTAACATATGCCTATGAATGGAATTCAGCTCTGACTGCTAATAGCAGGCTGTAATTGAGCTCTCGGTTAGACAGGCCAAACAGAGCAACTGGAATAATGGGGCAGATGTATTAACTTGGAGAAGGCATAAGAAAAGTGATAAACCAGTGATATGTGCAAGGTGATAAAGGCAGCAGCCAATCAGATCCTAACTGTTAATTTACACATTGGTGCATCGTTTACGATCCCCTCCCTCATCTGAACATGTTTAGACGAGGGAGGTCCTCTTTAACGACAGCCATTCTCTGTAGATTGGGTATCGTGCCCCCCGCCGTCGCTTCCTTCTCCCCCAGCATCGGCAAGTGTGTATGCACTTGCCGATGCCTGCACCCCGCCGAGTCCCCGCCGCCAGGGCCGTCTTTTCGTATGGGCTTAATGGGCACTTGCCCTAGGGCCCCAGGAGTAAAAGGGCCCCAGGCTGATAGCTGAGTGTCCCCTCTTTCCATTTTTGAAAATCGGCCATGGGGAACCGGACATATCCGACTTCAAAGCAGTGGTCCCCATCCAAGCCTGTTAATTGATCTTCCCAGCTAGATATTTCTTAGAGTTTTTCTAAGGAAATTCTTCAAAAGCTGGGACTCTCCCCTTTTGGTGGACTTTGGCAGCTTATCTCTACTATGCTCCGAACCAGAGCTATCCGCCTCCAAGCACCTTGTCCCTGCTCCAGCTCCACACGCCTAATATACAGTTTTATATTTTCGTTGGTGGATTGCTCTGGCTCCTGAACTCTGATCACAAAGTCCCCAATACCTCCTGAAAGGTGGGAGTCACTAGATTTTTTTATCCTTTTCAAAGTTAAGAAATCTATTTTCAGGAATTTGAGATATCTTCAGTCAAACAAGCTGCCCTCCCACCAGAAAATGATGAATATTAAGCCCCGTCTACTATCCACCCCTCCCCTATATGTTAAACACCCCATACCACCCTAGAAGTCATGTACCAGGGCCCCTCCATCCAGCTAAATGCCCCCTTCTACAGATTAGTGTCCTCACTCCCGCCCCATCTGTGCAGTAAAGGAGTAATTAGCAGAAATGACTGCTCCAGGACCTACATGCTGAGCAGAAGATAGAGCACCCCCTACTGCCCGCAGGACATCAAAGCTGCCGCTGATAGCATCCCCCACCCCTACCGCTTAAGGATGGGTATGGGGTCCGTGCATTGCTGTTCCCAGGGGCCCACACTGCTGTTAAGACGGCCCTGCCCGCCGCCACCAATATAGGCGTCAGCGAGGGCTCGGCTAGTGTGTACTTGGCTTAATGCTAGCCAAATAGGATATCGCTGGGGAGGAGCTTATCCTTTAAAAGTTACTGATTCCTGTTTATCGGACGACTGGTGCCGAACCAGCTGGGTGATTTGGTAGTCAGTTGGTCTGTGATAGCTTAGTGCTTGGGATCGTCAACTAAGACAATCTAGTTTCTGTAAGTTACAGTATCTGCCATCCTGACAAATAAAGCAGACTTTAATGTTTCTGTACCACGAAAGAAACTGAACATTAGTCATAATAAAATTGTTGCTCTCATTAGTGTGCTTTTAAATGATAATGTCACCAAAAAGTAAAACATCATATTGGGTAGAGTTCTGTTTGTTGGAACAAGGTGGAAGTGTGCTTTAGGGTGCCCTTGTTCTTTCCCCTATATAACTCTCAGTCTGTGACCTCTCATACTGTAAGTCCCCAGTAGTATTTCTCTAACGTCCTAGTGGATGCTGGGGACTCCGTCAGGACCATGGGGATTAGCGGCTCCGCAGGAGACAGGGCACAAAAAACAAGCTTTAGGATCAGGTGGTGTGCACTGGCTCCTCCCCCTATGACCCTCCTCCAAGCCTCAGTTAGGTTTTTGTGCCCGTCCGAGCAGGGTGCAATCTAGGTGGCTCTCCTAAAGAGCTGCTTAGAAAAAGTTTTTTAGGTTTTTTATTTTCAGTGAGTCCTGCTGGCAACAGGCTCACTGCATCGAGGGACTTAGGGGAGAGAAGTGAACTCACCTGCGTGCAGGATGGATTGGCTTCTTAGGCTACTGGACACCATTAGCTCCAGAGGGAGTCGGAACACAGGTCTCACCCTGGGGTTCGTCCCGGAGCCGCGCCGCCGACCCCCCTTACAGATGCCGAAGATGGAAGAGGTCCAGAAGCAGGCGGCAGAAGACTTTTCAGTCTTCCTGAGGTAGCGCACAGCACTGCAGCTGTGCGCCATTGTTGTCAGCACACTTCACACAGCGGTCACGGAGGGTGCAGGGCGTTGGGGGGGCGCCCTGGGCAGCAATGTATTATACCTTTTTATGGCTAAAAATACATCACATATAGCCCTTTGAGGCTATATGGATGTATTTAACCCCTGCCAGATCTCACAGATTCCGGAGAAGAGCCCGCCGAAATAGGGGGCGGGGCTTATTCTCCTCAGCACACAGCGCCATTTTCCTGCTCAGCTCCGCTGTGAGGAAGGCTCCCAGGACTCTCCCCTGCACTGCACTACAGAAACAGGGTAAAACAGAGAGGGGGGGGCACTTTTTTGGCGATATAAATATATTTAAGCTGCTATAAGGTGTCAAAGTCAGAAAAATATCTCTATGCACACTACCATATTTGCACCTCACACAGGTCCGTGCTGCGCGTGCGTACGCTCTCCCGTACGTGCGCATACTCACAGTCGCGGGCACCCGCAGGCGCATGGTATGCGTATTTACGGTAGAGTTTATGCGTTCGTAGCGTGCGACTCAATCATTACATATTTTCACTAATAATGTATTTTGTAGATCATGGTCCCTTTGATAGATTCTGAAAGTTTGGTTAATATAGAATGTTTATGAACAGAGGAATCCCTCTTTGTTTGATACGAAGGGTCAGACAGGAGTAATACAGTGGTGTTTAGTATCCATCGGAAGAATATTTAATTAGAAATATTCCGGTGTTGGTTTGAAGCAGATCAATCGCTCGTGCGAATAGTTATGGACATAAGAAGTTTATGAACATTTACTTTATTTGCACTTTATTACCCATGCGGCGGGAAACCCAGTTTCCCTCCCACCTGAGCAGTTGGAAATAGTCACAGCCCACCTGTATGAATCAACCTATGACCTTTTGTTATAATACGAAGCCGAATTCCTATGTCCAATGAACAATGAGATTGTAGGGACCATTGAATTGTATTGTGTGTGGGGCATAAATAGGCAGGCCGACCGTATCCAGTTCTCTCTCTTCAACGGTTCTCATTGCTGATAATCGGGAGCTGGATATCGAGGCGCATGCGATCGTTCCCCTTGTGCGTAAGTTTTCTCCGTAATCATATTGTCTTACTGTGAGCCATCTCTCTCTCTCTCTCTCTCTATCTCTCTCGTATTTTCCTTTAATTGTATTGTAGTGTATTTCCTGTGTAGTTTATCTGGTTAGTTGGTTTATGTTATATTGTAGTGTATCATTTGTACTGTGATTCTTTTTGCAAGTATAATAGTTATAATACATATAATAGGTTTTGGACCCTAAGCCCAGGTATCTGTGTATTCTTTATAAGGGTTAAGTATTCTCTGAGCGTCGGTGACGCTCAAGCAGCTTTGTAGTTAATCAGGTTACACCAGGTTGCACTTACACTCTGTCTCCACACTAAGGTATACTGTGTATCTCATCGTTAAAGGTATAGATATAAAGGTTTAACGTTGTAAGCGTCTGCACCGCTGGTGATCTCCTCGTGGTCCCGAGTGTACGCTACGCTATAGCGAATCATTACGTTAGTCGGCAGCCAATAGCGTGCCTGCCTGTGATCACTGGGCCGTAAGCGAACGTGACGCTTGAGCGTCTCGACTACGGTTGAGCGATCGCTACACAACTTGCGTACCCTTACGGTACTTCTTACGTAGATAGCGTACAGTGTTCTTAGACCTCTTAAAGTGTTTTGTATACGATAAATATTTAGCTTTATCAATTGGCGGCTCGCCCGTCCTTCACATATCTGCACTAGGTAGATCAGCAGACATTATCCCTCAGCAAAGGGCGGGAGGTTGTATCCCTCGTAGTGCTGACAGGATAAGCGTCTGCTTCGCTTAGGTAAAGAGTGCTGAAGGAATCCGGGAACCGGAGGTAAGAACAAAACGCTAGTGTCTTTTAAAACTGTTTATTTTTCTGTCTTGCGTACACACGCACGCACACATATATATCTGCATTTCTTTTTCTTTTTCATTTTCGTATATCACTCTCCTGTCTGCCAGTTTTATAGTTGATAGAAGTGCTAAAAAAAGATTTGCCGTTATTTCATAGTTTAAGAGTAAAGGTAATATAGTTAAAAGATAGACAAAACACACAGTTTTGCCTGGGAGATAAGGCGAAGTCAGTGTGTTGTGTGGTAGATGATCAAGGATCATCTACATTGATAAAAGTATAAATTGTGTTACGGTGGATCTTTGCTTTGCGTATACGTGTCTCTAACAAAGACCTGCGTACGCAATCCAAAGGCCGACGCACGCAGCGTACGTTACGCAACGGAGCGTCCGGTTACGCCCACGTAGCTCAAGTCACGATAAGTTGATTTTTAACGCAAAGCGATAAATAACGCAAAGCGATAAATAACGCTAGGCGAGAAATAACGCAAGTCTATTTTTGGGTGTCCGAAATTTTAATTAACAGATCCTGCTCCTAATTGGTAACACACCTGATCTGAAGAAAAATTTCTGCGCAGAAATAGAAATAGAAACAAAAGTGTACATGTGATGAGTGAGTGTTTTTACAATTTTTAAAGGTTGAACCACAAGAAAAGTCGAGTACTCGTGAGGTACATGCGTGTAAGTGACGTGCACGGTGGCTAGGGAGGCATCTC
Organism: Pseudophryne corroboree; assembly: GCF_028390025.1. Lineage (NCBI taxonomy): Eukaryota > Metazoa > Chordata > Amphibia > Anura > Myobatrachidae > Pseudophryne > Pseudophryne corroboree. The sequence continues at coordinate 77,558,060 of NC_086453.1, read as the reverse complement.
TGGTTAAATATACAATTTTGAGCATTAGAGTATAGCAGACCAGGAGGTCATACTGTAACAAGACCAGGAGGTCATACTGTAACAAGACCAGGAGGTCATAGCAGACCAGGAGGTCCAGGTACAGCCGACAAGGAAGTCCGCTATACAGTTCACAGGCACAACACCGAAAAGGGTTGGTGCAACACCCATATAGGCCATATAAGCTCTGGCTGAAGGAATTCGCAGTCGTAAGTTTCGATTCCATTGGTCTTTCCGTACATAAGCTTAGTTGTTTGTGTACTGAACGACTGGACCGCACGTAAGTGTGTGCAGTAGTTAGTAATCTGACCTAATACCATTAGAGTAAAGGGGTCACAAACGCTATCTGTACACTCTAACGTGATTTGTGTAATTTTTTTATTTTAAGGGAAGTTCGCTGCTCACTCAGGAACTATCCAGCAACCAATAGTTACTGGAAAGAGTAAGTGTTCTTCGGATAACCCTCGCAGGTTCCAGTAAATAGAGGTTCAGGTCGCAGGGGCCCTAGGTCGAGTACGCCAGCACCATATCGGTGTGATCAGGTCGTATTGGTCGGCGTGGGCGAGTGAGTGGGGTACTCGGTAAACCGCCACCGTCAGCCTATTGTTGACATTTGGTTTTTCTTAAGGGTTGGCTAAATAAAGCAACACTTTCGAACTATGGGGGCCACTTGTTCAGGTAGGGGGCGATCAACCTCGGTTCGGGTTGATTCAGTGGTCCGACCAATTGGGTCGGCCAGGTATATAATGTGTGAGAAATATGGAAGTCACACAGAAACTTTATGTGATGAATGGGAGAGAATGACTGTACATGACGGGGAGAAATTCCCAAGAGTAGGGAGCTTCAGCTCAGAAGTGTTACAAAATTTAAGGAGGAGGATATGTCTCATAAAATCAACAAAGAGACGAATCCAGCATTATGATTATTTACAGTTGTGGCAACAGGAAGGTGAGATACAGAGAGGTTTGGCTCAGGCGGCGGGATCCGGCTCTAACAGAAAACTGATTGCCACGGCCCCACCGCCACCATATATATCAGGAGAGAAGTTGATTGCGGAGAAAGACGCACTAAGGTGTAACACAAAATCACTTAGTAACTGTGTAAATGTTAATGATAATGTTAACCCATTAACCCATGCAAGTATTAACCCGTGCAAGTTGTACCCTGTTTTGAACTTTCCTCAGGAGTGTGATCAAGAGGACGAATCGGCAACGATTTCAGCGCTCTCTCTAGCAGCCACCATAGCAGAGACCACAGTAGGCACAGCTCCACCCACGAGATTAGTAAAGGCCCCTAGCGGAGGGATAGGTGAGGTCGTATCAACTGGTAAGTACGGCACCATGCATTATGCTGAAACTATTTCACCACAGCCTGTAGAATCTACACAGAATGAGGTTGTTAGAATTACACCTGTTAGAGTAATAGCAGTGCCAAATGGGAAAACAGACGCATCAGGAGCCACTCCCATTAGGAACATTGCCATGTACACTCCATTTTCCCGAATGGAATTAAGGACCATAGTGTCCGAATTTCCTGACCCTAGAAAAGACTTAGTTGCCAGTCAAAAATACATCAGAGACTTAGGTAACACTGCAGAGCCCAACAATAAAGACTGGCAGATATTGCTGAGAGCATGTTTACCCTCAAATGTCGACGCAACTCAATTTTTAGCTGATTGCGGACTAGATCATGATGTACCTCTTACAGTTGTGTACAACCAAGATAATGTGAAAAGAATAAACTTGCAGTTAAAAGAGTATTTCCCAGCAGTAGCTAAATGGAATAAGATATTCTCCATTAAACAGAAGGAGTCAGAGACAGCTGCAGAGTATTTTCACAGAGCATTATTAGAAATGGCAAAATACACAGGCATAGAGGACATTAAAACAGACACAAACCATCGGGAAGTAGCAGTATCGGTACTGATGGATGGTTTAAAAGAGTCATTGAAGACTAGGGTACAGACCACGCAACCATGTTGGCGAGGTCTGTCTGTGGCTACTTTGAGAGAGGCTGCTATTGATCACGATAGAAACATCACCAGACACAGGGAACAACAAGGTGATAAATTAATGTCAGTAAGTATACAGGCCCTGACCACAAGGCAGCCTTTGTTTGTACCACCAAATCCTGTGGGTAAGTCAAGTATGGTTACTTGTTATTCTTGTCACAAACAGGGACACATGGCACGAGATTGTAGAGTAAAGAATCCACGAAACTCATACCAACCCCCTAGACAACGACACGACACACGACATTGGGAGCAAGGTCCGCAGAAACGGAGTTATGAGCCACATACAGGGGAAACAAAAAGATATCCCCCAAACAGAGACTGGCATGCCTCTGGTAGTTCCCAACTATCTCCCTCACAAGTAGTTGCTGCCAGCGGGATTCAGGGAGGTCACCATACCCAATAGGGGTGTGGCCATACCTGTAATCTGCAGCCAGTAAAATTAATTGCCAACATTGGAAGTGAACCCGAGATCGCAATTAATGTAGCTGGTAAAACTTTAAACTTTCTTGTAGACACAGGGGCGGCCAAGTCAGTGATAAATTCGACAGTGGGCATGAGAACCACTGGTAGGACAATTCCAGCCATGGGAGTAACAGGAGTAGTCCAGCACTACCCTGTTAGCAAACCAGCCGAGATTACAATAGGGCCTTTGCATACCAAGCATTCCTTTTTGCTGGCTGCATCGGCACCAACCAATCTCCTGGGAAGAGACTTACTGTGTAAAATGGGGTGTGTCATTTATTGTACTCCTGAAGGTGTATTCTTGGACATACCTGAGAAACACGCTCAGGAAGTGCGAGACATGTTAGACTCCCCATCAAAATTAATGTCACATACCATTATGACAAATAGGAATCCATCCCAAATAGAAGAGATGACATCTCAGATACCAGAGTCACTTTGGACAAAAGACGGACAAGACACTGGATTAATGGCAAACGTAGCTCCAGTAGTTGTACAAGTAAAAGATGGTAGGATAGCTCCAAAAATCCCACAGTACCCTCTGAAGCCAGAGGTGGAGTTAGGAGTCTACCCAGTAATAGAGCGCTTGCTACAACAGGGCATTCTGGTAAGAACGTCCAGCACTGCCAATAGTCCCATCTTCCCTGTTAAAAAGAGTGGGGGGAGGGGTTACAGACTAGTGCAGGATCTAAGGGGGATTAACAAAATAGTTGAGAGTCAGTTCCCCGTAGTGCCAAATCCAGCTGTCATCCTAATGCAAATCCCTCCCACTGCCAAATTTTTCACTGTTATTGACCTCTGCTCCGCTTTCTTTTCGGTACCTCTGCACCCTGACAGCCAATATTTGTTTGCATTTACATACAGAGGAGTCCAATACACGTGGACTCGATTACCCCAAGGTTTCATAGATAGTCCAAGTATATTTTCTCAGGCTTTGCATGATTGTTTACAGTCTTTCCAACCAGACAGTGGATCAGTATTGATACAGTATGTGGACGATTTATTACTGTGTTCAGATTCACTGGAAGCATCTCTGAAGGATACGAAACAGCTCCTGTTTCATCTTTCAGACACAGGACACAAGGTGTCCAAAGACAAGTTACAATTATGCCAAACTAAGGTAAAATATTTGGGACACTGTCTAACACAAGGACTGAGACACCTGACCGCTGATAGAATCCAAGCAATTAGAGACATGACTCTGCCACAAACCCAGCAACAGATCAGAACGTTTTTAGGAATGTGTGGGTATTGCCGTGATCCCAGGGTTTTCCATTTTGGCGTTACCTTTGCAGGAAATGGTCTCCTCAAACAAACCTGATAGGATTTCGCATACAGACGAGTCCGAAACAGCATTTGAGAGACTCAAACAGTGCCTAACGCAGGCACCAGCACTAGGTATGCCAGACTATGGGAAACCCTTTGAACTATACGGAACAGAAAGTGCTGGTTGCGCGGCAGGTGTACTAACCCAAAAACACGGTGATGCCAGCAGGCCAGTTGCATACTACAGCGCTCAGCTAGACACGGTAGCGCGATCCCTCCCCACATGCTTGCGAAGCGTTGCTGCGATAGCATTGCTAGTGACAAAAAGCGAAGATGTCGTGCTAGGCCACAACCTCACAATCCATACGCCACATGCAGTATCAGCCTTATTGAATTCTGCCCAAACCAGACACGTCTCATCAGCGAGGTTTACAAGATGGGAATTGGCACTAATGGCCCCCGTAAACATCACCATAAGGAGATGCAGTGCATTAAATCCTGCAACGTATCTCCCAGGTGTGCCTGGTCAGGCACAAAGGGTGGAAGGTGAGAGTGATGGGGAAGGAGGATTTAATACAAAGGAAGATACACATGATTGTATGGAATATTTGACCCAAAATTTTACCGCAAGGCCTGACATCAGTGACAACCCACTGAAAGATGCAGAACTCACGTTCTACACGGACGGTAGTTGCCATAGACAGTCAGACTCGGGAGACTTGTGTACTGGATACGCAGTCGTAGATGACCAAGACACCATAGAAGCGGAACCGCTAGGCCCACCTCACTCAGCCCAGGTTGCTGAACTGGTCGCCCTAACCAGAGCATGTGAATTGGCTAAGGGTAAGACAGCCAATATCTACACCGATTCTAGATACGCATTCGGGGTAGTCCATGATTTCGGAGCCCTATGGCGCCTCAGAAATTTCATGACGGCTGCTGGTACACCGGTAGCGCATGCAGCTCACATAAAAAGGCTTCTAACAGCGATACAGGAACCCGACAGAGTGGCTGTTATCAAATGTAAAGCACACACATATAGCCAAGACCCGGTATCACTTGGTAACAGCCGAGCAGACGAAGCTGCTAAGTTAGCAGCTGCTACCCCCATACAGACAGACACCACACAATTGATGGTATTTAATACCATTAACACACAGAAGTTGTGTGAAATGCAAAATTTGTGTTCCACACAGGAAAAGGCAGTCTGGAAGGCAAAGGGATGTGGCCAGGAGTCCTCAGGACTCTGGACGGATGGACATGGTAAACCAGTGGCCCCCAGAGCATATCTTCCATGTCTGGCTGAAGCAGCTCACGGGCTGGCTCATCTAGGCAAGGAAGGGATGTGCAAATTGGTAAGAGCCTATTGGTGCGCCCCAGGATTCTCCTCTCATGCGAGTAAAAGAGCAATGTCATGCCTTACCTGTTTGAGAAAGAATATTGGAAAGGCAATACCTACAGAACCATCCCATATCCCACCTGCCGGCGGCCCTTTCCAGGTAATACAAATTGACTTTATACAATTACCCCCTTGTCGGAATTTGAAATATGTACTTGTTTGTATAGATGTTTTCTCAAATTGGGTCGAAGCATTTCCTGCGGCTACAAATACCGCTATGTTTACTGCTAAGAAAATTGTGCAGGAATTTGTATGTAGATATGGTATCCCTAGAATAATCGAAAGTGATAGGGGTACCCATTTTACAGGTGATGTCTTTCAAGGAATGTGTAAGTTGATGGGAATTGATAGCAAGCTGCACACTCCGTACCGTCCACAGGCGAGTGCGAAGGTCGAAAGAGTGAACAGCACTATTAAAAATAAATTGAGTAAAGTGATGGCAGAGACAGGAGTGACATGGCCAGAAGCTTTACCCATTGTATTGTACAGTATCAGAACCACTCCCAGGTCCCCTCTTAATCTGTCTCCCTTTGAAATCTTGTTTGGTCGACAACCGCATGTCATGATTAACCCTCAGGATGATTTGAAATGTAACAATGAAGTAACTGTAAAGTACTTGATTAACATGAGTAAACAGTTAAGGAATCAAAATGATAATCTGAAGTTGGTGATTCCTGATTTACCTGATAGTAATTGTCATGACATTGAACCTGGGGATTATGTAATGATACGGAATTTTCTACGCTCAGGTTGCCTTATTGACAGATGGGAAGGACCATACCAGGTCTTATTGACTAGCACTACAGCATTGAAGGTTGCTGAGAGAGAGACTTGGGTCCATTCATCCCACTGCAAGAAGGTTGCTGATCCAGAGAAGTCCCGTGATAAGGAACAGACGGTAGAGGTTGTATCACTAGAGTGTCTGTTCCAGGAGGACTGAGGCGGCACCTGAGCCTTGAAGACCGAGAGCTGTTGTCGACTCCCCACTCCCTTTTATTATTTTCCTCCACTTCCCATCCCCTCTCCCTCAAATTTCTTTTTCCTCCTTCTCATTCTTCTCCATTTCCTCCTATAAGATGGACTTGCCCCAAGAGACTGTGATCCGGATTTTCCTGTTGACCATGATGTTGACCAGAGCAGTCTGTTCCGGCGAGAGTACCATGGAGGTCGATAGAGGTTCTGGAATGGGTTCTGATGATAAAGATGGAGGCGTAGTTTTCCAAGATCAACCTAACCAACAAGCAAAGGCGAGTATCAGAAAACGATCCGATAGCATTGACCATAGAAGGAATTGTGACGGATTGTTAGCTGAGGAAAACTGTATCTGTAGGCTCTGTAACAATGTCATTGAAGATGGGTGCATTAAGAAATGCCAATCCAGTTTTAATATCCATATGGACCGGCATCCATTGAGTGACTATCACTCCTTAGTGGGTAATGTGTTAAACAAAACAGATTGTTGGGTATGCTCTCAAGTACCTCAAGGTCATAGCAAATCAGGGCTAGTACCATTTCCTTTAACGATAGGGGAGGTACTTGAGTTAAATGGTGGGAGACCGGTGGACAGGAGGTTTAATATCTCCAGCCCTCCTAGTTTGAAGCTCCACCAATACCATGTGGATAGGTCCCTATTATGTTTCAACATCTCCAATCCCAGAAAGCCGGGAAATTGGGAAGTGTCATGGAGTAACCACACCATGACCTTTTCGCATAGAGCAGATAGAATGCCTACAGATACAGAGCTTGTACGCCACATAGCCAGTAGAGGAAAATCTTTCCGGTATAGGTACACCTTAGGAAATAGGATTACGAGAGTTGGAGAAGTATCACCAGGATACTGTGCACATATCGTACAACCTGATACGTGTATTAAGCAGATGGAAGAATTAGGGTTAGGAGATTTCACCTGAAAGGTGTGTAATATGGTTATGTCCTTCTCCGTCCCATATGTTCTCCCCGATGATGCATATTTCATATGCGGGAGAAAGGCGTACAAGTGGCTTGCCCCAAACTCTGAAGGATTGTGTTATATTGGAAAAGTATTGCCTGAAGTGATGACTGTAACACATGACCAAATGAAGGACATACATCGTGGTGCCCAAGCTCCTTATACTCACACCCATTACGAGCACGTTGTTAAAAGGCACCTGATAGAGAAGACAGAGCATCCGGCCTCTGATCTGATAAGTGAATCCACCGGGATTCAATTCTTAATCGCGTTAGATTTCACCCGCACCGCTAGAGGAGTGCTAAATTATAAATACATATCGGCGCTCGCAAATTTGTTAGATAATATCACTGAAATGTATGATGACACGTTTAGATATACTGGAAGGGAACTTCAAGCTTATAAAACAGAACTGGTGCAGCATAGAATGGTTCTTAATTACCTCACAGCAGTGACAGGCGGATATTGTGTTACATTGGCAACACAGTACGGCGTGAAGTGTTGCACGTATATCACGAATAGCACCGAGGATCCGGTCGAGGTCATAGACCAAAAGATGGACGATATTCTCCAATTGAAGTGGGAATTTCGCCGAAAACACAATCTCACTCTTGCTGCTGTAGGTAATGAGCTGACTGGTTGGGTGTCATGGTTGAACCCGCGAAATTGGTTCTCCGGTTTGGGAGACTGGGCTCAAGGAGTCATAATGGATGTTGGGAAGTTTCTCCTATGTATCTTAGGTGTTATCATAACGATCGGTTTGATATTTAGATGCGGTCAGGCTTTAATGAGGTGCAATCGTCGTACTAAGGTAATGAGTTTGAGGAGTGAGGAAACTGTAATTAACCTGGATTTGATTTATGACCCAATGATAGAAACAATGATGTGATGAAAATGCGATTTCTACGGTCCGTTTCTTTCACCTGTTTTTCTGGTTTTTCTCCAAGATAAAAAGACCCCCTTGGACGAGGAAGTTGACGAGACGCTATACAGACAACGGATAGACCAAAGAAGAAGTTTTGACCACTTGAGATATGGACATTTGATGAACTTTGCCATGGATCCCCAGTTTCCCTAGAATTCTTAAACTTACGCTAGCCCAACATTTTTTGTAAATCTAATGGCATTGACAAAGCTTTTTGCTCACACCTAATGGGCAACACAGCGCAAAGAAGACGACTTTCAACTGATACCGAACAAAACTTCAACCGACAGATGTACATTAACCTAACATAGAATACCACCGCATTTACCGTAATTATGTCTTTTCTTCATTTCTACAACCCTCAGGTAATGACACACATAGTATAGGGAATACAGGCACAGATATCAGCAATCACATATTCCCCCATTCATGTATCATCAACTAAAAATGTGCTCCCCATTTTGTTCAAAATCCGAAAAGAGCTCGGTAAAGTTTGACAGCCCATCCACAGACCCGTACCACGGGATAAGAAGGAATTCAAATGTATACTTCGCAATACCTCGAAGCTTGATTTACAACACGTACGGCACGATGATACATGACCCCCCCAAACATGGACTCATACACACATGCTTCTGCTATCTCACTAGGTCATACCCTCTTCCCACCTACTCCTCTCTCCTCCCTCACCCAACCATGGAAATGAATTAACCCCTGACATATATTTTTCTCCTTTTGAAATGTTCTAGAAGGTGGCAGTTATTATTGACTGCCAAAGGGTGGACTGTCAAAGTCAGAAAAATATCTCTATGCACACTACCATATTTGCACCTCACACAGGTCCGTGCTGCGCGTGCGTACGCTCTCCCGTACGTGCGCATACTCACAGTCGCGGGCACCCGCAGGCGCATGGTATGCGTATTTACGGTAGAGTTTATGCGATCGTAGCGTGCGACTCAATCATTACATATTTTCACTAATAATGTATTTTGTAGATCATGGTCCCTTTGATAGATTCTGAAAGTTTGGTTAATATAGAATGTTTATGAACAGAGGAATCCCTCTTTGTTTGATACGAAGGGTCAGACAGGAGTAATACAGTGGTGTTTAGTATCCATCGGAAGAATATTTAATTAGAAATATTCCGGTGTTGGTTTGAAGCAGATCAATCGCTCGTGCGAATAGTTATGGACATAAGAAGTTTATGAACATTTACTTTATTTGCACTTTATTACCCATGCGGCGGGAAACCCAGTTTCCCTCCCACCTGAGCAGTTGGAAATAGTCACAGCCCACCTGTATGAATCAACCTATGACCTTTTGTTATAATACGAAGCCGAATTCCTATGTCCAATGAACAATGAGATTGTAGGGACCATTGAATTGTATTGTGTGTGGGGCATAAATAGGCAGGCCGACCGTATCCAGTTCTCTCTCTTCAACGGTTCTCATTGCTGATAATCGGGAGCTGGATATCGAGGCGCATGCGATCGTTCCCCTTGTGCGTAAGTTTTCTCCGTAATCATATTGTCTTACTGTGAGCCATCTCTCTCTCTCTCTCTATCTCTCTCGTATTTTCCTTTAATTGTATTGTAGTGTATTTCCTGTGTAGTTTATCTGGTTAGTTGGTTTATGTTATATTGTAGTGTATCATTTGTACTGTGATTCTTTTTGCAAGTATAATAGTTATAATACATATAATAGGTTTTGGACCCTAAGCCCAGGTATCTGTGTATTCTTTATAAGGGTTAAGTATTCTCTGAGCGTCGGTGACGCTCAAGCAGCTTTGTAGTTAATCAGGTTACACCAGGTTGCACTTACACTCTGTCTCCACACTAAGGTATACTGTGTATCTCATCGTTAAAGGTATAGATATACAGGTTTAACATTGTAAGCGTCTGCACCGCTGGTGATCTCCTCGTGGTCCCGAGTGTACGCTACGCTATAGCGAATCATTACGTTAGTCGGCAGCCAATAGCGTGCCTGCCTGTGATCACTGGGCCGTAAGCGAACGTGACGCTTGAGCGTCTCGACTACGGTTGAGCGATCGCTACACAACTTGCGTACCCTTACGGTACTTCTTACGTAGATAGCGTACAGTGTTCTTAGACCTCTTAAAGTGTTTTGTATACGATAAATATTTAGCTTTATCAAAGGATACAACACTTATATAGGGTTGTTCCCATATATATTATAGCGCTTGGGTGTGTGCTGGCAAACTCTCCCTCTGTCTCCCCAAAGGGCTAGTGGGGTCCTGTCTTCAATAGAGCATTCCCGGTGTGTCTGCTGTGTGTCGGTACGTGTGTGTCGACATGTATGAGGACGATATTGGTGTGGAGGCGGAGCAATTGCCGGTAATGGTGATGTCACCCCCTAGGGAGTCGACACCGGAATGGATGGCTTTGTTTATGGAATTACGTGATAATGTCAGCACATTACAAAAATCAGTTGACGACATGAGACGGCCGTCAAACCAGTTGGTACCTGCCCAGGCGTCTCAGACACCGTCAGGGGCTGTAAAACGCCCTTTACCTCAGTCGGTCGATACAGACCCAGACACGGACACTGAATCTAGTGTCGACGGTGAAGAAACAAACGTATTTTCCAGTAGGGCCACACGTTATATGATCACGGCAATGAAGGAGACTTTGCATATCTCTGATACTACAAGTACCACAAAAAGGGGTATTATGTGGGGGGTGAAAAAACTACCTGTAGTTTTTCCTGAATCAGAGGAATTGAATGATGTATGTGATGAAGCGTGGGTTAACCCAGATAGAAAAGGGCTAATTTCAAAAAAGTTATTGGCATTATACCCTTTCCCGCCAGAGGTTAGGGCGCGCTGGGAAACACCCCCTAGGGTGGATAAGGCGCTCACACGCTTATCAAAACAAGTGGCGTTACCGTCCCCTGATACGGCCGCCCTCAAGGATCCAGCTGATAGGAGGCTGGAAACTACCCTAAAAAGTATATACACACATACTGGTGTTATACTGCGACCAGCCATCGCCTCAGCCTGGATGTGCAGTGCTGGGGTGGTCTGGTCGGATTCCCTGACTGAAAATATTGATACCCTGGATAGGGACAGTATTTTACAGACTTTAGAGCAATTAAAGGATGCTTTTCTTTATATGCGAGATGCTCAGAGGGATATTTGCACTCTGGCATCGAGAGTAAGTGCGATGTCCATATAAGAAGTTTATGGACACGACAGTGGTCAGGTGATGCGGATTCCAAACGGCATATGGAAGTATTGCCGTATAAAGGGGAGGAATTATTTGGCGTCGGTCTATCGGATCTGGTGGCCACGGCAACGGCCGGGAAATCCACCTTTTTACCTCAGACCCCCTCCCAACAGAAAAAGACACCGTCTTTTCAGCCGCAGTCCTTTCGGTCCTATAAGAACAAGCGGGCAAAAGGACAGTCATATCTGCCCCGAGGCAGAGGAAAGGGTAAGAGAGGGCAGCAAGCAGCTCCTTCCCAGGAACAGAAGCCCTCCGCGGGTTCTGCAAAGCCCTCAGCATGACGCTGGGGCTTTACAAGCGGACTCAGAAACGGTGGGGGGTCGACTCAAGAATTTCAGCGCGCAGTGGGCTTGCTCACAGGTGGACCCCTGGATCCTGCAGATAATATCTCAGGGTTACAGGTTGGAATTCGAGAAGTCTCCCCCTCGCCGGTTCCTAAAGTCTGCTCTGCCAACGTCTCCCTCAGACAGGGCGACGGTATTGGAAGCCATTCACAAGCTGTATTCTCAGCAGGTGATAGTCAAGGTACCCCTCCTACAACAGGGAAAGGGGTATTATTCCACACTATTTGTGGTACCGAAGCCGGACAGCTCGGTAAGACCTATTCTAAATCTGAAATCTTTGAACCTGTACATACAAAAATTCAAGTTCAAGATGGAGTCACTCAGAGCCGTGATAGCGAATCTGGAAGAAGGGGACTTTATGGTGTCCCTGGACATCAAGGATGCTTACCTGCATGTCCCAATTTGCCCTTCACATCAAGGGTACCTCAGGTTCGTGGTGCAAAACTGTCATTATCAGTTTCAGACGCTGCCGTTTGGATTGTCCACGGCACCTCGGGTCTTTACCAAGGTAATGGCCGAAATGATGTTTCTTCTACGAAGAAAAGGCGTATTAATTATCCCTTACTTGGACGATCTCCTGATAAGGGCAAGGTCCAGAGAACAGCTGGAGGACGGAGTAGCACTAACCCAAGTAGTGCTGCAACAACACGGGTGGTTTCTGAATTTCCCAAAATCTCAGTTGACCCCGACAACACGTCTGCTGTTCCTGGGAATGATTCTGGACACGGTTCAGAAAAAGGAGTTTCTTCCGGAGGAGAAAGCCAGGGAGTTATCCGAACTTGTCAGGAACCTCCTAAAACCAGGAAAAGTGTCTGTGCATCAATGCACAAGAGTCCTGGGAAAGATGGTGGCTTCTTACGAAGCAATCCCATTCGGCAGATTCCACGCACGAACTTTTCAGTGGGATCTGCTGGACAAATGGTCCGGATCGCATCTGCAGATGCATCAGCGGATAACCTTATCGCCACGGACAAGGGTGTCTCTTCTGTGGTGGTTACAGAGTGCTCATCTGTTAGAAGGACGCAGATTCGGCATACAGGACTGGGTCCTGGTGACCACGGATGCCAGTCTGAGAGGCTGGGGAGCGGTCACACAGGGAAGAAACTTCCAGGGAGTATGGTCAAGCCTGGAGATGTCTCTTCACATAAATATACTGGAGCTAAGAGCGATTTACAATGCTCTAAGCCTGGCAAAACCCCTGCTTCAGGGTCGGCCGGTGTTGATCCAGTCGGACAACATCACGGCAGTCGCCCACGTAAACAGACAGGGCGGCACAAGAAGCAGGAGAGCAATGGCAGAAGCTGCAAGGATTCTTCGCTGGGCGGAAGATCATGTGATAGCACTGTCAGCAGTGTTCATTCCGGGAGTGGACAACTGGGAAGCAGACTTCCTCAGCAGACACGATCTACACCCGGGAGAGTGGGGACTTCATCCAGAAGTCTTCCACATGATTGTGAACCGTTGGGAAAAACCAAAGGTGGATATGATGGCGTCTCGCCTCAACAAAAAACTGGACAGGTATTGCGCCAGGTCAAGAGACCCTCAGGCAATAGCTGTGGACGCTCTGGTAACACCGTGGGTGTTCCAGTCAGTGTATGTGTTTCCTCCTCTGCCTCTCATACCCAAAGTACTGAGAATTATACGGCGAAGGGGAGTAAGAACGATACTCGTGGCTCCGGATTGGCCAAGAAGAACTTGGTACCCGGAACTTCAGGAGATGCTCACGGAAAATCCGTGGCCTCTACCTCTAAGACGGGACCTGATTCAGCAGGGACCGTGTCTATTCCAAGACTTACCGCGGCTGCGTTTGACGGCGTGGCGGTTGAACGCCGAATTCTAAGGGAAAAAGGCATTCCGGAAGAGGTCATCCCTACACTGGTTAAAGCCAGGAAGGAGGTGACTGCACAACATTATCACCGCATTTGGAGAAAATATGTTGCGTGGTGCGAGGCCAGGAAGGCCCCACGGAGGAATTTCAATTGGGTCGATTCCTACATTTCCTGCAAACAGGATTGTCTATGGGCCTCAAGTTGGGGTCCATTAAGGTTCAAATTTCGGCCCTGTCTATTTTCTTCCAGAAAGAATTGGCTTCAGTTCCTGAAGTCCAGACTTTTGTAAAAGGAGTACTACATATACAGCCCCCGATTGTGCCCCCAGTGGCTCCGTGGGACCTTAATGTAGTTTTGGATTTTCTCAAATCCCATTGGTTTGAGCCACTCAAATCGGCGGATTTGAAATATCTTACATGGAAAGTAACCATGCTACTGGCCCTGGCTTCAGCCAGGAGAGTGTCAGAATTGGCGGCTTTATCGTATAAAAGCCCATATCTGATTTTCCATTCGGACAGGGCAGAACTGAGGACGCCTCCTCATTTTCTGCCTAAGGTGGTGTCAGCGTTTCACCTGAACCAGCCTATTGTGGTGCCTGCGGCTACTAGCGATTTGGAGGATTCCAAGTTGCTGGACGTTGTCAGGGCATTGAAAATATATATTTCAAGGACGGCTGGAGTCAGAAAATCTGACTCGCTGTTTATACTGTATGCACCCAACAAGCTGGGTGCTCCTGCTTCTAAGCAGACGATTGCTCGTTGGATTTGTAGCACAATTCAACTTGCACATTCTGTGGCAGGCCTGCCACAGCCTAAATCTGTCAAGGCCCATTCCACAAGGAAGGTGGGCTCATCCTGGGCCGCTGCCCGAGGGGTCTCGGCATTACAACTCTGCCGAGCAGCTACGTGGTCGGGGGAGAACACGTTTGTAAAATTTTACAAATTTGATACCCTGGCTAAAGAGGACCTGGAGTTCTCTCATTCGGTGCTGCAGAGTCATCCGCACTCTCCCGCCCGTTTGGGAGCTTTGGTATAATCCCCATGGTCCTGACGGAGTCCCCAGCATCCACTAGGACGTTAGAGAAAATAAGATTTTACTTACCGATAAATCTATTTCTCGTAGTCCGTAGTGGATGCTGGGCGCCCATCCCAAGTGCGGATTGTCTGCAATACTTGTACATAGTTATTGTTACAAAAAAATCGGGTTGTTCTTGTTGTGAGCCGTCTGTTCAGAGGCTCCTACGTTGTCATACTGTTAACTGGGTTCAGATCACAAGTTGTACGGTGTGATTGGTGTGGCTGGTATGAGTCTTACCCGGGATTCAAAATCCTTCCTTATTGTGTACGCTCGTCCGGGCACAGTATCCTAACTGAGGCTTGGAGGAGGGTCATAGGGGGAGGAGCCAGTGCACACCACCTGATCCTAAAGCTTTATTTTTGTGCCCTGTCTCCTGCGGAGCCGCTAATCCCCATGGTCCTGACGGAGTCCCCAGCATCCACTACGGACTACGAGAAATAGATTTATCGGTAAGTAAAATCTTATTTTTTTTACCCCTTTTCTGAATCTATTTATTATGGCATTAACTAAGATTATCTATCACCACAGCAATACAAAAAACTTTTTCTGCCCTAATCAAAAAGAGATTTTTTCTGAGGCAGCAGAGGGTTCTTCAGCTCCCCGGTGCTACTGGCTGACCACGGTAAGGGTGTAACCAGCCATGGCCGCTTCTCTGCATGCGTGACGAGTTACACTTTCACTACAAAAATGAATAGGAAAAATATGAGAATCAGGGAGAATTAAAGATAAAAATTAAATTATTAATGACAAACATTAATGCCTGTCATGTGCTTAAGTAGACAGAGAGAAGCCCTACCTCTGTTTAAAACTGGTGTATTTGCCAGAGAAATGGTCTTTAACCTTACTTACCAACTCTCCCAGAATGTGCAGGAGAGTCACGAATTTCGAGGGTTTCTCTGAGACCCTTGTCTGAGTTGGTCTGTGTTACTATTTATTAATTAAACAGAAAGAAAAAAAAACAAAATAGCAGAAAACAGACTAAAATCATTTTTAAAGCTCTAATATATTTAAAATCTATTTGCAAACGATAAGTGCTGCCTTTTTTATGTATATTTTCTTTTGTTATCAATATCCTGAAACTGCAGTGATAGAAGATGTATTGGATTATGGTGGTACTTGGTCCATTTCACCAATGGCTTCAATACTTCTGGCTGGGGAGAATCCTTGATGTATGGGGCTATGCCCTCTCTGCAACACAGTAAAAATAGTATCGCTGGAAATTGTTTTGTTGTTTTTTGCCCCTTAATAAACAAACCCCTGTGTGTTTCCATGTGTCTCTGCCACTGCAGACTAGGGCCAATATTTACTAAAAAATTGAGTTTGTCCGATTTGTGTTTTTTTTTTCTAAGTCCCAACACGGGAATTCACGAAGCACAAATCTCGGCAGTGTTTGGACTATTCGTAATGGTTTGAATGACAAACTTCAGAAATACGAATGAATAGACCATCGGTCAAACACGGCTGTTATTTCATACAACACGGGTATTCACTATTCATTTGTATTTGGGTGTTAGTCTCTGAGTGCTCAATTGCGGTCGTATTTTTTTGCGATACGTTAAAAAAAGCGGCAAAAAAATAGACCTGCTTTTTTCAGGCGTGTTTACATGTGTTGCAACTCAAAAATCAATCACACCTGAATAAGGATGCCTATAAAAGGATCTTAGGCCCCATTTCAATCCACCTACACTCAGAAATGGCAGCAGGACTGTGGACCAGTGATATTTTGTGTGCTGTGGGATTCATCAGACTCAGACATCAGCCTGTAAGTAACCAGGGCCAACAAACTGAACATGGTCAGCAGGTTGTACAGGTTCCTCGTTTTTTTTAGGGGGCGTTTAAACTAGAACGCATTGTCCGATGATGCGGTCATACAGATGTTCCGTCTAAATCGTAACAACATTTTCCGTCTGTATGACCTTGTCAAACTGGGCCTAGACCCTGAGACAGCACGCTCTCGCTCTGTCTCAGGCCTGCAGAAACTCCTGGCTGTGTTGCACTTTATGGCTACTAGCAGCTTTCAGGCTGTGTCTGGGGATGTCATAGGAATCTCACAGCCCTTATTTTCGAGAATATTAACACAGGTGATGTATACCTAACTACCTCCTCTGTTTTTTGTTTGTTTTAATTTCTCGGTGGCCAGTTCTGTCCTAAAATCTCATGTTTAATTTTCTTTCAAATATACACACAGGTGTTGGTTGTTTTGCAGCCCCACATCGATGCCTCAATCTGCTTCCCTACCCAGGAGTCTCAGTGGCATGCCGTCAGGGTAGATTTCGATGAGCTGGCTGGCATGCCCAATGTGCTGGGAGCCATAGATTGCACACACATTCAGCTGAGACCACCTAGGGGCAGGCAGCACATCTATACTAATCGACATCTAGAGCACTCCACAAATGTGCAATGTTTGTGATGCAAATCTCAAAATAATGAGTGTTGTTGCTGGTTATCCTGGGGGCTGCCATGACTCCTTCATCCTCAGTCAGTCATCCCTCTTTGATAAGTTTGAGGACGGACAAATGCCAGATGGGTGGCTGCTGGGTATGTAATTTGATATGTGTAGGCCTGCGTCTACTTTGTCCAAATACAGGGGCAGATGTATTAACCTGGAGAAGGAATAAGGAAGTGATAAACCAGTGATATGTGCAAGGTGATAAAGGCACAAGCCAATCAGCTCCAATATGTAAATTATCATTTAGGGACAGATTGCCCGCTGCCTTTATTACCTTGCACATATCACTGGTTTATCACTTCCTTATGCCTTCTCCAGGTTAATACATCTGCCCCACAGTGTGTTACTTATGTGTTGCTGTATCTTAACATGAATCACGTTACTATATCTGTCTTTTAGGTGATGGAGGATATGGCTGTTTCTCTTGGCTTCTAACTCCATTGTCCCGACCTGATACCCCTGCTGAACACAATTACAATCATGCACATAAGTCCACGCGGAATGTGATAGAAAGATGTTTTGGTGTGCTGAAATCTAGGTTTCGGTGTCTGGATAAGTCTGGTGGCCTTTTGTTGTATAGTCCCTTGAAGGTGACTCAAATTGTGTTCTGCTGCTGCTTTCTTCATAACATGTATTTGCAACAACATCTGCCACATGTTGAGGAGGAGGAGAATGAAGAAAGCAGCCAGCAAGCAGAGGAATTAGAGACATCTGGTGATACTTGGAGTACAGATGTAGGGAGGCAGGTTAGGCAAGACCTCATAATTCGTTATTTTTAAGGTAAGTTTTGTTTGCTTCTTTCATTTGTTGTGTAAAGCTAAATATATGTTGATCCATTTTTCAATTAAAAACCATTACTCAGAATGTGTCTGTCTCCTTGAGACATACAAACATACCCTCGCTTTATGTTATACAAATGTAGCATGTGTATTGTGTTTATTTAAAAACTCAAAACATCAGATTATGAGTTGTATGCATGAAGTCTGGATAAGTGTTAATAAACTTGGATTGAAAATTTATTACAAGCACACATAATCCACATAGTAATTTATTTTTTATTTTACTTTATGATTGTGTGTAACGTCCTAATGCACAGGTTCTCAAACTCGGCCCTCAGGACCCCACACAGTGCATGTTTTGCAGGTAACCCAGTAAAAGCACAGGTGTATGAATTACTCACAGACACATTTTAAAAGGTTCACAGGTGGAGCTAATTATGTCACTTGTGATTCTGTGAGGAGACCTGCAAAACATGCACTGTGTGGGGTCCTGAGGCCCGAGTTTGAGAACCTGTGTCTTAATTAAACACTCCTCCACATATAATATGTTAGCCTTGAGGAATACATGTGTCCCTATGTGTGATGCTCCATCGTATTTAAGGGACACAAACTTAGTCTCATCCAAAATAATTTATTTCGTAATGTTTGCTGCAGTAAACTTGCTGATTTGTAAGTAAATACACAGTTTGCCACATATATTTATTATTATACACATTATTTGTTTGTTTTAAAAATTCTAATCTCTTTGTTTCTGCATCATGTGTAAGAAACTGATTACTCATTTTTAACACACACAAACATGGCCCAACAATAATGACATTCATTTTGGCACTGAATTATCTAAATTCAATCACAACATTTTAAAACCTTTTTAGCCAACTCAATTGTGTTATTCTTGTAATGTTGTATAGAGAAGAAAGGTAAAATAGTTAACAATCACATTGTAATTTGTATTGGCTGCAGAATATAAGATTGATCGGAATCTAGAAAGAGTAATGATTAGAAAAAAATCAAGTGTCTGTTTACTTCCTGCTAAAGACATTCTGCCTGGCTGCCAATTATTGTGTCTGCATGAGGTGAGAATGATTGGAATCTAGAAAGAGTAATGATTAGAAAAAAATCAAGTGTCTGTTTACTTCCTGCTAAAGACATTCTGCCTGGCTGCCAATTATTGTGTCTGCATGAGATGAGAATGATTGGAATCTAGAAAGAGTAGTGATTAGAAAAAAATCAAGTGGTCTGGTTACTTCCTGCTAACATCTATGTGCAGCTGAAACAACATTTCCCTCCTCCAAAAAAATTCAAAGATGGTAAAGAATAAATGTGCGTACAAATTTCCTGTTGTGGTTTGTACCACTTATAATTAATGATGTACAAATTGTCAAGGAGCTAAGTGTTATATCTATTTTGACAAACATACACTTACTAAGTATTTTGATTTTCTTCTCTGAAATTAAAAATGTGAGGTTTATTTGTTAAGTTTTTTTGGGTGGCTGCTTGTCCTGCCCTTTGCCTTTACCACTGTCATGTTGGCGTGCTCTGGTGGAGCGTCTTGGTGGTGATGACACTGGCGTGATATTTGGAGTAGTCGTACCAGAACTGCTGCTTGTTTGCTGTTGTAGCGGAGGGATGCTGTTACCAGGACTAGAAGCAGAAATTTAGAAAAAATATCCATTAGCTATCCATATTTTTGATAAATTATAACAAATCACTACACATGGAACACATGTCATTGACTGTTGCTTTCAGATATCCTGCCTAGCAACATCATCACTCATAATTTTTTTTTTTTTTGTAAATATATTTTATTGGTTTTCTAATAGGAATAGAGAAAATCAATTACAGTACCGAATAGGCATGAACAAGTACAATTAGGCTAGTGGTTTGCATAGACAATGAAAATCTCAACAGAAAAACAATCTTACCACATTAGCTGGAGGGTTAGGGGGAGATTTGTAAAAAAAAAAAAAAAAAACTCCACCAGCTCATTGGCAGACATAACATAAAATAATACGAGAGTCTAACAATAATCTTCATGGTACGGTACAGTATGAATATAAAACCCAAAAAAGAGGGGGGAAAGACGAACAAAACAAAACACTACAAACAACATCCAGGGGAAGAAGGGAAGGGAGGGGGGGGAAGGGAGGTGAGAAACTGTCAACGGGAGTCAGGGGTTCATAACCCTGTCATATATAATATTTAAAATACTTATATAGCTGAGACATATTTAAGAATCGGCAGAGAGATTCCTAAGCAAGTTCCAGGTAGTATTTTCGAATAATTTAAGAATATGATTTTGTGTCTGTATTTCCAAAGTGTTAATAAAAAATTCCCATTTACGGTAAAATTTCTCCACGCCCATATCAATATCAGGAATAGTAGCCCTTCGCTCGTAATACATTATTTGCAACAATTTTTGTTTGACCTCTGATAGCGAGGGAGAGGAGGAATGAATCCAGTGAATGAGAATAATCTTTTTGGCAATCGTGATAACTAAGGACAATAAATGGAGTTTAAATTTCTTATCGGGACCTAAGTCCCAAGCTTTGAAATTCCCACAGAGACATGCCAAAGGTTCAGGGTGTACATGAGTAGAAAACATAGCATTTATAAACTGAATCACTTTATTCCAAAACCGTTTAATTTTGCCACATTCCCAAACACAGTGAATAAATGTTGCATGTGACATTTTGCATTTAACGCATGCACCGGATTCAAGGGGTGTCATATACCTCAGTTGTGCAGGGGCTATATATGCTCTGTGTACCATCCTAATGTGAACTTCTTGCAGATAGGAAGATTGTAGGAATCTAAGCGTGTTATCATATGAAGATATCAGGTCTGGTAAAAGTTTGATACTAGGCACATCTAAAGACCATTTCTTTAGGGTGGGTTCCCAGTGAGCCGAGGCTGACAAGGAGGCTAAGGAGGTATATAGTAGACTGATTTTATAAGGCACAGAGGAAATGAGCTTAAGCAAGGAAAGGAGCGTGTTCGTTCTATTGTCAGTAGGTGATGGGATACATAGGGATTGGATGTAGTGACGTGCTTGAAGAAACATATAGAAATGCTGAGCAGGAATGGAATAACGGGACTGAAGATCCGCAAATGAATATAGACGGCCACCAGGGTCAAATACCTTCGCTATTGAGGCTAAACCTTTTTTCCTTCCAATGAAGAAAACCCACATTAGATAGTGAAGGGGGAAAAGCCGGATTTCCCCATAATGCCACATACGGGGAATAGCTGGAGTTACCATGAAATTTTTTATTAATATTAATCCAGGTCCGATAAGTATCTATGAATAGAGGATTGTCTTTAATAAATGGAGGAATATCCGCTAATCTGGAGTGTAACAGTGCATTGGGGGAGTAAGGGGCAAATAGAGCAGAGTCCAGTTGATTATCTGTGTAAGAGTTAGTTTCGAGCAACCAGTCACTGACATATCGAAAAAATATTGCGTCCGAATATAAGGCTAGATCTGGAAAACCTAGACCTCCCTCCTTACGGGGCAATCTTAATTTAGCGAATGCAATTCTTGGACGTTTCCCTTGCCATAGGAACCGGGAAAAGAGGGTATTTAAATTTTTGATATCTTTAGCGAGGAGTCTAAACGGGAGCATTTGCATAACATAGAAGATTTTGGGAAACAGTACACTCTTTATAGCTGCTATTCTGCCTAAGAGGGAAATAGGCAGGGATAGCCAATTGTCTAGGTATGATTTCAGCTTGGCGATGATGGGGGTAAAGTTAAGGGCATAAATGTCCGACAGTGAGGTCGATATATGAATACCTAAGTATTTAAGAGAAGACTGGGCAATGTGGAAAGCTTGAAGAATGGGCAGTGATTGAAAATAAGAGGGCGAGCCACTAACGGGGAGGATCGCTGATTTGTCTAAATTGACTTTGTAACCAGAGACAGAGCCAAAAGAGGAGATGAGGTTTAGGACAGCTGGAAGAGAGGATGCCGGGTTGGAAAGAAAAAGTACCATATCGTCTGCATATAGGGAAACTTTGAGTATTTTGGAACGAATGGCAATACCTTCAATCGTAGCAGAAAGCCGTATAGCAATCGCCAGAGGTTCCATGGCGATGGCAAAAAGAAGGGGGGATAGAGGGCAGCCTTGGCGTGTCCCACGTGAAATGGCGAAGGCAGACGATATGGAACCGTTACAGGAAATTTGTGAGAAGGGGGAATGGTATAGTGTTTGTAATATAGAAATAAAAGCTGGGGGGAAACCAAACCGGCGTAAAGCAGTGAAAAGATATTTCCAACTAACTAAATCAAACGCTTTTTCTGCGTCAAAAGAAATTAGCAGACTGGGGGGGGGTAGAAGGGCTCGTGTGGTGAATCGCTGCCAAATTTTTTCGAACATTAACTACTGAATGTCTTCCTAATATGAAACCGGTCTGATCCGGATGAATAATTTGGGGTAAATATAGTTTCAATCTGTCAGCCAGAATTTTTGTAAATATTTTATAATCACAGTTTAATAAAGAAATAGGTCTATAGGAACCAGGTAGAGATAAATCTTTGCCCTGTTTGGGGAGTAACTTAATAATCGCTGAATTGAAGTAGAGTGGAACCGATTTGGAAGAAATAATACCATTGTAGAAAGCAACCAAGCTTTCCCCAATCCTAGGTAATAAAATTTTGTAAAATTCCGCTGATAGACCATCTGGGCCTGGGGCTTTCAATGGTTTTGATTGCTGAATAACCCTAGTGACTTCTTCTATAGAGACAGGGGCTTCTAGTAGATGAGAGAATTCATCTGGAAATTGGGGAAGGGGTGGAAACGTCCAAGAACTGGGAGGAACCTCATCAGTGGAAGGGGGATCAATATCTTGAGGGTCAGAGTATATGGATTCATAGAAAGTTTTCATAATATCAGTGATCTGGACGCTCGAGTTTGCCACAGAACCGTCATCTCGACGTAACGGGTGGACCAACATAGGCGGTTGTGAACCTTTCAGGAGATTGGAAAGGAGACGGCCCGTCTTGTTTCCAAACCTATGAAATTTATAGTTAGTGGAAAAAAGGGAGCGATCACTTTTGATTTTAAAATATTCATCAAAATGGATTTTTGCAGTGCAGTACACCGACTTATTGGAAGGGGTAGGGTCCGACTTAAAGGACTGATAAGATTCCGTCAATTTAGACTGTAAATCAAGATACATGGCGGCTAAGCGTCTATTCTCAGCCGCCAGGTAGGAGATTATGACACCGCGGAGGACCGCTTTGCCCGTCTGCCAAAACAAAAGTGGGTCCGAAGTTTCACAATCAGCATTAGCATGTTTAAAGTCTATCCAAGCAGATTCTAATTTTTGCCGGAAAGAAATGGACTGGGACAAATAATTAGGGAATTTCCATAATCTATAAGGGCCCTTGTCTACTGTAGTTTGAAGCGATAACCATACTAACGCATGGTCAGATAACCCTATAGGTTCAATAACAACATCCTGCACTTTGGGGAATAAGGAGGAAGATAATAAAATAAAATCTATGCGGGAGAGTGTCTGGTGAGCAGCAGAGAGGCAGGTGAATTCTTTGTCTATTGGGTTCATAGCTCGCCAAACATCAATCAAGCTGAGTTGCTTGGAAAGCGCTGGTATACCCAATTTAGGGAGCGAGATGGGAGACTTTGAAGTGGAGGACCTGTCAAGAATCGGGGAGGAGATAAGATTAAAATCTCCCAATAAAATCAGGGACTTTGAGCTATGTTGTAATAATTTGGTCAGTAAAGTGCTAAAGAAGGATCTTTTATAAACATTTGGGGCATAGATCGTGCAGAGGGTATATGGGGAGTTATTGATTTCAATATCAGTAATCAGATACCGCCCTTCCGGGTCAATAATTGAATTAGAAATAGAAACGGATAAGGATTTTTTGGCCAGTATAGCTATGCCTCGGGATTTAGAGTTATAAGGTTGACAATGCTAAATTCCTTTGTCGTATAAATAACCCTTATGAAGCTAAGAACACTGTACGCTGCTTACTTAAGAAATACCGTAATGATACGCTATTTGCGTAACGATCGCTCAGCCGTAGGCGAGACGCTCAAGCGTCACGTTCGCTCACGGCCCAGTGATCACAGGACACGTTATTGGTTATGTCTAGGGGAAAGATTCGCTGTAACGTAGCATACGCTAGAGACCACGAGGAGGTCACTAGCGGTGCAGACGCTCACAACACTATACCTTGATATTAAACCTTATACCGATGAAACACACAGAATACCTTAATGTGAGTACAGGGTGTAAATGCAACCTTGTGTAACCTGACTATCTACAAAGCTGTTTGAGCGTCACCGACGCTCAAGTGAACACTTAACACTATAGTAAATACACTGATACTGGTTTAGGGTTCCAAAGCCTATAATCTGTATTATATCTAGTATACTTGTAAAAGAGTAACACAGTACAAATGATACACTACAATATAACAAAGACTTCCTAACCAAACACCTAACTAAGGGATAAACTACAATGCTATCCTGGTCTAACACAATACAATACAATAATACTACGAAGTATTTAAGAGAAAAAGAGGAGAGGAGAGATAGAGAGAGAAAGAGAGATATTGGCTCACAGAAAGACAATGATTACGGAGAGAACTTACGCACAAAGGGTATGATCGCCTGCGCCTCGATATCCAGCTCCCGATTATCAGCAGATAACCGTTGATGAGAGAGTGAGAGCTGGATGTGGTCGGTCTGCCTATTTATGCCCCACACACAATGCAATCTCCTAGTCCCTACAATCCTACAGTTTATTGGACACAGGAATTCGGCCCTGTACTGTAACCAAAGGTCATAGGTTGATTCATACAGGTGGGCTGTGCTGATTTCCAACAGCTCAGGTGGGTGGGGAACTGGGTTTCCCGCCGCATACCTGAGTATGTGCAAATCATAGAAATGGACATAAACTTCTTATGTCCATAACTATTCGCACGAGCGATTAATACGCTCCAAACCAACACCGGAATATTGCTAATTAAATACTCTTCCGATGGGTATCAAACACTGCTGTATGACTCCTGTTAGACCCTTCGTGCAATACAAAGAGGGATTCCTCCGCTCAGGGACATTCTATCTAAACCAAACTTACAGAAACTATTGAGGGGAACATGATCTATAAACTACATTAATTGTGAACTTTTGTAACGAATGAGTCGCACGCTACGATCACATAAACTCTACCGTAAATGCGCATACTGCGCGTGCGAGTGCACGCTATTGCGGGTATGCGCTTCCACGGGAGAGCGTACGCATGCGCAGCACGGACCAGTGTGCGGTGCAAATATGGCAGTGTGCACTAAGACATTTTTCTGACTTTGACAGTCCACCCTTTGGCAGTCAATAATAACTGCCACAAAATATTTAAGGAGAAAAATGTAAGTCAGGGGTTAATTGATTTCTATGGTGGGGAAAGGAAGAAGAAAGGAGTAGGTGTGAAAAGGGTATGACCTAGTGAGAAAGTAGAAGCATGTGTGTATGAGTCCATGTTTGGAGGGTCATGTATCATCGTGCCGTACGTGTGGTAAATCAAGCTTCGAGGTATTGCGAAGTATACATTTGAATTCCTTCTTATCCTGTGGTACAGGTCTGTGGATGGGCTGTCAAACTCTACCGAGCTCATTTCGGCTGTGGTTGTAACACAATGGGGATGCACATTTTAGTTGATGATACATGAATTGGGGGGGTATGTGGTTGCTGCTATCTGTGCCTGTATTCCCTATCGACTATGTGTGTTATTACCTGAGGGTTGCAGAGATGAAGATAAAGAACACTTACGAAAAATGCAATGATATTCTATGTCAGGTTAATGTACGTTCGTCGATTGAGGTCTTGATTGGTGTCGGTTGATTGGAGTCGTCTTCTTTGTGCTTTTGCTCATAAATCGTGAGTAAAGCATACAACGTCCATGGATTTACAAAAAATGTTGGGCTAGCGTGGTTTTAAAGTTCCTAGGGAAACTGGGGTACCCATGGCATTGTCCATCAAAATCTTGTTTATCAGGTCGTCTGCTCTTCTTCTTTCCATCTTTCCGTTGTCGGCCCCTTGGCTCATCAAATCCTTCGTCTACGTGGGTCTTTGTACCTCGGAGGAAAACATAGAAATGGGTGAAAGACGGACCGTATACTCATTACATCATTACGTCATGGTTTCTAGCATTGGGTCATAAATCAAATCCAGGTTAATTACAGTTTCCTCACTCCTTAAGCTCATCACTTTCGTACTTTGCTTGCACCTCATCAAAGCCTGCCCGCATCTAAATATCAATCCAATAGATATAACAACACCTAAGATACACAGGAGAAACTTTCCAACATCCATTATGACTCCTTGAGCCCACTCTCCCAAACCGGAGAACCAATTTCGCGGGTTCAACCATGACACCCAACCAGTCAGCTCATTACCTACAGCAGCAAGGGTGAGATTGTGTTTTCGACGAAATTCCCACTTCAATTGGAGAATATCATCCATCTTTTGGTCTATGACCTCTACCGGATCCTCGGTGCTATTTGTGATATACGTGCAACACTTTATGCCGTACTGTGTTGCCAATGTAACACAATATCCGCCTGTTACTGCTGTAAGATAATTAAGAACCATCCTATGCTGAACTAGTTCTGTTTTGTAAGCTTGGAGTTCTCTTCCAGTGTATCTAAACGTGTCATCATACATTTCAGTGATATTATCTAACAAATTGGCGAGTGCGGAAATGTATCTATAATTCATCACACCTCGAGCGGTGCGAGTGAAATCTAACGCTACCAGAACCTGAATCCCGGTGGATTCATGGATAAGATCAGAGGCCGGATGCTCTAACCTTTCTGACAGTTGTCTTTTAACAAGGTGCTCGTAGTGAGTGTGAGTATAAGGAGTTTGGGCACCACAGTGTATGTCCTTCATTTTGTCATGTGTAACAGTCATTACTTCAGGCAATACTTTTCCAATATAACACAATCCTTCAGAGTTTGGGGCAAGCCACTTGTACGCCTTTCTCCCGCATATGAAATATGCATCATCGGGGAGAACATAAGGGACGGAGAAGGACATGACCATGTTACAAACCTTCCAGGTGAAATCTCCTGACCCTAATTCTTCCATCTGTCTAATGCACGTATCAGTTTGTACGATATGTGCACAGTATCCTGGTGATACCTCTCCAACTTTAGTAATCCTATTTCCTAAGGTATATCGATACCGGAAAGATTTTCCTCTACTGGCTATGTGGCGTACGAGCTCTGTATCTGTAGGCATTCTATCTGCTCTGTGTGAAAAGGTCATGGTAAGGTTGCTCCATGACACTTCCCAATTTCCCGGTTTTCTGGGATTGGAGATGTTAAAACATATGAGGGACCTATCCACATGGTATTGGTGGAGCTTCAAACTAGGAGGGCTGGAGATGTTAAACCTCCGGTCCACCGGTCTCCCACCACTTAGCTCAAGTACCTCCCCTAACGTTAAAGGAAATGGTACTAGCCCTGATTTGCTGTGTCCCTGAGGTACTTGAGAGCATACCCAACAATGGGTCTTGTTTAATACGTTACCCACTAAGGAGTGATAGTCACTCAATGGATGCCGGTCCATATGGATATTAAAACTAGATTGGCATTTCTTTGTTACAGAGCCTACAGATACAACTTTCTTTTTGAACTAACATTCCTTCAAAGAAAAAGTTTACAGATAACATGGTTGTTAGATCGTGCCCGGTACTCGCCTTTGCTTGGTGATTGGGTTGCTATTGGAAATTTACACCTCCGTCTCAGTCATCAGGACCTTTCTGGATCCTTTCTCGACCTCACTGGTACTCTCACCGAAACAGACTGCTCTGGTCAACATCATGGTTAACGGGAAAAATCCATATCACAGTCTCTTGGGGCAAGTCCATCTTACAGGAGGAGAAAAGAAGAAATTTGTAAATGGGGTATAAGAAAATCAGTTTGAGGGGGAGAGAACTCGTTACGATAATAAGTTCTCTCGTCTTGTTGTTCTTCTTGTTCTGCTGTCCTCTCAAAGGTGTTGTCTCTCAGTCTTCCAAACGAACATTCTGGTGATGCAATATTCCTTCCTAACCGGCGATCTTTCTGTAAGGAGAAAAAATCTGGCATTACCATTGGTCCAACTGAGGGATGACATACCATCTTTAAACCATGGAAACATGAGTGGGAAGAGAGAGACAACAAAAAAAAACAAAAGAGATAGAGAACAATTCATGTGCATATATACATTACATAACTCGACAATAACCACCAATGAGAAAAGAGAAACAAAACATTTTTAAACATTGTCAACATTAAGAAAACATTGTTAGCATTAGAAAAACATTGTCAGACTTATTAGGCTGTCGTATCTACGTGTCTAATGGTTTCCTTGAGCAGTCCCTCCCCACCAGCACTTGCATTATTCCACTGTCTGTATCTGGCCAGAATACATTGTGGTGGGTAGGTCATGCTGGGGTTTGGTAGACTTCTGCAAGGACCAAGCGAATATGCAATGTTTGAATTCTTACCAATAATCGTCAGAGATGGGGATAGAGAGTGAGAAAAGAGAAAAACATTTTCCACAAATACATTTACAACGTTTCACCTGGTCATTCCTGTGTCTTCAGGGAATGACCTCCCAATTTATTAACCGTTACCTCAGGCTTACCATCAGTCCTAATGATCACCTTTCCTGACTATATATTATGGGTGTGGCCCAAAATTCTTCCTATATGATCCCTGCTTGTAATTTGGTGTGTCATAACTTTTGCTCATTTTCATGTCTAGGGGGTTGGTATGCCTTCTGTGAATCTTTGATCATACAGTTAGATCTTTCCTAGGATCTGGGTAATCAGACATGATTGATCTCAATTCTGTCCGGGACCAGGGATGGCGCATTGCACTGTCCTTGACGGGAATGGTTCCCTGATCATCAGTCTTCCCATTGGGGACTGTGATCACCCTGACAGGACTAAACTCAATCACATCACCTTGTTTTGGTCTTACAATATGGGGTACATTTGTTTGTGCGTGATATAAAACATTGTACGTACCTGTGGACACGACCTCACCTGACCCTCCGTTAGGGGGTTTGATTATTGCCTTTACCAATTTGGTCGCGTCCACCTGGATGTCTTGTAGGATGGCTTCTGGAAGAGGTGCCGACATCGTTCTGGGCTCACTTTCTTGTTTGTATTCCTGAGGAAAGTTTAACATGGGGTGCGACTTGCATGGGTTAATAGTTGTACATTCAACAGTATTACAATAATCATTGTTACATTTATTACACTTATTCTTATAATCTATATTACAGTTGCTAAGAGCGTTTTTATTGTTCCACCCTTGTGCTTTTCTCTCCGCAATCAACTCCTCTCCCGATGCCATGTCTCTCCTCTCAAGATAAGAGTCAGAAAAGTCAATAGACTCTCTTTGTAATTCACTTTCCTGTTGCCATAACTGTAAATATTCATAATGTTTATTTTGTCTCTTCGTTAGTTCAACGAGACTTATCCTCCTCCTTAAATTTTGTAACACCTCTGGACTGAAGCTACCTATTCTTGGGAACTTGTCCCTGTCTTGTACAGTCATTCTTTGCCATTCATCACATAAAACCTCTGTGTGACTACCGTATTTTTCACACATAATGTATCTTGCCGACCCAATTGGTCGGTCCTCCGAATCAACCTGAACCTGGGTTGATCGCCCCCTACCGGAACAAATGGCCCCCATAATCTGTAGGCGTTGCTTATTCCTCCTTGGATCTTTTATCTCAAGGTTTTCAGCGAACCCTTACAAACAAACCAAGATGTCCTTGGGCAGGCCGGCGGTGGTGGTTTATCAAGTACCCCACTTACTTCTCGCCCACGTTGGCCTGTGCCGCAATCACTGTAAACCAGAGCTGTGGTACCCAACCCAGGGCCCCTGTGAACCTTTAGTTTACTGGAACATATGAGGGTTACCCGCAGGACACTTACTCTTTCCAGTAAAGTTGGGGTTGTTAGATAGTTCCTGAGTGACCAGCGAACTTCCCTTCCAAAAATAAAAAATTACACAAATCACGTCAGAATGTACAGATAGCGTTTGTGACCACTTTACTCTAATGGTATTAGGTCAGATTACTAACTACTGCACACAATAACGTGCGGTCCAATCGTTCAGTATACGAGCACTACTTGTCATGTACTGAAAGATCAATGGAATCGATGTTTTCGGCTGCGATTCCTTCAACCAGAGCTTGTATGGCCTATATGGGTTCTGCACCAACACCCCAGGCGTTGTGCCACTGGACTTTTATAGCGGACCTTTTTGTCTATTTACCTGTTACCTTACGACCTCCTGGTCTGTTTACCTTATGACCTCCTGGTCTTGTTACCTTATGACCTCCTGGTCTGTTTACCTTATGACCTCCTGGTCTTGATACCTTATGGTCCGCTATACTCTAATGCTCAAATATTATTTTAACCAGGGATGCCTCCCTGGCCACCGTATATGTCACTTACACGTATGTTCCTTAACGAGTACCCGACTTTCCTTTTGGTTCCACCTTTAAAATTGTATAAACTTTTGTATACAAAACACACTCACTCAACACATGTACACTTTTGTTTCTATATCTATTTCTGCGCAGAAATTGTCTTCAGGCCAAGAGTGTTACCAATTAGGAGCAGGATCTGTTAAACTAAATTTCAGATTTTCCAAAAATAGATTTGCGTTATTTACCGCGTCGCGTTATCTACCGCTGTGCGTTACTTATCGCTTTGCGCTAATTATCGCTTTGCGCTAATTCAACTTTTCGTGACTTGGGCTACGTGGGCGTAACCAGACGCTACGTTGCGTAATGAACGCTGCGTGCGTCTGCCTTTTGGATTGCGTACGCTAGTCTTTGTTAGCGACACGTGTACGCAATGCAAAGGATCCACCGTAACACAATATATTTATTTATCAATGTAGATGATCCCTGATCATCTACCGCAATCCACACTGACTGCCTTGTTTTCTAGACAACCCGTGTGTTCTTCTATACTTTAACTATCACCTCTACTATTAAATAACAGCAAATCTCCTTTTAGCCCTTTCTATCAACTATAAAAATTTGGCAAACAGGAATAGTGATATACGAAAAATGAAACAGAAATGCAGATATATATGCGTGCGTGTATACGCAAGACAGAAGAGAAATAAAACAGTTTTAAAAAGACACAAGCGTTTTGTTCTTACTTCCGGTTACCGGGTTCCTTCAGCACTCTTTACCCAAGCGAAGCAGACGCTTATCCCGTCAGCACTGTGAGACCGTCAGCACTGTGAGACAACCTCCCACCCTTTGCTGGAGGGATAATGTCTGCTGATCTACCTAGTGCAGATATGAGAAGTATAGGACGAGCCCGCAATTGACAATGCTAAATTCCTTTGTCGTATAAATAACCCTTATGAAGCTAAGAACACTGTACGCTGCTTACTTAAGAAATACCGTAATGATACGCTATTTGCGTAACGATCGCTCAGCCGTAGGCGAGACGCTCAAGCGTCACGTTCGCTCACGGCCCAGTGATCACAGGACACGTTATTGGTTATGTCTAGGGGAAAGATTCGCTGTAACGTAGCATACGCTAGAGACCACGAGGAGGTCACTAGCGGTGCAGACGCTCACAACACTATACCTTGATATTAAACCTTATACCGATGAAACACACAGAATACCTTAATGTGAGTACAGGGTGTAAATGCAACCTTGTGTAACCTGACTATCTACAAAGCTGAGCGTCACCGACGCTCAAGTGAACACTTAACACTATAGTAAATACACTGATACTGGTTTAGGGTTCCAAAGCCTATAATCTGTATTATATCTAGTATACTTGTAAAAGAGTAACACAGTACAAATGATACACTACAATATAACAAAGACTTCCTAACCAAACACCTAACTAAGGGATAAACTACAATGCTATCCTGGTCTAACACAATACAATACAATAATACTACGAAGTATTTAAGAGAAAAAGAGGAGAGGAGAGATAGAGAGAGAAAGAGAGATATTGGCTCACAGAAAGACAATGATTACGGAGAGAACTTACGCACAAAGGGTATGATCGCCTGCGCCTCGATATCCAGCTCCCGATTATCAGCAGATAACCGTTGATGAGAGAGTGAGAGCTGGATGTGGTCGGTCTGCCTATTTATGCCCCACACACAATGCAATCTCCTAGTCCCTACAATCCTACAGTTTATTGGACACAGGAATTCGGCCCTGTACTGTAACCAAAGGTCATAGGTTGATTCATACAGGTGGGCTGTGCTGATTTCCAACAGCTCAGGTGGGTGGGGAACTGGGTTTCCCGCCGCATACCTGAGTATGTGCAAATCATAGAAATGGACATAAACTTCTTATGTCCATAACTATTCGCACGAGCGATTAATACGCTCCAAACCAACACCGGAATATTGCTAATTAAATACTCTTCCGATGGGTATCAAACACTGCTGTATGACTCCTGTTAGACCCTTCGTGCAATACAAAGAGGGATTCCTCCGCTCAGGGACATTCTATCTAAACCAAACTTACAGAAACTATTGAGGGGAACATGATCTATAAACTACATTAATTGTGAACTTTTGTAACGAAT
Source organism: Pseudophryne corroboree (assembly GCF_028390025.1). Lineage (NCBI taxonomy): Eukaryota > Metazoa > Chordata > Amphibia > Anura > Myobatrachidae > Pseudophryne > Pseudophryne corroboree. The sequence continues at coordinate 77,525,689 of NC_086453.1, read as the reverse complement.
GAGTCGCACGCTACGATCACATAAACTCTACCGTAAATGCGCATACTGCGCGTGCGAGTGCACGCTATTGCGGGTATGCGCTTCCACGGGAGAGCGTACGCATGCGCAGCACGGACCAGTGTGCGGTGCAAATATGGCAGTGTGCACTAAGACATTTTTCTGACTTTGACAAGGTGCAGCAACTAACAATTTCCAACCTAGTGTTTGCAGTTTCAGGGATTCAGTGTGAGTCAAATGTGTTTCTTGGATACATATGATATCTACCTTCAGTTTGGAAATATAGGTAAGAATCTTGCGTCTTTTAGCCGGGGAGTTAATTCCTCCGACATTCCACGTGCCTAAGCGTACAGACATTTAAGTGATAGGTGAGTAATGCAGGAACCGGTTACGAACATCCCCACTTGACCTGTCAGATGAACAAAAAATGGAATGGGGGGTGGGAGAGGAGACAAAAGGGAAGAGACAAACACAAACACGGGATGACATGGAATGAGGACAAACATAAATCTGCAACGTCAAAACCAGTGCCATTATAATCATGGCAAGTGTTTGATGAATCTAATAGCAAAACACAATGGGCGAGATAAGCCTCTAAAAACTGAATCAATGTGAAAAATAAGTAACTAGGCCTCAAACTCAGGCAGAAAACATATCAGTAGTATACCTGTAATATTAGAAAATAAGGCATATTTGCATAACAATTCGTAGTGACTTTTTAACGAAGGGATGCATTTTTCAATGGAAAAAAAGAAACAAAGAAAAACAACGTATTAGAACAAAGCAGTGTCCACATGAACTGAGAGGAGGTCAGCGAGTAACCGGAGGAGTATCTGCAATATCCCCTTGGGGCGTAGAACGACTCTCTTCCGCCAAGAAAGCCTCTGCATCAGCGGGAGTGTTGAAATCCTTGTAAGAAGAACCATCAAACAGTCTCAGCTTGGCTGGGTAGATCAGGGCAAATTTACGTTGGTCTGCCACTAAGCGGGAGCACACTGGGGAAAAGGCCTTACGGGCTCGAGATAATTCCACTGAGAAATCTTGAAAAAGGTATAACTTCGATGACTCCCAGGGAATAAATTTTTTGTTGCGGGACGCTGACCAGAGCAACTGTTTATGTAAGTAATTAAGACATCGAAACAGGACAACTCGAGGGCGGGTAGACGTAGCTGCGGAATGTTGACCCACTCTGTGAACTCGTTCAATGATGAGATCACGACATTCAGATTCGATTCCTAAGAGGGTTGGGAGAGTGTTACGAACAAAATGAGCTAGAGCCGGGCCCTTAACTGCTTCCGGGAGCCCCACTAGTCGAATGTTATTTCTCCTGGACCGATTTTCAAGGTCATCTACCTTGTTCCAAAGATAGTAGGTGTCCTTTTCCAATTTGGGAACCACTTGTGTGAGATGCGAGACGTCTTGAAACAGGGTACCGACCCTATGTTCCGTTTCAGCAACCCGGTGGGTAAGGTGTTGCAGTTGAGAAGTTATATCTGAAACTGCTTGTGAGAGTAGCGGCCCCATGGTCGCCTTAATAGCATCTACCACATCATTATATGTAACATACGAGTCCTGAGGGGCTACCGATTTTTTGGCGGCAGGAGATAATGCAACGATAGCAGAGTCCGAAGACATGTTGGGGTCTGCCCTTCTCTTTTCCTGGCGTGGTTGAAGAGGTTGTGCGGAGGCAGGAGGCGTAAGATATTTTTCCATATAAGCAGCCACCAGGACAATAATATATTCAGAAAAAAAAAAAAAAAAAGAAAAACCCAGATTGGCAGTAACAGTGACAAGTGGAAATGTCTCTACTGGAGTAAGTAAGATGAGGCCGGTGAGCGAGGCTATCAGCTCATTGCGTAGATAAAATCACATTGCAGAGTACCTGAGTAGATATTCCTGTGAGAGGGCCTTTAGAAGCATATGTAGATATACGAATAATGCAGAAGAACACAGTAATAGCCTGACCAGCAGCGCTGCCAAGGTCTTCATCCAATACAGAGAACTTCTGAGGCAAATTGTGGGTAATGTAAAAACTATGGTAATGCAAATCACAGGAACCAGGGGGGGTTAATGTGAAAGATGACAGGCTTCACATGTAGCTACAGACCGGGAGTATTGGGGAACAGCAGAGGGAGCACCCAGATAATATACTGAAGAATAGCTTATGACTTCCAGCAACATGTAGAAATAAGCCCCAGTAATGTAGGTAGCAAGGCAAGAGGTTAGGGAGAGGATCCAGCAGGAATGAGTAAAGCTAACAGTCCAGCAAAGTGTTCCTAGATTAGGCTGTAATGTAATGTGCTGGGGAGAAAATGGCCGCCGCAGCTATACACAGCCTGAGTGCAGCAGAGCCTGTCTTGTCTCTCACCTCATGTGATGTGCCAGCAAGGTGGTAATAAGGCTTCTGTCTGTGCAGGTCATCAGGCCAGGAGAGAGGGCAGGCAGTATGTCTGATAGGCTCTATTCCGAGCTGGCGTCCGCGGCTCCGTTCTCCCGCGATTCCCGCCCTGGAGCTCAGCCGGCGGGCCGGAGCGGGTACTCGAGTCCCCGGCTTTTCTGGTAGGGAAGGCCGCAATCCGGAGAGACCCTTAATAGCGTCTCCCGGCGTCGCAGTTCACCCCGCGCTGAATCGCCGGCGGTGGCAGGTGATGAGGATGCCTGGCAGAGCGTGTTTTCAGAGGGGAAAGTGGGTAAAAGAGGGTATAAAAAGGGTAGCTGTTCAGGAGCTCACTGGAAGTGCAGCTATTCCCTTTTCCGGCCAGGCCACGCCCCCCATCACTCATAACTTAAATACATGCATATGCCTGTTTGTGGCAAATGTGTCTGGTTACTTCATTGTGAAAGCAAACACATTAGTTTTATTGTAGATCAGACATACTCCACCATAAAAACACTTTGTAATCCATAATGTGTTACCTTATAGCTTTTCAAAAACAAACATAGTAATGTTTTTATATGTATTTGGCAATGTTAGGTCAAACACACATGTGAAAAATTGTTAAACAACCTTACTATTTTCCAAAATTAAACATGAGTTTCTGTTGCAGCATCTTACACACAATGTGCTACTGTATGGCTGAAGTGGACATACATATCTTTGCAGGATGTGGACAAGGCCATTTTGCTAGGATTCCATTTCATGTTTTACTGACTTCGGTAAGTATATCATATTTTGATGTGTTTTGACTTAATGCGTTTAAGTAAAAGTTTTATTACGATCTGAAATTTATTACATTTATTTCAGTTTGATACTCACAATCAAGATGAGGGGAGTGTGGTTCACGTCTTGGAGGTGTGTCCAAAATTTGGAGTGGAGGGACCGAACATACTGTCGATAATCTTCGTGGCGGGGTAGCCTGCTGTGGTTGGCCCTGGACAACAGACCTTGCTTTCTTTGGTGCGACATGTTTTTTTTGGTGGTGTGTTAGAGAAGTCCGACTTCTGCTGCTCCAGACTTCTTTTGATGGACCTAGTATTGAAAGTTAAATTTTGTTATGGCCATTCCTTTACAAACATACCCTATACTACAATGGACACTTTACCTGCTTCCGCAGCGTCATCATCATCAGATGTCATGGGAGTTACTGTAGGACGACCAGTACTGCTTTTTTCCAACACTGTAAAACCAAAATAAAAATCATGTATTCATGCTATTGTTGATACATCCACCCATTATGCTTATAAACATTAATTCTTGAAAAAATGATTGTTTTTTATTTTAAAAAAAACATAAGGACCGTAAACCAAAAAACTACTACATAAAACAATAAACATTGTCCAATAGCCATATGCACTATGGAAAGTGCAACACAGGAAAACATGTACAGGACACAGACATAGGACACAAGTAAAAATACATACACTAACAACCAAAAACACACATCTTCATTTTGTAATGAAAGGAAAAAAATTACAGATGCAATATAGAAATTGCTCTGTGATGTGGCACTCCAAACACACATTACCACTATATGAGCCAAACAAAAACAAAACCCCAAAAACAAAAAAAAAACAAAAAAAATTAGACTGCAGTGTTGTGTCAGGGTACAAATACAGACTCAAACTGAACAAACAAATAGTGGCTTTTTTTTTTTTAATTATTACATTCAGTAATAATGACATTACACATGTAAGTGGTTTCCAGACCACTTTCCACTACTCCAGCCTCTAACATGACACCCACTGTTTTTGCAACATTGCACATGGATAACCTAAATATAAAACATAGTCCAAATTAAAAACTTAAAAATGTGCAAAAGGAAAACATTATTGCTGGACAATTCAATGACACACCAAGTCCAAACTACACATGGAAAATATACTGAAAAAAAACACATGACATACAATAAAGTAAGATCTTACATTGGCTTTTCTAGAAAACATTACCAAAAACAATGTATTTGCTGACACACACTTGAAGATGGGAGTAATATGCAACGTCACATGACACACATTTGAATTAAAAAAAAAAAAAAGGTCATAGAATGTTAATGCAAATACACATGCTCACCATTCTTCCTGGGCCTATCTGAATCCCGGACATGGGTTGCAGAGACTACTTCAGGAGGTATTACACTCCGCATGGGCGCCTCATACTCCAGATATCTTGCAATATAGGGCTGCTCACCACCGGTTTTTCGAGCCGACTTCGCCTCCTTGGCCATTTTGGACTTGACACGTCGCTTTATGTCATAGTACCGTTTGCGGCACGTGTCTTCCGTCCGCTTGACCACCCCCTCACTATTGACAGCAGCAACAACTTTCGCCAACAACACCGTCTTCTTCCGTGTTGGCACCTTGGTGGACTTAGGCACAAATAGCTGCCGCTGATACTTCATCAGCTCCCGAACCAATGCCACATTTTCTGCATAACTACACTTTACATTCCGCCCAGTCTTAGTAGTGGTGCGTGGCTGCGGAGCACTCTGACTGTCACTATCACTGTCACTTGAGGCTGCTGCAGCAACATCACCCACCTCCTCCACCTCACTAACCTCACTCACACTCACCTCCTCCACCTGACCGACCTCCTCCCCCTTACTCACACCCTCCACCTCACCCTCCTCTGAGTCACACATAATTGTGTGTCTAAACACTTAACACAGAAAAAAAAAATGACAAACACACTCCTCCACTACCACTGCACAAATCACACACACACACACACACACACACACACACACACACACACACACACACACACACAGTGACAAGGGACTATAAATAAAAAATACTTGGACAAAAAATTAGACAAAACCACAAAAAACAAGACTACAAGAATGACAAGACTACTTTCAAACACAATACTACACTCAGAAATCGCAAACAACACTCCTCACCAAACCAAAAACTCACCTACCTCCACAGCACAACCTCCCTTCTCACCACTAACTAAACCCACGAGGTGCGGACGGTTTGGGGCGTATTTATATGGTTGCGCACAGACACTCCTACACCTGAAACACAACCAATCACGAACGGGGATGAAAAACGAAACTAAAAGTGAAAATGCGGCCGGGGTTTAAAAAAAACCCTGCCGCGTTTAACTTAGAAAATAAACCAGCAAAAACAACAAAAACACGTACGCAAACGACAATGACGGACGTAAATGTGCCAAAAAAAACCCCACTGGCATCGACATCGGAAAACACGAAAACCATAAAGTCGACTGCTTCGTAACTTGGCGTATATAGTTTCAAAAAGTTGCATGAAAATGCACCCGATACAAAACGAGTTTAAACACTACACAAACCGACTCAAACACGAATATTCATAAATATAGGCCTAGGTAGGGTAGAGCAGTGCCATTCCCAAAATTGTTCAAACATCATGAATGTAATTTGCAAAGTACTGCAGTGGTGTCAATGGATCCTATTGAACTGATAGAGAGCGTTCTGATGAATGTTGGTTAAAGCCACAGTACTGTTTGTCTTTGGGGGCCATTGTGTGTGGGCATCGTTTGCAATTGAAAATGTTTGTCGTAGTATCTAGTAACATTCTTGCCAAAATTTTGGACTTTCCATTTATGAGATCCTTGTAGGGAGGTCTAGAGTGCAACTGTAGGCTTCATACCAACGGATTTGTGGCACTGAGCTGGGCCTTGATGCAATATGGAAGTGGGCAAGGGGAGGGAGTGTAGCCTGTTCTTCTTAGAATAAGGGAGAATGCCTTAAAATTAATTTGTCCCCTTGACATTCTGGAAGAGATGGCTAGTAGTAATATTCTGGTATGTATTACCATATAGGAAATAAGGCTGCAGAAAGCAATTTTATATAATTAACTCAGACCTAATTGAGTTTAGCCCAGGCATGTCCAAACTGCGGCCCTCCAGCTGTTGAGAAACTACACATCCCAGCATGCCCTGACACAGCTTCAGTATTCTCTGACAGCAAAACTGTGTCAGGGCATGCTGGGATATGTAGTTTCACAACAGCTGGAGGGCCGCAGTCTGGACATGCCTGGTTAGCCTATTGTAATTAGTAAGTACACATAATAAATTGGTATGTGACACGAACTATCCATAGTTGGTCCTGGATGTTAGAATGCCAGATGTTTGTGGGAAAGAATTAGCCCATGATTGGAAGCTGCTATGTAACATCATATTTAGGGTCTAGTTTAATCAGGTTACATCCACCTTTAGTGGTTTTCACGCCCAAATAATTCATAAAACCTAAAGCGTATTATAGTCATTAGCATTTGACCATAGCTGTTATGGGTTGGGTATGAAATATCGGCGTTCAGGATGCCGGCTGTCACATGACCGATCATGGCATCCCAACAATGAGGATCCCTACACCAAACAGGAGTAAGTATTTTACCACTCTCCTGCCCCTACCCTACCTCCTAACCCTTGTGGGGTGACAACTAGGGATAATTCATGGGGATGGTGGTGGCTAATACTAATTCATGGAGGGTGGCGGCTACGGCTAGCCACGCTCCTAGTTCCTAAATATAAACCCTTCCCTCCTGTGCCCTAACTCTAACCCCGATACTCACCTTCAATATTCCAGCGCTCAGTGTTCCGGTGACTGTCTCCCAAGTGGTGTTGGGATTCCGGTGTCGGTCACATGGCCGCCAAAATACAGACCGCTGGGATGCAGAACGCATCCCGCTGTTACAGTATATGGAATTTGTTAACAAGAATTGATGGAAATATTGTTCTCTGCTTATGTGCTAAACAAAAGAGGAAGTGATTTCTAAATATCACCCTCATTCCTTACTCTAATACCGCTCGATGTTACTATATTAGGAGTGTGCTCCCTGCTTGTTACAGAATCTGCTGACAGTATCAGTGTGACATTATTTACACAGACTTTGTTCCTCAATTCACATCGCAAATAGAAGCTCAATGAGAGAAAAGTTACATTGTACAGTACATTCTGGTGTCTAGTCTTATTAGGTTTCTAAAATAAATAAACCTGAGGTCTGCATTAAGGGGAAGAAGTCTTTAGTGAAACATTTGACCCCAACTGGGCATCATTTATCACCAGTACAGGAATAATTAACACTCATTTTCTTTGCAGTCAGGATCCTGGTGTTCTGGATGCCGGCGGTCAGGTGACCGATGCCGGAATCCTGACACCACTCGGAATCCCAGTAACGGAACACCGACCGTCGACATCTCATAGGTAAATATTAGGGTGACGGTTAGGGTTTGGGTCCAGGGGGGGTGGAGTTGTTGTTAAACATTACACTAGAGGGGGTTAGCAGTAGACAGCCCCCCCCCCCCCGAGTTGAGTCACCACCCTCTGTGATTAGCCGTAGCCACCACCCCCACTATCTTAGCCCTAGCCACCACACCAGATGGGTTAGGATTAGATTAGGGGGCAGGTGAGGGGTAAATAAATTAATTACCCCATCGCCTATCGGCATTCTAAAAGTTGTCATTCCTAACATACCTCGGAATTTTGCCCTCCTTCCCCACTATCCATACGCAAGTTTCCTGCAGTATCAGAAAACTCTCCCCTGACAGCAGTGTAAGCATTTCTTGTCCCTGGCTGTTAGTGCTGTGTAAATTTCCAACACAGAATCCAAATGTACGGAGCTGGATATCTATGGCAGATTTATCAAAGCTTGGAGAGAGATAAAGTAGAGAGAGATGAAGTACCAACCAATCAGCTACTGTCCTTTTTCAAGCACTGCTTGTAAAATGATGGAAGTGAATTGATTGGTACTTTATGTCACTCCACATTATCTCTCGCCAAGCTTTGCTAGATCTCCCCCTCTGTCTGATCAGCGCAGCCCAGTACATCTCCGTTTGAATTTAGAGCGCCAGCTTTTAAAAATATAATGTACTTTGTAGAGTTCTACTTACAGTATAGAGTAATATAATATTTCTGTGAGATGATCCGCTGAAAGGTTATTAAAGGTTATCTGCTCTAGTACTAAGGGGGTAATTCCAAGTTGATCGCAGCAGGAAATTTTTTAGCAGTTGGGCAAAACCATGTGCACTGCAGGGGAGGCAGATATAACATTTGCAGAGAGAGTTAGATTTGGGTGGGTTATTTTGTTTCTGTGCAGGGTAAATACTGGCTGCTTTATTTTTACACTGCAATTTAGATTGCAGATTGAACACACCACACCCAAATCTAACTCTTTCTGCACATGTTATATCTGCCTCCCCTGCAGTGCATATGGTTTTGCCCAATTGCTAAAAAATTTCCTGCTGCGATCAACTTGGAATTACCCCCTAAATGTGCTCCTTTATTTGTATGCACCTCTTTTTATGGGAAATAACAGGGATTTGTGAATTACAGTATACGGTTGTTATTCAATTCAGTGTTACTTTTATTACTACTAGTTTCTCTATCGTCCTAGTGGATGCTGGGGTTCCTGAAAGGACCATGGGGAATAGCGGCTCCGCAGGAGACAGGGCACAAAAGTAAAGCTTTCCGATCAGGTGGTGTGCACTGGCTCCTCCCCCTATGACCCTCCTCCAAGCCAGTTAGATTTTTGTGCCCGGCCGAGAAGGGTGCAATCTAGGTGGCTCTCCTAAAGAGCTGCTTAGAAAAGTTTAGCTTAGGTTTTTTATTTTACAGTGAGTCCTGCTGGCAACAGGATCACTGCAACGAGGGACTTAGGGGAGAAGAAGTGAACTCACCTGCGTGCAGGATGGATTGGCTTCTTGGCTACTGGACATCAGCTCCAGAGGGACGATCACAGGTACAGCCTGGATGGTCACCGGAGCCTTGCCGCCGGCCCCCTTGCAGATGCTGAAGTAAGAAGAGGTCCAGAATCGGCGGCAGAAGACTCCTCAGTCTTCTAAAGGTAGCGCACAGCACTGCAGCTGTGCGCCATTTTCCTCTCAGCACACTTCACACGGCAGTCACTGAGGGTGCAGGGCGCTGGGAGGGGGGCGCCCTGGGAGGCAAATGAATACCTATTTTGGCAAAAAATACCTCACATATAGCCTCCGGAGGCTATATGGAGATATTTAACCCCTGCCAGAATCCGTTAAGAGCGGGAGACGAGGCCGCCGAAAAAGGGGCGGGGCCTATCTCCTCAGCACACAGCGCCATTTTCCCTCACAGAAAGGCTGGAGGGAAGGCTCCCAGGCTCTCCCCTGCACTGCACTACAGAAACAGGGTTAAAACAGAGAGGGGGGGCACTAAATTGGCGTTAGAAATATATAAAAAAGATGCTATAAGGGAAAACACTTATATAAGGTTGTCCCTATATAATTATAGCGTTTTTGGTGTGTGCTGGTAAACTCTCCCTCTGTCTCTCCAAAGGGCTAGTGGGTCCTGTCCTCTATCAGAGCATTCCCTGTGTGTGTGCTGTGTGTCGGTACGTGTGTGTCGACATGTATGAGGACGATGTTGGTGAGGAGGCGGAGCAATTGCCTGTAATGGTGATGTCACTCTCTAGGGAGTCGACACCGGAATGTATGGCTTATTTAGGAAATTACGTGATAATGTCAACACGCTGCTAGGTCGGTTGACGACATGAGACGGCCGACAAACAATTAGTACCGGTCCAGACGTCTCAAAAACACCGTCAGGGGTTTTAAAACGCCCGTTTACTTTAGTCGGTCGACACAGACACAGACAGGGACACTGAATCCAGTGTCGACGGTGAATAAACAAACGTATTCCTTATTAGGGCCACACGTTAAAGGCAATGAAGGAGGTGTTACATATTTCTGATACTACAAGTACCACAAAAGAGGGTATTATGTGGGATGTGAAAAAACTACCGTAGTTTTTCCTGAATCAGATAAATTAAATAAAGTGTGTGATGATGCGTGGGTTCCCCCCGATAGAAAATTATGGGCGGTATACCCTTTCCCGCCAGAAGTTAGGGCGCGTTGGGAAACACCCCTTAGGGTGGATAAGGCGCTCACACGCTTATCAAAACAAGTGGCGGTACCGTCTATAGATAGGGCCGTCCTCAAGGACCAGCTGACAGGAGGCTGGAAAAATATCATAAAAAGTATATACACACATACTGGTGTTATACTGCGACCAGCGATCGCCTCAGCCTGGATGTGCAGAGCTGGGGTGGCTTGGTCGGATTCCCTGACTAAAAATATTGATACCCTTGACAGGGACAGTATTTTATTGACTATAGAGCATTTAAAGGATGCATTTCTATATATGCGAGATGCACAGAGGGATATTTGCACTCTGGCATCAAGAGTAAATGCGATGTCCATATCTGCCAGAAGATGTTATGGACACGACAGTGGTCAGGTGATGCAGATTCCAAACGGCACAAAGGTGTATTGCCGTATAAAGGAAGAGGAGTTATTTGGGGTCGGTCCATCGGACCTGGTGGCCACGGCAACTGCTGGAAAATCCGCCGTTTTTACCCTAAGTCACATCTCTGCAGAAAAAGACACCGTCTTTTCAGCCTCAGTCCTTTCGTCCCTATAAGATCATATCTGCCCAGGGATAGAGGAAAGGGAAGAAGACTGCAGCAGGCAGCCCATTCCCAGGAACAGAAGCGTTCCACCGCTTCTGACAAGTTCTCAGCATGGCGCTGAGACCGTACAGGACCCCTGGATCCTACAAGTAGTATCCCAGGGGTACAGATTGGAATGTCGAGACGTTTCCCCTTCGCAGGCTCCTGAAGTCTGCTTTACCAAGGTCTCCCTCCGACAAGGAGGCAGTATGGGAAAAAACTCACAAGCTGTATTCCCAGCAGGTGATAATTAAATTACCCCTCCTACTACAAGAAAAGGGGTATTATTCCACACTATATTGTGGTACTGAAGCCAGAAGGCTAGGTGAGACTTATTCTAAAAAAAATTTTTGAACACTTACAAAGGTTCAAATCAAGATGGAGTCACTCAGAGCAGTGATAACGAACCAGGAAGAAGGGGACTATATAGTGTCCCGGGACATCAGGGATGCTTACCTTCTATGTCCCAAATTTGCCCTTCTCACTAAGGGTACCTCAGGTTCGTGGGGCAGAACTGTCACTATCAGTTTCAGACGCTGCCGTTTGGATTGTCCACGGCACCCCGGGTCTTTACCAAGGTAATGGCCGAAATGATGATTCTTCTTCGAAGAAAAGGCGTCTTAATTATCCCTTACTTGGACGATCTCCTGATAAGGGCATAGTCCAGGGAACAGTTGGAGGTCGGAGTAGCACTATCTCGGATACTGCTACAACAGCACGGGTGGATTCTAAATATTCCAAAATCGCAGCTGATCCCGACGACACGTCTGCTGTGCCTAGGGATGATTCTGGACACAGTCCAGAAAAAGGGGTTTCTCCCGGAAGAGAAAGCCAGGGAGTTATCCGAGCTAGTCAGGAACCTCCTAAAAACAGTGCATCATTGCACAAGGGTCCTGGTAAAAATGGTGGCTTCCTACGAAGCAATTCCATTCGGCAGATTTCACGCAAGAACTTTTCAGTGGGATCTGCTGGACAAATGGTCCGGATCGCATCTTCAGATGCATCAGCGGATAACCCTATATCCAAGGACAAGGGTGTCTCTCCTGTGGTGGTTATAGAGTGCTCATCTTCTAGAGGGCCGCAGATTCGGCATTCAGGATTGGATGCTGGTGACCACGGAGCCCAGCCCGAGAGGCTGGGGAGCAGTCACACAAGGAAAAAATTTCCAGGGAGTGTGATCAAGTCTGGAGACTTTTCTCCACATAAATATACTGGAGCTAAGGGTAAATTTATAATGCTCTAAGCTTAGCAAGACCTCTGCTTCAAGGTCAGCCGGTATTGATCCAGTGGGAAAAACATCACGGCAGTCGCCCACGTAAACAGACAGGGCGACACAAGAAGCAGGAGGGCAATGGCAAAAACTGCAAGGACTTTTCGCTGGGCGGAAAATCATGTGATAGCACTGTCAGCAGTGTTTCATCCCGGGAATGGAAACTGGGAAGCAGACTTCCTCAGCAGGCACGACCTCCACCCGGGAGAGTGGAAACTTCATCGGGAAGTTTTTTCCACATGATTGTAAACCGTTGGGAAATACCAAAGGTGGACATGATGGCGTCCCGTCTGAACAAAAAACGGGACAGGTATTGCGCCAGGTCAAGAGACCCTCAGGCAATAGCTGTGGACGTTCTGGTAACACCGTGGGTGTACCAGTCGGTGTATGTGTTCCCTCCTCTGCTTCTCATACCTAAGGTGCTGAGAATTATAAGACGTAGAGGAGTAAGAACTATACTCATGGCTCCGGATTGGCCAAGAAGGACTTGGTACCCGGAACTTCAAGAGATGCTTACAGAGGTCTTATGGCCTCTGCCGCTAAGAAGGGACTTGCTTCAGCAAGTACCAGGTCTGTTCCAAGACTTACCGCAGCTGCGTTTGTCGGCATGGCGGTGGAAAGCCGGATCCTAAGGGAAAAGGCATTCCGGAAGAGGTCATTCCTACCCTGGTCAAAGCCAGAAAGGAGGTGACCGCACAACATTATCACCACATGTGGCGAAAATATGTTGCGTGGTGTGAGGCCAGGAAGGCCCCACAAAGTAATTTCAACTCGGTCGTTTCCTGCATTTCCTGCAAACAGGAGTGTCTATGGGCCTCAAATTGGGGTCCATTAAGGTTCAAATTTCGGCCCTGTCGATTTTCTTCCAGAAAGAATTGGCTTCAGTTCCTGAAGTCCAGAAGTTTGTCAAGGGAGTATTGCATATACAACCCCCTTTTGTGCCTCCAGTGGCACTGTGGGATCTCAACGTAGTTCTGGGATTCCTCAAATCACATTGGTTTAAAACCAGTCAAATCTGTGGATTTGAAGCATCTCACATGAAAAGTGACCATGCTCTTGGCCCTGGCCTGGACCAGGCGAGTGTCAAATTGGTGGTTTTTTCTCAAAAAAGCCCATATCTGTTTGTCCATTCGGACAGGGCAGAGCTGCGGACTCGTCCCCAGTTCTCTCCCTAAGGTGGTGTCAGTGTTTCACCTGAACCAGCTTATTGTGGTGCCTTGCACCTACTAGGGACTTGGAGGACTCCAAGTTGCTAGATGTTGTCAGGGCCCTGAAAATATGTTCCAGGACGGCTGGAGTCAGGAAAACTGACTTGCTGTTATCCTGTATGCACCCAACAAACTGGGTGCTCTTGCTTCTAAGCAGACTATTGCTAGTTGGATGTGTAATACAATTCAGCTTGCACATTCTGTGGCAGGCCTGCCACAGCCAAAATATGTAAATGCCCATTCCACAAGGAAGGTGGGCTCATCTTGGGCGGCTGCCCGAGGGGTCTCGGCTTTACAACTTTGCCGAGCAGCTACTTGGTCAGGGGCAAACACGTTTGCTAAATTCTACAAATTTGATACCCTGGCTAAGGAGGACCTGGAGTTCTCTCATTCGGTGCTGCAGAGTCATCCGCACTCTCCCGCCCGTTTGGGAGCTTTGGTATAATCCCCATGGTCCTTTCAGGAACCCCAGCATCCACTAGGACGATAGAGAAAATAAGAATTTACTTACCGATAATTCTATTTCTCGGAGTCCGTAGTGGATGCTGGGCGCCCATCCCAAGTGCGGATTATCTGCAATACTTGTACATAGTTACAAAAATCGGGTTATTATTGTTGTGAGCCATCTTTTCAGAGGCTCCGCTGTTATCATACTGTTAACTGGGTTTAGATCACAAGTTGTACGGTGTGATTGGTGTGGCTGGTATGAGTCTTACCCGGGATTCAAAATTCCTCCCTTATTGTGTACGCTCGTCCGGGCACAGTACCTAACTGGCTTGGAGGAGGGTCATAGGGGGAGGAGCCAGTGCACACCACCTGATCGGAAAGCTTTACTTTTGTGCCCTGTCTCCTGCGGAGCCGCTATTCCCCATGGTCCTTTCAGGAACCCCAGCATCCACTACGGACTCCGAGAAATAGAATTATCGGTAAGTAAATTCTTATTTTTTCATTTGTGTTCGTATACCTCCCGATTTCAGAAGGATAGTCCCAATTTGGCACAATTAAGGGCCTTATTCAGGTTTGCTAACCAAAAAAGGACAGTGCTGGACATACTTCCTCAGCTGCCCAGAGATCTGGACAATGCGGTCTTATGGGGTTATTCAGGGCTGTTAGCAAACTAAAAAAGGACACTAATGGGCAAAACCATGTTGCACTGCAGGTGGGTCAGATGTAACATGTGCAGAGAGAGTTAGATTTGGGTGGGGTGTGTTCAAATTGAAATAAAAATTGCAGTGTAGAAATAAAGCAGCCAGTATTTACCCTGCACAGAAACAATATAATCCACCTAAATCTATCTCTCTCTGCACATGTTAAATCTGCCCCACCTGCAGTGCACATGGTTTTGCCCATTAGTGTGCTTTTTTAGTTTGCTAACAAACCTGAATAACCCCATTAGACCGCATTGTCCAGATCTCTGGGCAGCTGAGAAAGTATGTCCAGCATTGCTGCTCTGCATCGTGCACCGTAGATAAAAAGTGATAAGTGGGACCAGAGACAGATGAGGACATCCTAGTGGTTTTCACACCTCACCGTCACCTCCAGTGCTGAGAGGGGTGTTGTTAGTAGTATTAGTGCTTGTTGTAATGGTGTACATATAAAATAGAGATGTGACACATTACATGAATTTAGCCCCAATGCCCCCTCACTTTCTGCCATAAATATGGGCTAGCAGAGCATTCCTGCACTATATATATATATATATATATATATATATATATATATATATATACTAGGT